>NC_139965.1:41786853-42386853 GCF_963993115.1 Abramis brama | reverse complement strand
TGCAAGCATATTCATCTAAAATAATTCTTTATTTTCAGCTTCAGAATCATATCTTTATTCTGGTGTCCCCATTGTTCTGTGCATTGGTTTACCAGCTCCTAGTCTATTCATTTCCACACCCAACGTAACACCAAATTTAGCATTTTAATCAACAGTACATTTTTTGTTAACCTTTTACCATATGTCTTGGAGTATCGCACTAGTATGGTATTGTGAGTTCAGTATTGTGACATGAGGGTATCGTAACACCTCTATTATTGAATCCAAAGTGGGTTATAATGTTTATTTCCACTAAAAAGACCACCAAAAGTAATTTCATTAAACCCTTTTCTCAACCCCCTCTCTGTTTCAGTTACATCTATGACCCCTCAGTCCCAGTAGATGTTCCTGGTCGGAAGCGGGACCCCACCGGCAGCTCTCTGTATCAGTCTCACACATTCCCCGAGGAGGCGGACCACATCCACAAGAAGCAGGGCTTCCACAACCTGGGATACAGCACCCAGCCCAGCCCAACCAAACTCGACATAGACAACAACCACATCAACCGGCTCCATGCTAATATTCCAGGTGAGCAGATCCGATCGAGCCCAGCGGAGGCTGACCCGAGCCTCTACATCCTCCAGCCCGAGGGCGAGGGGACGCCCGTAAAAGCTGCTCCAAACTCACACGCCAACCAACCCTTACAGAACGAGCTGATGTTGGGAACGGAACCGGGTAAGCGAGAGGAGAGATTCCGAGACTCTGGCCTGGGCAGCGGGGGGATAACAGACGGGACAGAGGGATCGGATGGTTATCCCTATGGACAAGAGGAAGAAGACGAGGACAGGAAGAGCAGGCTGGCCGGTACTCCAGACACAGCCGATGAGGAAAGCGTGCTGTCTGTGGACATGCACACCAGCAGTACAAGCCTCTCCTCAGCAGACACGAAGCTCATGGTAGAGGACAGAGAAGAGAAAGAGCCCTCGATTGTGATAGGAGAGCAAGAGAGAGAGAAAGAGATGGATTGTGTGAGCGTCACTGAATCAATGGTGGCCGAGGCTTTGGCCGCCCTGGACGCAGCGACTGCGGGAGAAGATTCTGAGTGACGGTCAGGTGACGCACTACTAAGATTTCCATACTCGCTCTCTCACTCGCTCTCCACCTTTGAATACAGCCAAATTATAGTGCTTATAAAATGGAGCTTTCCTACACTCTGTTTGTAGGTACTTCTATTTTGAATGGAAAAAAATCAAATGAAGACTTGATAACAGGAACTGCTGCTTGTTTACACAACAAAAATTGACTATTTATGAGATGTACTGAGCAAATGACGGTCATCTGTGCAGTCGGATTCAGAGGCATGGACAAACTCCATTCTCACACCAAACAGAACAGATTTTTTCTCTGTGCTGTTTGCGTATACAGCATAATAATCAAATAAGCTGTTTCTTATCATCAAATATTATTTCAACGTGATGAAAGCCCTCTCCTTCTGTAGCTTCCGTGTGGAGGTCGGGCTAAATCAAAGCACTTCATAATTATTTTCATACATTTTCTATACAAAGAAGTGGTGAAAAGCAAATAAGCCAGTGTCCTGGGGTGGGGTTACTTCTGTGCTTATTGTACTTTTAGAGATGTTCTATAATTATCAAACTGCTTATACAGTGAAATCAAGCTCAGTCAACTTAGTCTCAACAGATCAATATGCTATTTCTTGCTTGTTACACTGTGAATATATAATATACCCTCATAGAGCTGTAGGAGGACATGTGCTTTATTTGTACACATAAATGTACAGCAAGAAATGGAAAGAGATTGTGGGTGAATCTCATGAAAACAGATTTCAACCTGAAATTAAAAATAGGGAAATTTTATTTTGCATAAAAATGCATATTTATTCTTTTAAATTAAATATTTTATTAAAATACAATAAAACTATCATAACATATACATACTATGTACAATATAAGTCATATATTTAGAGAACTGTGACAGTGCAGTAAAGAAAATCTGATTAGAAAATACTTAATTGTCATGAAAATAATGTGACAATCTTAGTGGTAAAAAAAAAAGCTTATTTTATGCAAAATATAATTTCTTTTTTCCTTATATTTTTTCATATCCATTCATTTATAGATTCTGTGGGATTCACCCTTGTATATTTATGTTCATTGTGCACTGTGGACTATTGGGGTTTGAAAACGGTAGCGTGTAGAGCAGATTCAGGCCAGTGATGGTAGTTGATGCTCTACACTCAGGGGTTAAGCGCTTAACTAGTCCTGGTTAACTATCAGAGGCCTGATGAAAAGAACCCTTCTATGATCACTAGAACTCTATCTCATGCAAACATTCCTATACATTAGATTTTTCACACAAAAAAAACTAAAACTAATGTAGCCCCCATATACAATAAATATATATTTTTTTTTTTGAATTTGCACGGTACTTTATGAAGGTCATTGAGTATTTCCAAATGTTTTACCAAGTGTGCATTGGTTGAACTTTATGTATTGGTCTAAATCATTTCTTTTAAACATGTTAATGAGTAAATGTTATCGACAAGAAGTGATTTTCTAATGACATGGCATTGAATGATTTGAATCTATTGCACATTCACAGTGAATACACTGTGTTAATATTCCATTCTTTCTGCCTTTACAAGAGGACTAAATTGTCACATGAAACTGGGGAAAAATAAAAAACAATATGCTTGATCATAAGACTTGCGATGCAATCTGTTGACATTTCTGTCTTGTGGCTAATGATGCCATTGGGCCCTTTATATAATCTAATCATATCTCCCCCCTCCAGGCCTCACTGGACAGTGGAAGACATGTCCTGAAGTATGTGTATGACTGCTATATTGTGCTGAAATCCAAAGAGATCACATATTGAGAATTGTGAGGTTTGTAAAGGTCTGCAAAAAGCCTGATGATAAAATATTAAAACATGCTTAAGATATTATGGACTATTTTATTTTCTGATGAGCGTAAGGGTGAAAATAAGCCATGCTTGACTGTGTATACTATTAAATGGCTTGTATTGTGAATTTTGTTTCAAAAGATTTTAGTCCTGCAGTTCCGTTTTTGGTAACTGCGATATGAGTCATTTTTTATTTCTCCATCAGTTTGTTTTTTGCCTTCACATTCATTGTGCAGCAAACCCCCTTTTTTAATGTAACTGACTGATCTTTAATGGCTGTCTTTTTTAAGGATTCTTTGATGAATAGAAAATTCAAAAGAACAGCAATTATTTGAAATCGAAATCTTTTGTAACATTGAACATGTCATTAGTCACTTTTGATCAGTTTGAAACAATTACTGAATGAAAGTAACAATTAGAAGTTAAATACACCATTTGTGCAATAACTAAACCAAAATGCAGTCTCCTTTAAAGCCAAACACAAATGAGCAACACCAAAGGTCCAGCTGTTTGTACATGCAGCACAGACAACATAAAAGTACCAGAATAAATCTGCTGCTGAGTACACGTCTCTTTAAAGTCTGTGTGGGCTTGAGTTAATGATTCACGAATCCCAAAACATATCCAGACTAATAATACTCTACAGCAGGTTAACCATTTATTTTCTCCAGACTTGGTTACTGCACATTCTTGTTGCTTAATGTTACTTTGTTCTTAGAAATACCCTGATGCATAAAGTACACAAATAAAACAGTGTATATGATGCTCAGTCACATACTTTCCAATAGGTCATGGGTAAGTAGGCAGCGGTCACGGGGAGATGTGAAAGAAAAGCCTTCAGCGTCTGAGTTTTGGGTCATTGAAGGTCATTAGTGCTGCACCAGTCACCTATTAACAGACCCTCACTGATCTTTAACCCCAGTCCAGCTCTGGAAAACGTACTACACGTCCAAGGACTTCTCAGGTCTCACTGCGGATGAAGGCTTTGAGAGTTTGTTGTGCTGAGAAAGTTTGAAGGACATGCAGAAGTTAATGTTTCAAAGAATCCTCAAATAGCCATTACCTTTGAGCTTACACCAACAAGTGTAGTGAAATAGCAAGTACATTCTGTGTGGGAAACTGTTGTCTCGTGCTCAGCATGGAGATGACGTGGTTTTCGGGTGAAAGCAGCAGCAAAACAACCAGTCTGATGTCAGTTTAATCTTTTTAATGTATAAATTCTGGGTACAAAACTTTCAATAAAATTGAACAGTACATTCTCACTCATTTTATTTTTTGTTGAACAACTCATAAATGTTTACACATTTTCTAAAATGTCTTAAATTCTTGTGGGTTTCAGAAGTTACGGTACTTGAAGTGACCATTTCAATACACATTGAGATTTAAGTTGAATATAATTTGATCAGGAAGGCTATGGGCATCTTATTTAAACGGATCATTCCAGCACTTCAACAAGCTCATTTGTATTGAGCAAGAAAACCTCCAACATCCAGAGGTTCACCTGTATAGTGCTTGAACAAGAACAAGGCAAAACATAATCACTGGCACTATATCAACATAATGAAAGAAAAACTACATAAAAAAAAAGTTATTTATTGGAAACTAGTTTTGATTAAAATGCTCAGAACTATTAAAAGTCCTTTATTTTTGCCTATGGTTGGCACTAAAGCAAGGACACTTCTCTCTTTTTTTGAGGTACCACAGTTTTTTTTTTTTTGTTAGTTAGTTTGTTTTTTCCAAAGGTAACCATAATGTTAAGTATAGTGAAGGATACAGTCTTATCTATTGTATACGCCGGACATTATATTAATTTATGTGCTATAGACTTGAGAGAGCGTGGGATTTATGTTGATGTTGGACGCATGCAAAAGCTATACTGAATCATGAAACTAAGAATGTTTAACATTTCTAAACCGTCGAGTGTTCGGCAGACTAGTGAAACGATCCTCTAAAGTCCTCTAAACCCAGACTAGTCCATACACCACCAAGCAAACTTCCAGTCAGTTAAGGTGCGCTAGGTTGATCAATCTATTAAACGTGAAATTTCATTGATTTACAGAAAAAGTCGTTAAAAAAACAAAAGGTGAAAATGTGTATTTAGTGAAGAGATGGAAGCCCAGTCCATTTAAGACGATGGCAGGTTAAGAAAAAAAGTTTGTTCTGGATTGTAACCAGTGAGATGTTTCATGGCTCCGTTTTTCCGTGTTTATCACAGCTTTCAATAAAAAGAAAAATTTCACACAAAACTTCCCACTTCCTGGAAGTAGCCCGGAGAGGCACATACCGAAGATCTCACCATGGCGCCAGGTTGGATTAACCATTGACATGCTCATAGCCATTAACAAGCACAAATGATGCCATCCACCACTGATAATGACGTGAGGATGTTTGAGAAAGGTGGGTTGGCGTAGAGACAGGTTAATGTATATAAAACCGTTTCTGTGGTCTTTCCACGATCGACGCGCCGCATGACGGATAGGAGGGTTTGCATTCATCATCCTCTTTTCCTCCTCGATTATCACAACTATCATCACAGTTTGAGGCGTTTTCATTCTCTAAATTCCTCTTTGGAAGTGTGGCTTCCCGATTAAAATCTTTTTAAAATGTCACCTGAGAAGCAGAAGAACTATACAGATGTCACTTTGCACTGTCTCCTTTCTCCTAAAGACAAACGACACACAAAACAAGAGTAAAATTATCACTTGATAAACTGTAGAGTTTGCTTAATGTGCATTAAGGTGATTAGAGAAATTTCTGCAAAAATGCGCAAGCAAAAATGTTTATTGCCAATAGTTAGGGCCCTATGATTTCCGTTAGGGCTGCACAATATATCGAAATATCGCAAATGTATTTATCGCAATATGCATATCGCAACGGCTTGCAATAACTGGGGTCATGAACAAAAGACAGAGAAAAATCACTCACTGCTCTTGGCTGAATAACTTTTGTAGCTTAAATAAGAATCAGTATATATATTTAATTCATACAGTGAATACTAAGCAGCGTTTTATTTTTACATTTGATTATTCAGTTTTTGTTGTTAACTAAACCTATTGTAGGATAACCCTTAACCCCGTGGTAACACTGATGTTAAAATAACACTTCTTATGCTACAGTAAAACACTGCTGTTCACTTTCAGAAGTTGAAGGGATGTTTCTTGTCACAAAAAGAATGTGAAACACGCATGTAGGTTATATAATTTTAAATATAATTTAAGTTCATTTTATACACTTTAAGCATTATTGTATCGCATATCACATTATTCAATGAGTTATCGCATATCACATTTTTCTTCAATATCGTGCAGCCCTAATTTCCGTGATGCCGAAAAGGCGGACGGAATCGCGGAATCCAGTCATGAAAAAAAAAAGGAAAAAGTCACCGAATTTCATGTAATTTACAGTATAACGCAGAACTTCATGGAATTTGTCTTTTTATTTATTCATCAAATACGTTTTTGTTAACTTGTATACATACGTTTCATGATTTCAATTAACCCTAAAAGGGGAGACATATCCTGGGGGATACAAACATTTGAGAGGCTGTGGGGAGAGGCAGGGATCATTTCTTGGTTTTATGTTGAAAGTGTTGTAAATTTTTTGCGAATATTTAGATCTGGGGGATCTTAAAAAAAAATTATGTTCCCCAAAAGCCTGTTGTGTCATATTTGACATTTACATTAACATGAAAAAAAAAAAAATATAATAATTGACATGAATAAAAAAAATGGTGTATGAATAATCACGTAAACCCAAGCTGCTTCAGTCCAGTGAATGTTTTTTCAGTAATGTTTAAAAATCATTAAAGCTTTATGAGCAAAAAAGACTATATTTATTTAATAAAGTATTAACTACCAATCAGAGGACAGAAGGCATAAAGTAGATTGTGTACAAGTTTTTTCAGCAAAGTTTTGGTCCTATTGATAATTTATAGGCCCTAGACATTTGCATATTAAATATTATACAGTAGGCTATAAACATTTATAAATGGGCATTATACTCATTGGTCAACAGAATTTTACAAAGAATGTGTAGTTTAAGTTATGAGAGAATAAATGTAATAAAAATTTGGCTACAATGTTGTAACAAGCATTGCCAAACAAGCACTCTTTTTTTATGAATTTATGAGGGATACAAACATTAAAAATATATTTTGTATTTGTGTCCTAAGAAGATGGAAAATAGCAATACATTTATTTTCTGATTTCTCTTTATGGTCTTGCCATTTTTAGGGTTAATTAGACATGCCTTTTGATTACTTATTGAACCAAAAAAACTAATCCACTAATCCAGAAACAGAATCCAGAAAAATTAAAACAGGAATAAGGATTTTGGGAGAAAATAAAACTGATTTCATAGGGCCCTAAATAGTGTAATGACGTATTAAGCATAGTTCACACAGAAGTCACTTTCAAACCGAGAAGCTTTCTGTTCGTAAATGCAGCAAATACGCATGACCGATTTGAACCATGCTTTTTGGTGGACACACGGCCTTAGGAATGACACACCATCCGCGGGCAAAGTATGTTTTCTTGTACACTAAAGCCGCTCACCTGTGACTGTGGTCCTGTGCTGTGTTCAGAGGGGTCAGTGGCAGAAGGTGAAGAGGGGACACTACCATTGGGCTCAGTGATCAGTAACGTCCGTCTTTCACGGGCCGATTTGGGGTCGCACTTTGTCACCCGGAATCTAGAGAAAGAAATGAAGATGTAATGAAAGCAAAGCCCAGACTTGAATCCCATTTAGCACATTTGGAACAAAAGCAGAGAGCCAGGGCCGGTCCAGTTCTTCCCACATCAGGCTCAGTATGGCATTTCTATATGGACCTGCTTTGTGCACAGTGATGTAGACATATAGATCCAAATGTAAAAAAAAAAAAGGAGCAGACTAAATCGAAGAATGGACAGTCATTCTAAAGTGTAACTGGCAAATTTTCAAAAAAATATACCGATTAATAAATATCTAGTTTAGTCATGAAACTCCAGATAGCACAGGCTGAATGTAAAGGCATTATATGCAATCTGTTAGCGATCACTTCATTTACGGCACGATATGGCACAAGCTAGTTGATTCTGCAGCATTTAAATAATCAGGTTCAATGTTTGCTGTAAGCTGGAAAACTGCTAGGGCTGAGCATCGATACAGAATTAGAGCTGGACGATTTTAGCGCATTTCTTTTTTTCACTACGGTGTGCTTTCGTTTCTCCCTAAAAGCCAAAACTAAGCGTCCAAATCAGTTTTTCAGATCAGTGATTGTTGTAAAATGCAGGACATGCTCGATAATAAAAGAGTTATTTAATCTGAATTAAGCCGCTGTTCTCCAAGCGCCTTTTGTGCGCTCACTCTGAGATAGAGTGGAACACGGAGAAGCAAAGTATACTTTAAGCTTCGGGTTCACGTCCAAATAGTCAAATACATACAGAAATATGTCAAAGTTTCTTGGCTCTAGTTTCTTGATGAGTATTCGCTTAAACACAGTCAGTTATGTCTTAAATGAACATAAACAGTTGGGAAATAAGTTGCATGTGTAGCAGTATAATAGATACGTGCATTAGGTCTTAAAGTGACAGAAGCCCAATAAACCTGCTGCCGTCTGTTTCAATGCTAATAAAAACATAAGAAAAAAAAAAATATATAATAATAATAAAAAAATAATAATAATAATAATTAATAATAATAATAATTATTATTATTATTGTTATTCACTGTTCTTTAGTAGATTTAGAGCCAGATATACAAAACAGGGCAAATTGGTGTGAGAGTGCAACTCTAAAAAAGCACAGATGGGAGTGGAAAGTTCTGCATGTGATCTACTGAGACATGCAAATTAAAGGACAAAACAAAAATGCATGTCTTATACCAGTCGCTACCTGGTAGATTGCATTGTTCATTATGGAAATGATCTGACTGCGTAGTCAGATCATTTCCATAATGAACAATGCAATCTACCAGGTAGCGACTGGTATAAGACATGCATTTTTTGGGGTGCTAAATAATGGCACAACTACCAGTAACCAGCATTGACTAACGCAGACCTTAGTAAATCACCTTGCATGATTCATTTAAGTACTCTCCTCCCATACATTTTGTGTCTGAAATGGAAAGTTCTACAAATTCATATGTAAATCCTGTAGTTTAACGCCAAAAGAGGGTTTGCGCTGGCGCATGCTGTTAGTAAATCTGGCCCTTAGTAGGATTAATCTATATTTAATTCATACAGTGAAGATTACTTTGTTGATAAAGACTGTTCTGTTTTTTTTCTTCATATTTCACAGAAAAGCTATATTTTTTAAGCACTAAATTGGTCCTAATCGAATGGAATATGTTGCTTGCTAATAAAAAAGTTGTCAATTCATGATACTTTCGCATCACTTACTTTTTTTATACTTAAAATTCATTGTTGTTGTTAAGAATAGCTAAATAACCTCTGTGGGTCTATTTAAAGCCTTCTATTTATCATGTAGTATTAGTTATTTTGGTGATCGGTATAGGCCAGTACTGTTTCCAGTGATCGGTAATCTACCCCAAAAACCCTGATGGGAGCACCCTCAGTGTTTCTGCATGTAAAACACACCTGCCCACAGACAGCACGGTGACCTCTCCTAGGTGACTGCGTCTCTCCAGTTTCTTGCTGGACGAGCGTCTCATCAGAGGCCATTTTTTCTGGTTGCAGCGGTTGCAGATATTCTTGTGTCCTCCCATTCCTCCGATGGTGTGCAGGTGGTTGCAGGTGTGTTTGGCTGTGCTGGGCGGCAACCCTGGCAGAGCAGGGCTCTCTGGGCTGCTGGGTGTGTTTGGAGAAGTTGGCGTCACAGGGCCACTGTAGAAAATTAAACCAAAAAATATCAGCTTAACTGCATGAAATACCCAAGATGACCTAGTTACAGTTGCCAAAATTTGTTATGTACAACAGAAAACACTGCGCTGGTTAATGTGCGGTTAATGTGCTTAACTTGATATTTGAAATATTGAAAAACTAATATTTGAAATGTGTATCAGCATAATGCACACTTTCACACACCATTTAAACAAAATAACTATTTATGCTAATAACTAGCTATTAGCTTAGTCCTTGAATCATGACTCATGAGTATTATCATTAAATATTTTTATAGCATCTGTTTACAATCTCAATAAAAGCTGCATCACAGTTGGTGTGTTTTGATTCATTATTAATGCTTTTTAAAATTACATTATTTCTGTGACGGCAAATCTAGATTTACTTAATTTTTGATCCTTCAGAAATCATTCTAATATGCTTTCATTCTAATAGGAATAATGTTCAAAAGAAAAGCATTTATTTGAAACAGAAATCTCTCTTGTAAAAGAAAATTTCTTTACTGTCACTTTTGGTGGGTTTAAGGCATCCTGCTGAATAAAAGTATTAATTTCTTTTAAAAAAATATTTAAACATTTTTTATTGACCCTTACTGAATTTTGAATGGTAGTTTTTTTAATCGATTCACCTAAATAAACGACATATTTTTATCAAATAAATGCAGCCTTGTTAAGAGACTTTCAAAAATATTTTTAAAAATCTGTAGTGTAAAAGTTTAAATAACACCATATTTATTTATTCCTTGTCTTTACTGAATCTATACTTGGCGACAGTGGCTGTTTGATGGAAATGATGGTTCTAACTCATTTTAGACATAGACATTTTAGTATTGTTATTTCATTAATTTCAGATACAGAAGAATTGTTCCGAATATAAGATTACCCTGATTATAAGACGACCACTTTATAAAGATGTATCTTTTGGAAGAAAGCTTTTTGAGGACCAAAATCTTGTCTTTTATAAAGAAAATTTTATTTATTTTCAAATAAAATCATATTGCATATTTTTTCCATATTTTAATTTTAAATGAAATGCCATAAACATACATACCATAAACATAACATGTAGTTCTAATTTCCAGTAGATTTCACAATGACTGATTTCTTGCCATTTTTATGTACAGTGACAGATGCAGGCTTGTCAAAAAACACAGGTGTTTGATCCACATTACCTATCTGACCCAGGGGATGTGAATGTTTTTTCCTTAGGCCGATCACATAGCACTGAAAAGACAGCTGTTTCTCCCTGATTTCTTTCATTCATCTGAATGAAGTCAGAGGGCAAGCGCCAGGCAAGACTTGTTCTGTGGCGTAACGCTAATCTATTACGCTGCATCAAAGCGGCTGCTTTACGCAGCCGAAATAAGAAATAAGGGGCATCGATGGTGGGCGTGTTCAGCTCTTTGGCGATTTTCAGTGCCTTTGTGTGTGTGTGTGTGTGTGTGTGTGTGTGTGTGTGTGTGTGCATGCATGTATGTATCTATATATATCTATATATCATATCTATATATCATATCTATATCTATATCTATATATGTATATATGTATGTATGTATGTATGTATGTGTATGTATGTATGCACACATACATGTATGCATATATATTATAAAAATAACTATTTAAGATACATTTAAAATATTTAAGATACTACAATATTTTTAATATCTAGTATACAGTATTTGCTGAGCTCTATACCACAAAATAAAGCAGGATAGAAGAATGCATTTAAGCAACCCTGAAAAAAGCTTCACCTTTCACAGTTATTCTATTATATTCTAGCAAATGCAGCATAACTGTTACTTTAGACAGGCAGACTCTCTCCCCCGCTGCTTTATCTGTCTTTTCCTCTCTCCTTTCTCCCTCTATTTATTTTGTCCTTCCACTCTGCCAACTAAAAGAGGGAAATGTAGTGGTCTTCTCTTATCTGTCTTCATTACACTGCGGGATGTTGTTCTGCTCTGTGTGCATACGCGCGCGTGCCTCACTCGAGAGGCAGGGGAAGAGCAGCACAAAGATACTTCAATTGTCACCTGCAAGAGGGACTATGAGGAACATAAAAGAGGAAGAGACACACACGCAAACGCACACTACACTCTATGTATTTTCGGTTTGTTTAGCAATGGAGAGCCACAAAACTAAACAGTGCGAGATCAGTTTGATCGTTTAGAAACACAAATGGTCCTGTCCCCTTAATGCAGTCATTGGGGAGTCACGGTTCTGCTGGTTGCCATGGCCCCGTTAGCCCCTGCTGGTAAATGTTGAAACTGCACCATCTTGCTGCCAGTGCTGGGGAGTAGTTGCGCGTAGCAACCTATAATGGTAGCAACATTAATAGCTTAGCTTGACAGGAGTGACGTTACTTTTAAAGTAGTTTAGCGTTTTCAGTAGCGAGCTATTTTTTTTTCAATCAAGTAGCCTGTAGTGAAATGAAACGCTACATCACTATATTAAGATGCCTGCAAAAGATTCACTCTTTTAAGTCCGTTCTTTTCAATGTACGTGACAAATAGTAAGCAGAACAATCCAAATCAGTTCGAGAATAAGTCTGAATCATTCATCTTGTTTACTCTAGCACTGAAATGCTGGGTGTGGTAAAACAGTACAGAGATATACAGGGTGGGCCATTTATATGGATACACCATAATAACATGGGAATGGTTGGTGATATTAAAGTCCTGTTTGTGGCACATTAGTATATATTAGTACACACCACCCATCTTGAGGAGTTTGCCCCCTCACATATACTAATGTGCCACAAACAGGACTTTAATATCACCAACCATTCCCATGTTATTACGGTGTATCCATATAAATGGCCCACCCTGTACAATGATATGGTAAAGAAAAAGAACGCTGGTCTGAATGAAGTGACATATTTACCTAATATCCACTGAGAACAATCCTGGAATATTCAGCTTGTAAACAACTATGTACCGCAGGTAAAGACGTTGCACGAATACACCATGTTTTTTGACATGTATACCTTTAACAATGCTGTTAAACTGAATGTACGATGCAAAAGGTTTGCTGAAATATCCACAACATTAACAACACTGAAATATGAGAGTGCACCACTGATCTATATAATGACATTCTAGATAGATCAGTGGAGTGCACGCATAATATTTTGTTGCTATAGCACAGTACAGTAGGGTTGTTCTGCGCACTTTCTCGTAGAATCATTATTAGTCCAATTCATTTTTAATATCAAAACAAAGCGATTTAGCATCATCGAGAACTTAATTCAACAATGGATAAGAAAAATGTGATTATCATATTTGTTTTTCTCCCCTTTACAGTTTTTAAAAAATCAAATAAAAACAATTCTGCGCATATGGAGGGATTTTTGGTTCCATTCTTCCGAGTATGTGGGATATTGCCTTCCTCAGCATCTCCATGTGGATCACAGTGAAATATCCTGAACAGTGCACAATGATCCAATAATGCACTTTTCATACGAATTTCATAAATGCAAAATACATTACTTTATCTATACATTGTTATTTGTAATTTGATAACCGTAATCAAATAACTATGCACATAAAATATTGTCTCTTTAAGTAGCTTCAGAGTAGTTAGCTACTTTTTCTAGTAATGTAGCTAACTACTTTTTCAGAAGGGTATTGTCTGTAGTTGAACTACTCTAAATTAGGAATTGTAGCTTGGAGGCGGCAAAACTATCTTTCCCATGATAGCTGTGTATCCTAACAAAAAATGTGCAAGTAACATCTACTGTAAATTGCAAACTCCACCCCTCCACTCATAAGCCACACCCACAGACTCCTCCCCCATTGAAGCCCTGGATCATTTGGAGCACCTCTCCTCTTTTCCCCTTTTCCATTGCTCTAAACCTTCCGTCACCTTCCGTATGCTCTGCTCCTTTATATCAGTCTCATTCTCGACTTGAAGCAAATTCACTCTGCTGCTTATACAGCGTGTGAGACTCAAGCAGAGTGACCTCATTGTTCACCCAAATCTGGTATTCACATGAATGCTCAGACCAACTAAAAAAAAACAAAAAAAACAAACATATACCACACACACAAAATTGGAGGACATTTGGGGAAAATAATGTATTAAAGGAATTCCCAAAAATGAGAACTCTGTCATCATTTACTCCCATTCCTGTTGTTCCCAAACCCATTTGACTTTCTTCCATGGAACACAAAAGGAGACATTTTGAAGAATACGCTGGTTGAGCTTTTCAATGTAATGGATGTACATGTAAAACGAATGGATATCCAAGCCTCAAGAAGGATAAAAAGGACCATAAAGGTATCAAGTAATTTATTTTTATATTTTTAGCATTGTAGTATTTTTATATTCAAAGTAAATTATATTTTTTGAAAAATCTGTAAAAAAAATAAATAAAAGTAACGCGTTTAATGAATTGGTTGAACGTATCGAAATGATTCATTCAGGTGCTTTCACTGATCAGACTACAGCAGTTTTCTTGTGTTAAAAGCTCACTGGAGGGGAAGATTGTCAGTGAACAAGGACTATCATATAAAATCAGAAGCCTTAAAGAACACATTTACAGTAGGACCACTTTTAAAACACTTTCATGGTCCTTTTGAACTCTAGTTGAGGTGCTTTAACACCTTCAGTATTATTCACCTATCGTTTCCCTCTGATTTTAGGGAAATATTATGGGTAGGGTTAGGTTTAGGGGTAGGGATAGGGTAAGGACTACATTTTGGGACAGGAATGTTATTCCAGGATCAACAAAATATGTTGATCCAGGAAGATGTCTTACTTAGCAAAATCACGGTGACCGACAGAACATTAATTTTTTATGAGTGAACGATCCCTTTAATCTAGCGACTGATGTGCAAGACTTTGAATTACATAAGATAAAATATAACATCTCAGGATAAATAAACATTCACTCATGCATTTTTAAATGTTTCAGGAATATGGCGTAGTATGAGGTAAGGAAAAAAAGTGATACGTCACAATTTTTTTATCTTTAATCTCATCCAGTGATCAGATTAAAGATGATCTTGATGATATAAGTCAGGGATGGGCAACTTCGGTCCTGGAGGGCCACTGTCCTACAGAGTTTAGCTCCAACCCTGAAAAAAATCACCTGCCTGTAATTTTCTAGTAATCCTGAAGACCTTGATTAGCTTGTTCAGGTGTGTTTGAGGTTGAAGCTAAACTCTGTAGGACAGTGGCCCTCCAGGACCGAAGTTGCCCATCCCTGATATAAGTCATAGTACCAGTAGGTATTGAACTGTCACAATCTATAAACTGATGTCATGATGCTGGTAAAATAGAGCATGATAAAACTGATTTCTTTTATGTATCAGGGTGGAGACCGCTCCACCCAGACTCATATTTCATGACTCCTCTGTATATGTGGTTTTGAAAGATCATTCCTGGATCTTATTCTGGCTTGCAGCACTGTCAGTGATTGATGCTTCTTTGCTTCATGGTGATTTTCCCCACAATGTGTCATACGAGACAGGCGGAACCACCTCGATCCCTCAACACGAATCTGTCCTGTTTTGCTGCTGCCGTTATTTGAGAAGTGACAGCGCCATCTTTTGGAGGGATGAGGTACTGCTTTACAATCTATCTATCTATCTATCTATCTATCTATCTATCTATCTATCTATCTATCTATCTATCTATCTATCTATCTATCTATCTATCTATCTATCTATCTATCTATCTATCTATCTATCTATCTACCTACAAACCACAGCTTACAAAACTATATATATAGTTGAAAAACTTAATCTAAACTAAAATTTTAAATGTTGCCTTGGCAATAAACTGAAATAAGTTGAAATAATTAACTGGAAATAAATAAAAATAAATAAATAAATAAAACAAAAGCACATTTTGAAATTACTATAAATTATACTACAATTAACATGAAAACTAAAAATATGAAAGCCAATTCAAAATATGAATAAAACTAAAGTAAAAACTAAAATAGCACTGGTTTAAATACACTTTTGAATCCTTGACGCCACTGTAGTGTGTATGTGTGTGTGTGTGTGTGTGTGTGTGTGTGTGCGCATGTGTGTACTTTACGAGGGCCAAATGTCCCATTATTGTCAAATTATGACAATCGACTAGTGAGGACATTTTACTGGTCCTCACTAGTTAAAAAGGCTTATAAATCAGCCAAAACATATTTTTATTTAAATCTAGTGTTTTGCACGTTTCTGTGTGTAGGTTTAGGGGTTGGGATAGGCGATGATATCCTTTATACCATTTACTTTATATGTAAAATCAAAGGAAGTCTAATACAGTGAAACAGAGTGTGTGTGTGTGTGTGTGTGTGTGTGTGTGTGTGTGTGTGTGTGTGTGTGTGTGTGTGTGTGTGTGAATGAGTATGTAAGCATATGATTTGATTTTGAAAAATTCAAAACACCATCTGTGCAAATTATGAACAACTAAATTAAAACTGGAGATGTACATGCGATTATCAAAACTACTAGTTCAGAACACCATTACAGAAGACACAAATAACAAGTATAAGAAAGACATAAAGGAGGACTCACCCCTCTGAGTCTATACTGTCCTGAACCATGGCTTGGAGTGCATCGGAGTTGGCTGGTGAAAGAGAATGAGAGAGAGTTTATTAAATTACTTCTTAAATTCGCACAGGGAAGAGTCTGCAGCCTCAGATGCAGAACCATTTGCTTGACTGGATTCTTCAGACTAATGAAAGCAGCAGACTGCCCTCTGATGCACATAATCGCACTGGACACAGGGCAGCTTCAGGCCATCAATACACACATTACAAATACTAGTGTAAATCACATTTCACAGCTGTACAGGTCTCTTATTAATGCAACAGAGGAAGACAACATGGAGATGCCACAGTAAATGTCATTTTCAGAGGGTGGCACTTGAATTGTGCAACCACTGGCATTTCACAAAACTTTCAGTTCCTTCCATTTACACAGAAGAGCAACTTATCCATTTTAAGAAGTTGGCAGCTACATGAATTGTGTTCTTCCACTAGATGTTTCTGAAAAGATGTTTCTGTGCTGCTATCATGCATTGTGACAAAGCTGTGGAGATGGTGAAATATGAAAGATAAACACACAAACACAAGATATAAGGAGGAGTAATGTTCACACGTCACACTGAGGGGAATGAAACGTTTTGAAATGCTGGTGATCAGGAGGAGTAACCATGGATTGACTACTGATGTTTTTCTAAACGGATCTAAATAGACTACAGTTCCGCTATTTTCCATTCTCAGATCAGAGTTGGTGATTGTGCTGCATTCACTCACAAAAATAAACGTTTTATATATTAACAGTAGGAAATTTACAAAATATCTTCATGGAACATGATCTTAATACTTAATATCCTAATGATTTTTGGCATAAAAGAAAAATCGATAATTTTGACCCATTCAATGTATTGTTTCCTATTGCCACAAATATACCCGTGCGACTTATTACTGGTTTTGTGATCCAGGGTCACAAATGAAGATATTTTTGATGAAATCTGAGAGCTTTCTGTCCTTCCATTGGGAGCAACACAATTTACACATTCAAGGAAGGTCCAGAACGATAGGAAAGACATCATTAAAGTCATCATGTGACTCCAGTGGTTTAACCTCAATTTTAAGAAGCGAGGGGAGTGCTTTGCGCAAATAACATAGTTTACCTCTATATTTACAAAATAGTATTATCCAAAGCGCATTAACGGAACATCTTCCGGTCTTGAGTCACCACAACACGTGTGGTGGATTGCTGGTCAATATTTTCCTAAATATCGAGGTACATCATGTTTTTTTGTGCAAACAAAGATCTCGCCTCGCTTCGTACAATTGAGGTTAAACCACTGGAGTCACATGATGACTTTAATGATGTCTTTCCTATGGTTCTGGACCTTGAATGTGTAAATTGTGTTGCTCCCAATGCAGGGGCGGAAAGTTCTCGGATTTCATCAAAAACATCTTCATTTGTGTTCCGAAGATGAACGAAAGTCTTACGTGTTTGGAATGACATAAGGGCGAGTAATTAATGACAGGAATAATATTTTTGGGTGAAATGTCCCTTTAATAGAGAGAGATGCTGAACAGGGACCAGGTAATTCACACACACATCTCTCATCTCTCTCTCTAGATTTAACAACCCGTAACTGACGAAAATAACCAACATCTTACTGCAAACATCAATAACAGCTTTAAAGTCACCATGAAATTTGTGACTTTATTTCAGTCACGATTCAGACAGTGTAAATATGCTTTCCATTGGGGCGAGTTTCAAGTTTGTGTCACGCAAACCGCCGCAGCACACACACTGTGCTGTTATGGTCCAGAGACACGACAGCACAGAGCAGTCGTCGCAGACCATAAAACGTATCAGAACCATTTTAATTCTGCACAGAACGCTATATTTTAAAGCGATTTGGAGGAGAAACTGTTAGAGATTAGGAGGAAACTGCAGCTTTACCTTGCTGAACGGCTCTGGCCGAGCTGTGATATAAACTAAACGCTATCGGCTTTTTTTAAAAAGTGGAGGAGCTGTTCAATATGTCCCGCCTTGTCTTTCTGTTTCAGTGGAAATTACGTCAACACATTGACTAATGCTGCGCCTTTCCAGGAACTTCAGTGGGCCTTTAAAGGAACAGTTCACTTCAAAATGAAAATTCTGTCATCATTTACTCACCCTTAAGTTGTTTCAACCCTGTATGAATTTCTTTATTCTGCTGAACACAAAGGAAGATATTTCTTGTCAACTATTTCAGTTGATGGACACCATTGACTTCCACAGCAGGAAAAAAATACTGTGGAAGTCAATGGGGTCCATCAACTGTCTGGTTACCGACATTTTTCAAAATATCTTCCTTTGTGTTCAGCAGAATAAAGAAATTCATACAGGGTTGAAACAACTTAAGGGTGAGTAAATTATGGCAATTTTCATTTTGAAGTGAACTATTAAAATGTTTATATTTTAACTTTCAAATATTGTATTTATTTCCAGGTTTAAGTAGATCGTGTGAAGTCAGTTGAAACCGCTGAAGGTATTTGAATCAGCCTGGAGACACACTCACTCAGAGCTGATTGGAACTCATGTCGACTCACTGTTCTGAGGTCAGCTGAGGGTTGTTAATGCTCCGTCACAATCAATGCTGCATCACGATCAATGTGGCTGACTGGTTACCACATCTCATATTTCCCTCAGTGTATACAAACCCACAAAGACATCAGTTCTGAGAGGCCTTGCGTCCTTGTACTAATCATTAGCAAGTAGTGTGATGTCTAAACTCATCTTCATCCTCACATTCATTCACCTTACCTTCATTTTTCATGATGTAGTTAACAATTTGGCCCACCGTGTCAGCATTGGTATCACTGAAGGTGTCATTCAGATCTGAGAGAGAGAGAGAGAGAGAGAGAGAGAGAGAGAGAGAGAGAGAGAGAGAGAGAGAGAGAGAGAGAGAGAGAGAGAGAGAGAGAGAGAGAGAGAGAGAGAGAGAGAGAGAGAGAGAGAGAGAGAGAGAGAGAGAGAGAGAGAGAGAGAGAGAGAGAGAGAGAGAGGTTGTGTTAAAAATAGAAGAACAACAGTTTGTTCAACTGAATAAGTCACCTTGCTTTTGTTAGAAAAATTAATAAAGTGAAGATTTAAGTATAAGTGATGTTTATTTTTCAAAAAAAAAACACTCAGCTTGTTTAGTGTTGAGCAGAACCAAAGCAGAAATACAACAACAGAGGTGACAAAACATACAGAGAAAGTGTGCTGGTTTAATAGCATTTGTCTCCAACTGTCATCACAAACCAACTGTTATTAGTGTTTGTTATTTCATCACATTCAATATGCAGGTGGTATGAAACACTATTTTTGCTGACACAGTAGTACTACAAAGGACTTGCTTATGAAAGCAGAAAACACTAACATTTACAAAACTAACTATAAATACGGTCTGTTGACTTCAGTGAAAGGATTCATAAAGGCATCTGGAAATGGATGGGAATTTCTGCAAAACTACTGCTCAGAGGGGGCCGCTTACGGAAACACACACACACACACACACACGTCCTTCCTGCAGCCATGGACCCCTGCTAGAACGGACACACTTCCTGTGTTGGATCATTTCACAGCTGGAAATCAGACAGAGAAATATGTAGTTCTGGAGTCATATAAAGTTGATGAATACAAATCTGATTTTGATAGTTTTTGATTTGCATGTATTAATCTACAGCTAAATAACTTCCATACACAAAGCCAAAATACCTATAGGGTCAGTCCAAGTTTATGAACAACAAAAAAGCCAAAATTACACCCACAATGATCACCCCAAAGCCATGTTTCAGTTTCACTCTAATCAGAGCCACAATTACTGTAAATCCATCTACAAATTAAATCAAATCACTGGGCCCAAAGATCCTGATTAGAGCAGAGGCTCATTGGAAATAGTGGCTCTAATTACTCTCAATATCTTTTAACAAATATATTCTAAAAAAAAAAAAAAAACACTTTCAAGAGGAAATGTATTGTAGGCAAAAAAAAAAAAAAAAAAAAAAACGATTCTAGACAAAGCAGAGATTATATTTACAGCACTTGACTCAGCATTATCATTAACAAAAACGGTAACACTTTACAATAAGGACTCATTACTTGGCATTAGTTAGTACATTAACTTACATAAACTATAAATGAGCAATAGGCCTATATATTTACAGCATTTATTAATATTTGTTAATGTTAGTTAATAAATATGTTCATGTTAGTTCACAGTGCATGTACTAATGTTAACAGATCTAATTTTTTATTTTAAATAATGTATTCTCTAAATACATTATAAACATTATCTAAATGTTGAGATTAACAACTATATTGACAACATTAAAAATGACAAAAGCACATAAATTATTTAAAAAAAAACAAAAATATATAAATAAAAGCTAATTTTACATATTAATAAATGTCCCTGTCCAGGCAGATTATAAAGGAAAAAAGATAAATTTCTAGTGCTCAATAACATGCAATTGGATATGGGTGGACCCAAAGATTTGAAGACAAACAAAAAGACAAAGAAAGAGAGAGAGAGAGAGAGAGAGAGAGAGAGAGAGAGAGAGAGAGAGAGAGAGAGAGAGGGGGGGGGGGGTTGTGCCAGGTTGAACAAGTCCACACACTTTTAAGTTTCCTAGAATTCAGACAATGCCACTTGAACATTCCTAGAAAAGCATGCAAACCATACATAGACACTTTTAAAATAAATACATTTAAAAACCATATAAAATTAGAAAAATAACATTTTTGATCCTTTAGCTTAAATGTGGATAAGTTGATAAGGAGAGAATGTGGGCCAGTTTCTAAATGCCTTCTTCAGTTTTAAACAACACAAAAACTGGTTACGAACAATAAACGTAAGAAAGAACAACACGGAGAACAATACAGTACAATTTGAATTACTGTGGCCAGCCCTGTTCTTTACATAAGGTGTGTCAAATTCTCTTCCTAGTTTGTTCTGTAGCATGTTCTCTAGCATGTGTGGCGTATCTTTGGCAGGACGACATGTAATATATAGTACTAGTTTCTAGTGTACTTAAGTGCACACCTCACACTGTACTTGCCTGCGCTATGAACATAAATGGTACCTCACATTGAGCATCTTGTTGTTGAATATATGTGCGGTTACTTTTTGCAGCATTCAAAATCTGGACCTATCAAAAAAATATATATATATCTCAGACACTAAAGTGACCAAATCCATTTCTAGGAACCAGGGGGTGTATTACAGACACTTTCTATCTTAGTCTTGTATGGTAAGTAAATTTAGGATTTTTCAGAAATTCGTATTGCAGAAGCAAATCTTAACTTCATTTAGGATTCTTATCTTAATATCTTACAAAATCTTATGTTATGTCTAGCTAGGAAATCTTAACGTTAACTCTCTCCATCGAGTTCGACCAAATACGCGCAAGCTGCTGCTGCGAGGTAAACATAAGATTAAAATGGAGAAACAACATTGGCATGCTTTTAATTTCAGGGCTGCAGATATAAAAGTTTTGATAAGCTCGGTAGAAAAGGTAAAATCTCTTCTATTTGGTAAGTTTTTACCTTGGCTCACTCCCGAAGACAAAGACAGAGAGCGGGCAAGAGTTGCCGAAAATGTGTCTGTTCTTGCGGTATCTGGCGTTTACGGTACTGTGTTCTGTGATGACTCATAATGGCTACCATAATGTTGGTCGCAGTTTGTGTTCTAACTGTAGTATTGCATGTCGTGGGAGTAATTATTTACATTTATTACATGGCTTGGTTGAATTCCAATGTAGAATGCGGTCTGTTATTTCTTGATAACAGACTGCTGCGAAGAATAACACTCCGTTGCCATGAAAAACAGAGCGTTGCTATGGACGCAGGATTCTAACCGTAGAGACGGAACGGACTATTTTCTTTAGCGGAAGCAATACAATCGTTTTTAAATCAATATTTTGTGTCAAATTATTGATTTATTTGGTGGGTAGCCATGTAATAAGCAGGATAATGTAGAGCGAGGCGGTTGTTATAGCGAATACAACCCCTTCAGGCTGATTCAAGACCCCTCCGCTTCACGTCGGGGTCCCGATCAGACTGTCGGGGTTGTATTTGCTATAACAACCGTCTCGCTCTACATTATCCCTTACGTATTTTGTCATCAAAGCGCAGCACATTATCTGGATCTTCCAAAAGTCTCTCCACCATCAAACATCACTGCTCTTCACCTTATACCATTAATAAATGTAACGTCATTCTCGAACAAAGCTATTGTAGTGTGATTTTTACTATTGGCTTTCAAAACGTTTTGAAGTTAGGAGGGGTTATCCTAAAGTTAAGACAGTTTTCAGGATTTTTTTTTGTCCAGTTAGGATGCTTCTGTAATACCCTTTTCCTATGTGTAGTTAAAATAAGATAATGCACTTAGGAAATGTTATTCTGTAATAGCTTTTGTCCTAAATGTGGTCCTAACTGAAATTGCCATGGCTACCAAACAGATAAGATAGGATTCTAAAATTAGGATCTTTCTGTATTAATACACCCCCAGTATATTATAGAGACATGGGATGGACTCTTTTGACCTAAGCCAGTAAGTAACAAACGTACAAGTCGCAATCACACAGAACGGTTTATGTTATGCTGCATAAACTAGGTCAGTCGGAGCCAGGAACACTTCCTATAACACCAAATGTACTCGTTACATCATAAGAAGAACGGCATCTACGCTAATATTAGTCTCTGTTTATCCCGAGGTTTACTGTAATCAGCTGGATCTGGGCTGTATCCAGATCAGATGGTGGACCTGCGCCTAGACAACCACAGCACATGATGTAGTCAGCCGGATCTGGGCCATATCCAGACCAGATGGTGGACCTGCGCCTAGACAACCACAACACATGATGTAGTCAGCCGGATCTGGGCCATATCCAGACCAGATGGTGGACCTGCGCCTAGACAACCACAACACATGATGTAGTCAGCCGGATCTGGGCCATATCCAGACCAGATGGTGGACCTGCGCCTAGACAACCACAACACATGATGTAGTCAGCCGGATCTGGGCCATATCCAGACCAGATGGTGGACCTGCGCCTAGACAACCACAACACATGATGTAGTCAGCCTGATCTGGGCCATATCCAGACCAGATGGTGGACCTGCGCCTAGACAACCACAACACATGATGTAGTCAGCCGGATCTGGGCCATATCCAGACCAGATGGTGGACCTGCGCCTAGACATGACCACAACGCATCCCTGAAGTGTCAGCAGAGATTGTGTCAACTCTCCCCTGTGAAAGCCTCATTGACACGACAGCCATCGGCACTGATCCTCAACAAACCCATCTCCATACTGGCGTGACTCCGATCTTCAACCAGACGGAACTGGATAATATTCTGAATGTTCTGATCTGATTTCTGACCTAAAATGCTGCCTGAATCATAATCATACACTGTTCGTTCGATAGCCAGAGGAGAACTGGCCCCCGACTGAGCCTGATTTCTCCTGAGGTTTTTTCTCCATTCTGTCACCTGATGGAGTTTTGATTCCTTGCCACTGTCGCCTTTGCTGCCTTTTAGCTAGCTTAGTTGGGGACACTTAATATTCAACAATATTTTTGATCTGCCTGCATTGACATCAATTATATGATAACTGAACTGAGCTGGACGATGACATCACTGTTTTCTCCAGAGCTGCTGTATAGATAAATTAACTAAATTAATAACTTTTTTACAACAAAAATGAACCATCACTGATCTTACTTAAGCTGGACTATGACACTATTTTCTTCTAGTTCTGCTGTACAGCCGAAACAAACTTTGTTGCAGTATTTTCCTGTTATCACTGTAAAGCTGCTTTGAAACAATCTGTATTGTAAAAAGCGCTATATAAATAAAGGTGACTTGATAACAACTTAACCATACAGCAATCCCATTAGAAAATGAAAGTAAATCTAGTTTGTGCAGCACTTTCACAATACATACTGTTTCAAAGCAGCTTTAGAAAATAAAGGCTAAATGCCATCAGTAAGACGACTGTGGCAAGGAAAAACTCCCTAAGATGAGGAAGAAACACGATGGAGTGGAGTATTAAGTATTGGCTGTTCTCCAATCTAAAATTGATGGTACTAAAACTTATTACTGTGAATACTTAAAGACATGTCAAAACAATGAGAAGATGAATATTTTTTTATGAGATAAAATAAGACGAGAGTGAGTGTGCTAAAAGAGGCTTAACAGATGGGCTACAGTTTTTTTCTTTTCCATGACATTTCTTCACCTCTCTTCCAAAGCAAAGAATGTCTGAAAACAAGAAAAAAATAAATTTGCTTTCAAGTGGGCTGAATATAAACCTTAGCTTAAGTCCGCCATCCCACAAGAACTTGAAACACCATGGAATGAGGTCACGTATCCACTTAAAACGGTCCTTCAACTGATTGCTAAGAGGAAAGCAGTTTAAAAATATTTACTTCTTCAGTTTTCATTTTCATTTCAATCTACTGCTTATACACCTTACAGCTTTCAAATCATTTTAATAAACAAATCATCTGACTTCAGCAAGCAACGAGGAGCCAATTAATAGAAAAAATAAATAGCTGCTGCTCGAATGTTCATTTTAAGATCCCTGATTTCACAAACTCCTTCCTGCAATTCACTGCCCATAATAAAAATCACAGGAACTGAATGATGAGGTGCCATTTATTTTGGAGGAAGTTTGACCATCTTCAGCCATTTTAAGAAACATGGTCAATTTATGCACAATATTAACCAAATTTCAACAAAACACTCACCTCCTTTTTCTGGATCTTTATCCTCTTCATCCTCCTCTTTCTTAAGCTCTTCATCTTCTGACTCGGTTGTACAGCGGTAGCCCTTCCTCTTCAGGATGTGGCAGATGAGGACTCCCAGAAGCCCCACCAGAAAAAAGAAAGGCACCAGACCAAAGGCAATATACTGTGGGTTACTATCACCCTTGCCAGCTGAAGAAAGGAGACAATCAATTAATAAAACAAGTTTGGTAATGCTTTACTTAGAGCTATATATATATATATATATATATAAATAAAATGCCTTATACTGCATATAACTATTATGGCTGTTGATTTAACGTGTTAATTTAATTAATTAGTTATGGCAAAAAATAATGCATTAAAATTATTAATACATTAAAAACACCCGCTCCAGACCTATGCAATGTGTATTTAATGTTTCAATATTATTTAAAAAACCCATTAAAGGTGGTTCACCCCCAAAAAATCTAATGCATTATACATAAACCAAAAGTTATATATGAGATCAAAGACAGTTTGAGCCATTACAACACCCCACTAAAACAGTTTTTGGGGCTTTGTGTACATATCTGTTAATTTTTATATACTAATGTGCCCCTTAAAGTTGACCAAATTTACACTCTTTCTGTTTTCTGGGAAAATGAACCAAAAATAATGATTACTCATCTTGCACTCAAGGGTGTATACAAATTTTTGTCCAATAACATGTTGGCAAGAATGAGAATGTCCCTCCCCCTTATAGCATCTAGGTTTCTTCGACTGGATTTAACCGCTTTGCAGTCGAGAGAGGAGTTGAAAACTGCCCACCCACTTTATCCACAGCCTCGCTTCCAGAAGTATTTTTCGCATAGGTTTATGACTCTTTCGCACAAAATCGACAATTTAGTTGATTGATACATTTCTAGATTAAATCATAACTTCATTCAGTTACTATACTCTGAAACTTTTGCCATATAGGAAAGCTAACAGCAGAGTTAGCTCAGCTTATTCAATAAGTGCTGAGAGCTAGTGTCTGCACAGACAGAAAAACACATTACACAGCTCTAAATGAGACAGGCCAAGTGTCTGGTCAGTCAAATACATTGAGAATGACAGAAAGGGCAAGAATGAGTGAAAGCAAAGGCTGCAGAGGGAAAGAATGACCTCGGAGAACAGCACAGAGGACAGACACTGGCATGGTACCCTGCAGCGAGTGACTCAGGGGATCAGTAATCCCTGTAAATTTCCACTGTACAGTTACACTCATTTCATCACTCTCTCTACATCTTTTACTCATAACCCTTTACGTATTGCCGAAGAAATATCATGGTACCCTGATATAATAATTTCCATGTACCGAGGAATTTACATTTTACTCCAGGGGATAAAAAAAAATAAAAAATACCACAAATTTACCAAGGAACCATGTGATAAAACCAATCGGAACACCTTTGCAACCATACAGTATAAACAGTCTGGCAATCTCCAACATCGCACTAGCACCATATCATTCATTTTCTTCAGAAAATTCCTTCTTTTTTTTTTTTCGCAAAAAAATAAATATATAACAAAACTGGTTCCAAAACTGGCAGTAATGTAAATTTGAATCACAAGTGCATGGGAAAAGGTGTTTGTTCCTAGAGTCTGTCAGTAGTTCTTGAGAAGAATATCGGTTGTTGACTTCAGATATAACGTCTCCATTGATCCCATACAAAATTAATTTCCCTTCTCAAAACAACTCCCACAGTTTCCGAGGATCCGCAAACAGGTTTCTCTCTCAGTCTCTTCCCTTCATAAATTCATAAAAGCAGAAAAAAAAAAATCAATACGCACACCAACACCTGACTTTCACCCAACACTCTTATCTGTAAAATCGAACGCTACACAAATATCTCTTTATTCAAGCATGTCTTGCACACCAGAGGTCAAAGGGTTATATAAACTGTATTTTGGGCATTCCTGCTCATCCCTGCTCAGTCTCTGGGACTGAACTCTGACCCCCAACAAGCTATGCGCCAAGCACACATGCAGACAAAGAGCCAATTGTAATGTCTGTTACTGCATGTCTGCATATCACATGCACTGATGCTTGGACTTGCTACATTTACAGAACGCAGAGGCCTACAATACAATGTACTAAGGAAGGGACGTACACAAGTAATCGACTACTTGACTTATGCCTTTGTCTGCTGGTATAAGAGGTGATATGTTTACAAGTGTTTGGCAACAGTTCTTCTAACCCTAATCAATGGAGTGTGTAGCTTTTCATTTATTTAACAACCATGTAGGAAGAAACAACATGGCCATATTCCAGGATGACAATGTCTAGATTCATCAGCCTCAAATTGTGAATGAATGCACTCTGTAATGTCTAATCGAGCACCAAAGACTTTCAATGAATTTGAGGTCTGGACTCAGAGGTGCCAATTCATGTGTGAAAATAATTCTTCATGCTCCCTCCCAACCATTCTTTCACAGATTAAGCCTGATGAATCTTTACATTGTCCTCCTGGAATATGGCCATGATGTGTCTTCCTAATGGCATATACACACACATAGATGCCTCATTAGTGGTTGTTTCTATGGTCTGCCGTCCGCCATATTGGAAGGGTCAAATCCGGTCCGTGAACATTCAAGAGCAAGTTGACTGAGCGTCTGCAACTGTAGTTTGACGCATGTATGAATATCTATATCTGCAATAGACTTCAGCAGATGATTTTGCTAAACTAACATAATACAAGATGAAGGCGACAGCTAACACGACATTAAAAAGTTACCATAAAAACCTGTAATAGTGAGTTATTACAAAAACACAAACTAACACATTCTCACCTGTGAACTGTTATCCCATTTCTTCAGAAATTTAAATCTCTTGATCCTTACTGTGAGTGACGACACGCTGACCGTTCCAAGATGGCGGGAGTGCAAAGACGTGTCTGTAGCGGTCGAATGTGGAATCTACGCATACTTATCTATTGATAAATGGTTATCTATAACTGTAAAATTTTAATAATCATTCTAATTCTTTCAGAATAGAGATGCCCACACCATAACTAGAACGATAATGACAGAGAGGAACAATATTGTTGGAATCACTTTCAGAACTATTTTTCCAGCTGATGAATGACAAAAACATTGACAGCCAATCAGAACCCACCTGGCTTTAAAAAGCTTGAGCATTTAAAGCAGCAGAAGACATAGCAGCATTTTTTATGCTTATAAAAAACAGAACGCTATTGTGCGTTGGTGTTGGCGCTAATATAGTTGTCAAGTGTGTCAAGCAAGCGTTTTTGAGCTTCTGTTGGCCCTATTTAATATGCACTGTGTGTACTGATTATCCTGATTGGACAATCCCTTTAACTTAGGCTACATTTTTATTTTCAAGTAATTTATAACCCCCTTTTTTACATTATAGATTATAGTACTCAACTACAAAATTGAGATGCCCATCCCTATAATAAGGTCTAGTAAGCCTACACAGATGATAATACAGCAAGTTTGGGTGAGTAGGAAGTGATCATCCATCTTGTTAAACTGGCTCAATGCCAGAGCAGTTCTGAACAGACAGAATGACTAGCAAGACAGGGATCTGACGTGACTCACACACGCGTGAACAAACATCTCAAACTACGCATTACAGTAACCGCCCACTTCTGCATCCAGGCTTAACAATGCAATGGAAGAGAATCTCAGTAATCTAAGGTCACAAGTGCAGTCATAAACACACTCAAATCACTCGAGTAAGTTGTGGGAAGGCATTCCAACTAAACAATCCTTCTTTTTCATTCCACTTGCTTAATGGAGCACTAAAACAAGACGTCAAAATCGCAATCTCATTTCAATATCTGCGCAAACTACACAATGACATTCAGGCAGAGTGCAGTTTAAATGAAAGACAGATTTCAGACTGGTAGTTTGATTACATTGATTACATATGATTACTTTGATACTTTATTTGAACAAATAATTATCGCTTGTTATTATGTATTTAGAACACTTTACAATAAGGTTCATTAGCATTAGTTAATGTGTTAACCAACATGAACTAACAATGAACAATACATTTGTAACTGTATTTATTAATCTTTGTTAATGTTAGTTTCATTGTTCACAGTAATGTTAACAAATATAACATTTGATTTTAATAATGTATTAGTAAATGTTTAAATTAATATTAACTAAGATTAATAATGCTGTAGTATTGTTCATTCTTAGTATGTTAACTAAGGTAGTTAACTAATGTTAACTAATGAACCATATTGTAAAGTGTTACCTATCTGTATTTTAAGTAATTTAAAAGGCTGTTGTTCACTTTATTAAAAAAATTTTTTATCCGATTACTCGATTAATCAATGGAATAATCAGTAGAATACTCGATTACTAAAATAATCGATAGCTACAGCCCTAATCCAAACATGTGACTGCTGTTCATCAAATTGAGTAATAATCCAGGGACGCTGTCCTTTTAGACAACAGCTGCTGCTTGTGACGCTCCAGTCAGAAATAGGTGTGGTGGGGAAATTTGATAGGCCTATTGTATCGTATTCAATCCACATTTCAAACAGATCTTTGCTACAAAACTGAACTGAAATGACCTCACTCCTAGATGTAGAATTATGTAATTTAGATTAGCAATCAGAACGGCAAGTTAGAACAATGCTGACAACACATACTTTAGGATACTGTGTGGGTTAATACAGACCAAAGTTTTATCATCTTCAATATCTCAAATTTGTTTCCCACCAGATAGAGAAAATGGAGACTTTCACTTAAGTCCCCTGCTTCTTCGATTTTTCTCCTGGAAAATTGTAATGTAAAACTGCAATTTCTCGTTTATCTCATACTAAGCACTCAATAGTTTCAGAAAAGATCTCATTTTCTTTTCAAGAGTGTCTGTGTTTTTACATCATGTGCACTGCAAAGTATACTGGACAAGCGAAGTATACTTTGGGTTTTAGATGGGGTTTCTCTCTATAAATGTAACAGCCGGGTTCTGGAAGTAAGAGAGACATTCATTTTCTCCACAGGGAATTTGGCTGATTTTTAACAATAACTTGCAAACCTTTGCAGACAGACCTTGAGCTAAGGTTAAAGGCATATGCTATGCTTTGGTTAACACCATGCATTATTTCAACTTTGTTTTTTTAAATTGTGTTTAACAGCAAAACTGCATCAATCAACATAAGTTTCCCCAGGATTCTACAAACAATATACACCAATCAGAGAATCAAAAAGAGCAAACCACAACAAAAGAACTGCAAAATGATGAGACAGTTTTCCCTTCGCTCTCAAACTATGTGCAACACAATCAACAGTTTTATATTTATCTGTCATTTTTTATTTGATTGTAGGGATGGGACGATTACCGGTTTCACTAGAAACCACGATAAAATGTACTGATGGTTAGTATTATCATTTCAAATTTAATTATCATTAAAACCGTCTTTGATTATTGCGATTTTAATAACTCACTGTAAATCCTGTCCAGCCAGCAACAGCTCTGACGCAGATGCAGCACGCAAAGTTTTTTTTTTTTTTTTCGAGAAGGAATGGCGGAAGGCAGTGACCATGCTCGGGATATTTTTCAGCCTTTTAAGAGGACCAAATCTGAGGTGTGGTCATATTTGAGCTTTTACAAAAAGCCCACACATGGATGTGCACAGTTGACGACCGTCATTGTAAGGAAGGAAATGCCACAGAATAGAATCTTGCTTTAAAAAAGTGCATAGAGCTGCTTGTTTTATTTGTTGTTTATTGATTTTCAAATATAAATTTTTTTTCAGTGTGAGCATCAGTTATTTTTGAACACCATCTCGTTTTAACAAAACCGTGATTAAATTGATAATAACGATAATTTTGGTCACTATTATTGTGATATGAAATTTTCATACCGTCCCATCCCTATTTGATTGTCATTTGTAGTGCTTCATGGGATTGTTGTTCTTTCCTTCGTTTTCAAATACTTTTTTGATTCAAATCAAAGTTATTAATGTTGTGATTCACCTCAAAGCTGGTTGGTTAATTCACAATTTTAAAACTCCTTTTTAAAGACTTTTTAATAATTTCTATGGAAAAAATAAATAAATGGAATAATACTTCCGGAACCAAGGTTGCTGAAGAAGTATTGCCCATGCGTCCAAAATCGAATACTTCCCTACTACAGTATGCGAAAAACAGTAGGCAAAAAGATTCTGAAGTGAGCATTCGATGGACACTTTGCTATCCCATGAGGCCATGGGAGAGGATTTATGAATGGCAGTGAAGTGATGCAACTGTCGCTGGTATATCAGGTGAACATGGCGGATGTAGTACCAAATATACCAACATTCAAAATATAGGCCTATGTAATATACTTTTTTTAAAGCTACACTGTGTAATTTTTTAAGTTTATTCTTAGCAAAAAACACTTTGTTCTTTCAAAATGATATGTGCTCATTAATGTGTAATTACTTCTACCAACTAATCAAGTATTCTCGTAAGCGTAGAATCTGCCATTTAGAATACATACGAGCGAGTCGCTTGAATAGAGCATCACAGTCCCGCCCACAGCCCGAGAGCGCTTTGGTTCATTTCTCCCATTGACGTTTTGGAAAATCCGTTTTTAAAGAGTTTTAGAGCATGTCTGAGGATAACCAGCTACGGATGAACTCATAGGCATACAACATATCGTTTCGAGTGAAAAAACGACGAGAAAACCCAAAAAAAGTCAAAGGTACAAGACTGTGTACATATTTTCATTTCCGAGCGAAGGAACTACTCATCCCATAAACCACCGCGCCTCACTGAAGTCGACTGAAGCCACAACCGCGAAAGAGCCTTTAGAGCGACTTTCAAATCTTACGGTGACGCATTGCTGCATAAGATCTCGTTATTACGACATAATTGAGGGGAAAAAATAATATGTATGTGGCAGCAATGCGTCACCGTAAAATCTGACGACAGCCACGCGAACTTTTTCTTGTGCAGTTTATAGCAGTTCTTTCAGTAGTAATCGTGTAAATAATAGTGTTTTATAGGTTTTGTGTATTGAATTTTATATTTATCATCGTGTATTTTATATTGTGTGCGTGTGTGAAAAGCGGTTAACGATAACGTTAGCAGCTAACAGTTCTGTGTTGACATGGTTACAATAAATTCATGAAATTATAGTTCATCCTTAATTGTAATAACATTTAATGTATTTTCTTAATAACAACAAGTGAAAATTAAACAGTGATGGTCAGCAAACCAGAAAGTGCATCATATTCAGTTTATTAACTTGCCATGAATAAATTATTACACAAATGTTCAGTAAATGCATGAAGAGGTATGCCTAAGCTAAATATTGTTTTGACAGTGGCATCATAAAATGCTTGAAATGACTCATACCATATGGAGGCTACAGTAGCCTAGCTAAAGTGAACGATAATGCTAACTAACGTTGCCATCTCCCTGCAAAACTCACCACAACTTTGTAGGTCTTGTCCCTCATGCGCTGGCCCTTACAAAACCCACAAGCTGACCCTCGGACACGCTACACTCAACTACATGACCAGATTTGAAGTGGTTTTCACCCCTTTTAACACTTTTGTTTTCCTCCATGAGAAAAGCCATCATGGCAGCCAAGGAGATCATGATTGCACTTATAAGTCTACCGTGCAAAAAACGCAACAAACACAGGTTTTTTTTTAATGATCTCCAGTCTTCACGGACTTTCGCGGGGTTTAACCAGACAGTTACACGAGCTCCACCAATCAGATGCATCACTGTGGGATTGTGGGATTGTTCAGGATTGTGGGTAATGAAGTACTTCTCCAAGACTAAAAGGCATTTATCCCAAAACAAGGTTAGTGCCCCATGAACTTTTGGCGGTTATATGAGCATATACAATCGCTTAGTACAGCCGTAGCTGGTTTTAAGTCTACCATGTATGGTTACGTTTTTATGGCTTATATCCCAACTGTCAATGGAGAAATTGTATTGAATTTTTACTTCCGGAACCGGCTGTGGGCGGGACTGTGATGCTCTATAGTGGCAGCCACGTTGCGCCTCCATCTTGAAAATACATTAGCCAAAGAGGGACATACCTGGAAATTCAAGCTTTGCCTTTTGCGTTTTGACACTCAGTGGCACCCATAGACAGTAAAAGAAATGGACACAGCGACCCCATTGGAACTCAATTGAGACAAGTGAAGCCCATTTTCAGCGATTTCTTAGCACTTCCTTTCCTGACGCGCAGACTCAAACCGAGCAAAGCGTTACACGGACCACGTGAGCAACCCGTCTGTCTTCTAGTAGCTGTGCCAAGAGAAATCTGAATCATTCCCTTCCGAATCTTGCAGAGACGGAGAGTGTGAGTAGGAGCTGTCCATAAGCTTGGAGCAGGAGAAACTTTTGCTAGGTATTCTGATTAATTATATTGTCATTTTGCCTCCACGTCCCCCCGATTGCCCGCGAGCTTCTCCTCCCGTCTATACGGTAATCTCTCTAGTGTGCGACAGAGAGTCGCGTGGTTATGACGCAATCGTTAGCCTACTTTTACAAAAACTGCTTCTACGGGTCCATAACATAAGCTACAAGGTAATGGAGCATTTTATACATTGTCGTGTATCTTTAGAAATAAATAATGGACAAATGGAGTCTTTAAACGCCTTAGATGTAAAGCTATTCGCTGTCAAAGTGACGCCAAAATGAATGGGAGTCAATGGGATGCTAACGCAAGTGAAGTTCTGCTACAAGATGTCGGCACCCGGCCGACTTCAACTTCCGGTCGACTTCCTTCCCGCCTGGTGGCACCGTGCCGAGGGGGAGATTACTCGCGACTGCCGGCAGATTTGAAATAATACGGCCACCGTAGGAGTTAAAACGCCCTCGGAATGGGAGGGGCTAGAAAGTAATATTCAGTTGGTAGTCATAAGGGTCATTCCACGAAATCGGTGCCTTTTCAACTTTAAAAATTTGAAAAATATAATTGTTTCAAACTGATTTTTTTCAATACCAATTAATTCAAGACATCTTAACGTGACAAAAAATTGTGTTGGGCCATCTCAAGCTATGCCATTTATTATTTTATGACTGTTTATTTATTTCATGTTTTGATATTTTCCTCAGTCCTGTTACTGACTAAAGTGATACTATATATAATACTTCCAATTACAAATATGCAACAGTTTGCACATATTTAAGTAGTATTTTGGTCCCTCTTTTCATTCAGATTATGTCATATTTAAAAAAAATATGTTTTATATCATAATTGCCATTCAGATTACTAAAAATGTCCTATTTCAGGGATGACATCACATTACAATTAAGAAATATCTATACTTTGACAAGACATTTATTTTAAAAAGGGTCTTGTCCAAAATGCAGTATAGTACATGTTACTATGGTGAGATCTGTTTGACTGTCAAATGTCATTTTTCTTTTAAAATATCAAATTAATGACAGTAACAGGACTGAGCTCTCAATAACCAAGAGGGTCTTTAGTCACCTATTGTTTGCCATTGCAGTTAATTGCATGCATTATGGACAAGAGTTATGAACTTATTTATGTACTAGTCACCTATGGAACATTAGGCCATGACAATCTGCTTCCATATGGGAGGTAATCTAGAATTACAGAAAATGAGATGGACTAAATCCAGAAGAACTGCGGGAATGTCTCCGAGATGCTTGAAGAAACCTTCCTGAAAAGCTACCTGAAAAACTATGCGCAAGTGTACTTGGACAAAAGCCGTTTTAAATGCAAATGGTTGTTACACCATATTGATTTGAATTAGTTAATAGAAGTTTTATTTTTGAAAGCATTCTCACTTTACAGCATTTTAACACAAGTGCAGTACTTTTCATAGTACTGTAGCTTTGCAGGAAGGTTTCTTCAAACGTCTTGGAGATATTCTTCTGGATTTAGTCTCTCTCAGTTTCTTCTGTTTTTTCATGATGGACTCGATGATGGTGAGATCAGATCAGACCGGCTGTTGTCAGACTCCTTGTGCATACACAAATCTCACTGGATTATTACAGTTAATGGCAAAAAGAATGTTTGAAAATGTAAACTGATATTTCCTACTGACACAATACAGCAAAAGATATAAATAACTGACTTAAAACCATTTGGTTGATTTAAATCAACTTTGGACGTATAAAATGTATAAAAACTTTCCCTCCTCTCTGGATCCTGGTCTCTACGTGCGCGATAGTGCCGTTGCTTCTCAGCTGCAGTTAATGACATGTTACTAACAACTGTAAAAGTGTATAACAAATTAAGTGGTGTTAATTCTATGCAAATAAGACAAAGTACAAAGTAAGGTGCATTGTATACAAATGAAAAAACGATGCAGAAACAAACAATGGTACTAAGCAGCATGTGCTTGATGCTCATATGCTGCTGACTCATATGTCGCTGGTTTTAGCTTAAAAATACACAAAATAACCTTTATAAATGTCTATGTCCCTGAGTTGTTGTACTAATCCTTAAATTGCAATTGAATGTAAATATCAAATACACCGTCTATGACCTAGTTATGCAGCTGGGCTAGAATCTATGCCCCCTATTGCTCTGGTATAGTAACAGGACTGATGGTAACAGGACTGATGATTTGATGCTAATATGCTAATTTCTAGCTAACAGGTCAATGTCAGAAAGGCACATGGTATGTAATCTGAAAGGTTATTACTTCTAGATTTTGGTAATAGAAGGATTAATAAATAATTGTTTATATGTACACTTTAAAAAATGGTAACAGGACTGATGTTGTATGCCGACCCCTCTCTAACAACCCTGACAAAACATGAAAAATAGAATATTTAAGAAGAGAGAAAATTACCCTTGCTTACACTGTGGAATCCACTTGCTCTAAATGATGTCACTTCCTTGAAATTATGTCACTTCTGGTTTGTACCATTATTTTATAGGGGGGTTTTGGTGTTAGTAACAGGACTGATATGAAATTAGGGGACAGTGATAAAATTACTTATATTTCTAAGAAAATATATCTATTTATGTCAAAATCATTGCTTAACAATGAGATTACACTTGAGACAATATAAAATTGTGAAAATTGTTTCATTTTACCAAGATTTTACAAATGAGAAGTCCTGTTGAAAAAGAACAACCATAGTGAGGGACAGGCCAAAATCCTTACCCATAGCATATAATATGTGATTTTAATTATTTAAAATTATATTTTATTGGCTTTTACCTGGTCTTATATTGATGCATATGATCTATAGTAACATTAAGTTTTTTAAATGACACATTTATTTGTTGTTAAAGCAACATTAGAACTGAATATTTGTAAGGGACGCAAAAGGCACCGATTTCACGGAATCACCCATAAACAATTTCACCGCTAGATGGGAGAAAATCCTACACAGTGTAGCTTTAACGATCACGAAGTAAATGTGCGTTCACGACATATCGCAATTACCGTTTTACGAAGTGTTCATGTCCTCATAGAGCTCGTTATTACAATTTGTAAGCTGGGCTGAGAGCTGCTACCATCTGACCACTACAAATTAATTTCGGCACTGTTGCCAGATAATTATTTTTTGCGGAAACAAACTTCCATAGATTAATCACTAATTAGACTACCAAACGCTTTGAGTCGGTCGCTCCGCTCCAGTCATATTCTGTTCCAGTCCAGCTTTCAGTTTATGTTGCTTGGTGACACAAAAAGTTAGATTATTTTGGGCTTCTTTTGGAAATATTTTCATTAGCGAAGAATACTTATTTACTGTTTATAGAACTACTGTTTGAAAGCAATAACAACACACTTTCGCGTGTGATATACCGCTTAATTACAGCTGCTTTTAATGCTGTTTCATATATCTGACTTCAACTGTTTAAATTTTAGTTCCTTTAAACACATTTTAGGAGTTGATAGAAAAATTAAACATAATTGAGAACTCAATTAAGTCCCCTGAGATATGAAAGAGCAGCCTGAGCAGTGCAATTTCTAATGTCAACAAATCTGTTCGCAAGATATGACCTAAAAAAAAATCCAAAATATCGATCCTCGGCGTCGGACATGCGGCAGCATCGGCGCGTGCTGGGTCGCGAGCAATGCCAGGTCATCATAACTTTATGATAGACAGACGCACCTTGCGCAAAGGACCCCCAGCATTCACCCAAGTGCGCCACAAACATACTGATATAATACAGGCGTGTGTGGATGCGTGATTATCAATTGCCCGAAGAAGGAATGAATCGATCTGCCCAGTGGGTACTTACGTGACGCGGTGGTGGAATCTGCCATCGGCCCACCGGTGTGACCGACGTTCTGTCGTCCACAGATGAACTCGGACACGGACTGGAGTGTCCACAGACTCGTGAGCTTTGCACTGTGCTTACATTCACGGCTACTGGTGTTTCCTCATTCTTATCACTGCTATGATGAGGGACATCCCACTCTTAAAGTTGCAACCCCGTACAGCAATGCTCAAAGCTGTTACCCACAAGGTCCGGTGGACTTGAGTTACTCGGATTCGAAAGTAGAAAAATCCCCAGGACAAAAGGCGTTTGTAAAGATACTTGGACGTACAAAATTGTCCTGTCTGCGCATGGTGTTGGTTTGCATGCATGCAGATAGTGCGTTTCCAGTCCTGCAGGGGGCAGCATGATTCTACATGTGTACAAGCGCAACACAGAGGAAGAGGAAACCCGGAAAAAGTCTAGAGTCGGCATCTGCGCTTTAAAGGAATAGTTCACTTAAAAATGAAAATTATGTCATCATTTACTCACGCTCAAGTTGTTTCAACCCTGTATGAATTTCTTTCTTCTGCTGAACACAAAAGAAGATATTTTGAAGAATGTCAGTAACCAAACAGTTGGTGGGCCCCATTGACTTCCGTAGTATTTTTTTTTCCTACTATGGAAGTCAATGGGGTCCATGAAATGTCTGGTTACCGACATTCTTCAATCTTCTTTTGTGTTCAGCATAAGAAAGAAATTAATACAGGTTTGGCCTGAGTGTGAGTAAATGATGTCAGATGTTTCAGTTTTAAGTGAACTTCCTTTAAGTGTTGTGAATTTCTATATTCTGCATGGCAAATACTAGCATCTTCCAAAATAATCGCAGCAAAAATCCTTAATTCTTATTATGAAAAAGAAAATTAAACCCTATTAAATGTTATAGACAAATAATTCAATAGAATGCCCCTATTCTATACAATCCTAAAAATTATGGATCTTGAATTTGTTTTGGGGGAAACAAATCATTTAATGTTCATTTTTAATTTTAATATTGTATTTTATAATTAACTCTTGATGTTTTTTTTTTAAATAAATCTAGTTGATGATGGTAATCCTCACTATCTCTTTTCTCTTACTAAAATAGTAAGAGTAGTATGCTAGTATTCCGAATTCAGCATATTTGCTTTTCAAAGTTGAGTATCACAGTCAAAGTGATTTAAAAGCCACAGTCTTTTCAAGTATTCTCTCTACTTCGAGAATGCTTGAAAAGACTGTGGCTTTTAAATCACTTTGACTGTGATACTCAACTTTGAAAAGCAAATATGCTGAATTCGGAATACTAGCATACTACTCTTACTATTTTTGCCATAGAAAGTTATGGTAAAAGCAGTAAGAGTACTATGCTAGTATGCAGTTCCGAATTCAGCAATAGACCCTTCCACTACGCTGACATATGCTCTCGCACACAGTGTTTTCACATTTAACAAGAATGGCACTGTTTTATCTACAAAGACTGTGCTTTAAAACACTTTATTTCTTAAAAAAAAACACATATATACCCCCATAAAATAAAATATTACCCCCATAATCTTTTTTGACAGAGGGAGGCTTATAACAGAGAGCTGCCATGTTGAGATCACATGACCAGCTAAATAATACTTGGCTGCATCCAAAATCACATACTTCCCTACTGTAAAGAATGAAAAACAGTATGTGACAAAATAAGCAGGTCTGAATTAACAGTACTCATAAAAGAGTATGCAAAAAGCAACCGGATGACCTACTACTTTCGGCGAGATTCTGAAGCGTGCATATGATGTGCAATTGACTATCCCATGATGCCATGGTAGAAGATTTAACTGACGCTGGTAGGTCACATGATAACGACAGCATGTTGAATGTAGTACGTCCAGATTACATACATACTACACACATTTATACAGTATACTATACAGAACATACTATTTAGCTGTCGTAAAGTAATTACTTATTTCAAAATAAGTACCTACACAAGAGAGTATGTGATTTCGGACGTAGACCTTGTTTTATTTTAGTAACCCCTGTCAGATTGAATCCCACCTTTAAACTACCCATGATGCATTTTAAAGGACATTACACAAGATTAATTAAATTGCACATCACACGGATGTTATCTTTATTAAGTGACGCCCAACTGTTCTACCAGTTCCAAAATACAAGCATTTCAACCTGTGTTAGTTTACTTAACACACGCCTCATGATGTTCACGTGTGGCTCAGCTAATTTAGCACACACTTCTGTGGCTGTGAGGACATGTCTTTGTGACGGCAGAGCTCCTTCCACTCAGTGTCAAATCGGCTCTGTGGCAGCTTCAGGTGAATTGAAATCATGGCCGAAGAGAATTCAGGTCAGCTTTCATAAAAAACAAAACAAAAAAACAAGTGCACAGAGACACAATTCATCCATACATTCACCCGGCACTACATCAATCCATCGTTCCTTCTCAAGTATCTCTAATCTTCATCTTTTCCTCCAGTTTTGCTCAGCTATAGAAGAAAAAAAAAACAAGAAAGAAGACAAGAAATATATAAAAGTATTATAAGCGTGGACTACCGTTTAAAGATTTGGGATTGGGAAGATTTTTTTTATGTTTTTGAAAGGAGTCTCTTATGCTCACAAAGGCTGCATTTATTTGAACAAAAATGTGATAAAAACTGTAATATTGTGAAATATATATAAAAAAGAAATAATGCCATTTTAAAAAAAATCAATATTTTTTGATGAATAGAAAGTTCAAAATACAATTTATTTGAAATATAAAATATAAATATATTTAACATTATTAATGTCTTTACTGTCACTTCAATTTAATGTGTCCTTTCTGAATAAAAGTATTACTTAAAAAAAGATTAAAAAAAAAAAATCTTACTGACCCCAACCTTTTGAACAGTAGTGTATGAATCACATAATTCATTTGAGAGTTGTAGTATTCCAAGTAGTCCAAGTTTTAGTATTTCATAATGTCAATTGTTATTTAAAATCTATAAACATTGTTTCATTATGCCATTCACTAATATGATTACCTGAATATTTCATTCAAAATACAGAGGCCCAACAAATATTTGAATACTTCAGCCATACATAATCTGTATGTATCCATTGCATTAGATAATAAAATATCAAACCAAATGGCACCATAAAAATATATGATGCTGGACACTTTCTTAAAACTAACTTTTTGGTTTACTTTAAAGCATCTGCTCCCAAGGTGATTTGTAGTGGATGTATGAAGTCAGTTCACACAGGTGTCCTTTAGTAGAGCATATGAACTAGGCCCAAACACTTTTGTCTATTGTCCACCTGTCTATTGTTTTATTATTTAAAGCCTCAATTTCCCATTTCCGTGAAATGCTTGCATCGTTTTTCTTTAAAATAAACACTGTTTGGTTTGATATTTGTTATCTAATGTCACAACATTCAAACAGTTTGTCTTAAGTATGACCTTAGAGTCCAAACACTTCTTGGGCCACTGTATATTATATCTTATATAATATAAACTGCTTACATGCTGTTTGGTGAACAGAAAACATGGCAACGTATGGTCGGGATCCCCATACAAAAAGAGAAAAAAGACAGACATTATAAAACAAGTCTCTGAATGTTTAAAGGCCCCGAAAATACTTCAAGCGAAATCGGCGAAAGAACGTGGTGTGACGTCATTTCGAACAAAATCAGGCCAAAAAGAAGTTTGTTTGGTGTTCATTTAGGAAGTTCAAAACACCTTGACAGCTTTTCCGGAAAAGTTCGCACTGGCCGGTAAACAAGTCAAGTCAAATCACCTTTATTTTATATAGTGCTTTATACAATACTGATAGTTTCAAAGCAGCTTTACAGTGATAACAGGAAAATTATACATTTAGGCTGTTGTTCAGCTGAAGTCAGTTCAGTGTTGATTCAGTTCCGTTGTAAAGATCATCAATTATTAGTTCATTTCATCTATAAAGCAGTTCTGCAGAAAATAGTGATGTCATCGTCCAGCTCAGTTCACATCTCATACAATAGCGTCAGTACAGTCAGATCAATAATATTGCTGAATATTAAGTAAACATATTTGAGCTACCACTGGTCCATGGCGATTACGTAATAGGTAGGTGTGGCTCTGAGGCTCCGCCTTCTTTGACGTAGAAACCTTCTCCAGTTAATTTCCTCTAGGGTTGTGACGGTACCAAAATTTCAGTAGTCAGTACCACTGCTAGTAAAATCTTGCGGCTCACTGTACCAATTTCAGAACCAGAGCAAAAACTGTTGAAATAAGTACTCTAAAAAGTGTGGTCCCATTTTGTCTCATCCATTGGTTATCACTGTCAATAATAATAATAATAATAATTTGTTACATTTATATAGCGCTTTTTTGGGTCCTCAAAGCGCTTCACATATGGAAGGAGGGAATCTCCTCAACCACCACCAATGTGCAGCATCCACTGATGATGCGACGGCAGCCATATTGTGCCAGAACGCCCACCACACACCAGCTTCAATCATCACAGTTTCCGATTCAATCATGCATTTAAATACGGTTGTCAATCCAGAAACTTTGCAGTGTACTTATCAGCATGAAAAACTAAACTTGATTGTGAATGGATAATAAACAGAAAGCAAGAGAAGAGCCCTCCGTTTATAATCACTACAGCTGTCAATCTCTAAAGCGCAAACTCACTGAATTCTGCACTCTCGCAAAAAAACTCAACTTATAATAAAAAAGCTGTCTTAAATGTACAATCAATCTCTTATTTGCATTGCGTTTACACTTTGTTGGTTGTAATGAAAGGATTCACGAGCGTGCAGCTCATGTTAAAAAAACCCTGCATTTATAGCTGTGTTATGACTAACTTACTGACTAGCCCCTCTGATTGGCCATTGTGTTCACATGCTTGACAGATATGTTTGTGATTGGCTACAATGCTCAACACTGTTGAGCATAAAAACACACTGTTAAAGGGTTAGTTCACCCAAAAATTTTCATTCTATCATTTACTCTTCCTTATGTTGTTCCAAAACTGTGAGTTTATTTCTTCTGTTGAACTAAAAAGAGGATATTTTGAAGAATGTCTGCAACCAAACAGTTGACAGTAGCCTGAACAAAAGGGAACTGGAGCGCTGCTGAAATCCCTTGTGTCCTCCGGTGCTCTTGGAAGGGTAATAATTGAAAAAAACGTAGGAAAAAATCCAAGTCCAGGCACTCAGTGGATACAAAAAGTAATACAAAAGTCTTTATTAGAGGGCTAAAAAATTTAAAAAACACCAACGCGTATCGGCCCACTGGCCTTCATCAGGGTGTTAGTGACAAACAAACAGGAGCAGTACTTATACAGTAATTGATTTTAATTGAGTTGACAGTAGCCATTGACATTGAAAAAATAAAGGAAGTCAATGGCTACCGTTGACTGTCCGGTTACCAACATTCTTCAAAATATCTTCTTTTGTATTCAACGGGTTCAGAACAACATAAGGAAGAGTAAATGATAGAATTTTCATTTTTGGGTGAACGTCTCTGGTTACTGATGTAACCTATGTTCTCTGAATAGGGAACGAGACGCTGCGTAGCTTTAAGATGCAGTGGGAACGCCCTCTGGGTGTGCCGATTGTCTGAAGCCCTTATAGAATCACGCCAATTCATTGGCTGATGGCGCGGGCGCCGCCCCGACGCTCTTACGTTTTAAGCCATAGATGGCGCTCCGCGGCAACCGCACCCACCATAGAACGGCCTACAGCGCGTGCGGTGTGCTTGGTGGCTCTTAGGGCCAGATCCGTGGCTTTACAAAGTTCTTTGACAGCTTCAGGAGTCACTCCATTTCCCTCGTCCATTTCCTTCAGGACGTCCGCCTGGTAGGCCTGAAGAATGGCCATAGTGTGTAGCTGACCAGCTGCCATGTAGGATTTCCCGATAAGGGAGGAAGTAGTCCTACACGCTTTAGAAGGAAGGAGGGGACGCGACTTCCATGACGGCGCAGACGATGGAGCGAGGTGATTAGCTAACGTGTCCTCGACCGCCGGAATGGTGGAATAACCCTGCTCCACAGAACCCACAAGGTTGGTGAAGTCAGCGGCTGCCGCATTTGTCAGACGAGCAGAGAAAAGCTGCTTCCAGGATCTGGAAATCTCGTGATGCAGATCACTGAAAAAGGGCAGCTTTCTAAGCTCTGGCCTAGAATTAGGGCCACTAAGAAATCTCTCGTCGAGTTTAGACGACTGTGACTCGCAGGGCTCGTCTGGCCAGTCGATAGCGAGATTCTCCGTAGTGCGCGAAAGCACGTCCATAAGCTCCGTGTAAGCCGCAGTAGGCTGCGTTTCCTGGCCGCTAGGCTGGATAACGCCGTCGGTTAAAGCAGGCCCGAAATCCTCGGAGTCGGAAGCTGCAGTATAAATTACATCTTCCAGCCCGAAAGAAACCGTCTTGCGTGCTCCCGGGCTGGGGCATAAATAATTATGCGCGAACTCGACTGGCATGCCATGTGCGTGCTCGGGAGAGGGAGGGAGAGAAAGGGCGAGGCCCGTCTGCTCATGCTCCACATCCTCGAACTCTACATCCGAACCCCATGTCGCGAATCCTCGAGAGGCCTCGGCGGTCTCGGGAGTGCGACGGGGGGAAATGAATGACTCCTTCTCAAAAACCGCGAGCCTAGAGCGGAGGGTTTTGAGAAGCAGATTGTCACAGAATTTACATTTAGACGATCCTAAAACAGCCTCACGCGCATGCGAAAAACCCAAACACTTAACACACTTAACGCACTTACTGTGAGGGTCATCGCTCGCAATGAAGCGAGCACATGGCGGAGAGCAACGACGATATTCCATTGCACTTCACTGTAAGGAGAACAGAGTTCCACTTATTCCAGTCGCTGAAGTGCAGAAGACGAAGAAAACAGTTGTAATCCGAATTTTCGGCTCAGAAAAAACGAAAGCGAAGGGCATGAAATGGCCGCTTCGTGAAGGCAGAGAAATCTAAGGAGCAGATGGCGCGCGCGCTTGTATAATGTGACGACGTAAGAGCGTCGGGGCGGCGCCCGCGCCATCAGCCAATGAATTGGAGTGATTCTATAAGGGCTTCAGACAATCGGCACACCCAGACGGCGTTCCCACTGCATCTTAAAGCTACGCAGCGTTGAGTGAACCTATGAAAGAGAACTATCCCTTTAACCTTTGAGGCTCAGAGCGCGCTCAACCAAACACGAACGAAAACATTTGAAAGCATCGTCTATAAGCGGAAATGCTGGCACAGTCAACTTTTCTTTTTTTTTTCTTTTTAGTATTACTGGTACATTTTTAGTACTACTGACAACCCTAATTTCTTCTGTTCAGTCCGTTGAGGTTAGACGTGAGTAAAAGCATGAACACACTTAGAGCCGCTTTATAATAGAAATTAAAGTTGTAATTCTAAGTCACTGACACTGTTTTTTCTTGTTTAATACTGTAAAGCTGCTTGCTTTTAAACAATCTACTGTATAAAATGCTATATAAATAAACGCAAGGTGTTTATTTATAAAACGTTTTTAACTGTTGTTTTTTCACTGCTGTTTTTTTGGAGTGTGTTTATTTGGTTATTGAGAGAAAAGTGTGCAGCACATATTAACATATTCATCTAAACGCGCTCTCAGCAGCATGGACGGCGTCGGGATGTTCGCTAACAGTATATACCGCTGCTTACTTATTTCAAACTCATTTTTATCCCGTAGCGAGGAACGAAAAAGAACATCGCCATGAGTACATCAGGGGCCTTAAGAATGTGCATTTATATTTTAAGCATCAAATGGCTTTGTAGTAAATCATTCTATTTTAACTTACCTTAATAACATCTACCCAGTTCCAACCTCTTGGTAGTTCACCCTTATTATCTGTTTATTGCAAAGGGCAGATTCACATCAGTGTGCATTCAAACAACAAAGCCAAACTTCTTTTGTTTTTTAGCCAATGATACTAACCTGTTCTTCCAATCAGTTTCCTCTTCTGTGATTTGGTTAGTTGCTCTTTCTTGTCCTTCTTCTTCTTACTGACAGAGGTGGAATTATTCATGACATCGCTGCTGGATATCAAGGTCTGAGAAACAATACCAGTCGTTCAATTTTTTTTTTTACAGGAGCTGTGACAAAGTCATTCTGAACAATCAGTTTCCATAGCTACACTACAAGAGACCTTCACTCTGTTCTTTTGAGGTGATTTAATTGTTTAAAGATATAATGTGAAATATATCAGACATTGCACAATATATTCAGAGAGCCCAGCGGGTCAATAATACAGACCACAGCGGTTGTCACGGGCTGGTGGTTTTCCATGAGTGTTTCCTGGTTCTCTTTGGCCCACTCAAAAAGTGTGTACATCATGGCAGTGCCGAGGTTGGCCTCCACCTGTTCGCTCATCTTCGAGAGAATGTACTGCTTTGTCTCCAGCGATCTAAAATTAGAAGGTTCATTTAATCCTGTTAAATCCAATAACCTACTTGCACTATGAAATATGATATTCAATATAAATCTAATAGAATGTCAAGTACCATTCAAAAGCTTGCGGTCAGTAAGTAAAAAAAAATATATATATATATATATATTCTTTTTGCATGATTAAAAGTATATATATATATATATATATATATATATATATATATATTATACACTATATAATATACACTATACACTACACACTATACACTATACACTATATACACTATATATATTATACACTTTTATTAAGAAAAAGATGCATTAAATCTATCAAATTTTCAAACCTCTCTGTAGATTTTTTCAGGCCATAGTTAACATAAATGGTTTATATACAGCGTTATTTTCAGCATTATATTAGGTATATAGTTCAGTCACCTGTAAATATTATTTTCATTGGTTTTCTTAAATGGTGTGAAGAAACCAAAAATGCTTTATAACCTGCATATATTCAACTCTGACACATCAGTTCGATACTGTAAATGTGGTCTGATGTTGATGATCCCCAAACAGCAAAGTACAGTCTGATTTAGATGACTGTTTGCTCCTTTATTTGCTTCTGGTTTAAGTGGCCCTGGCAACTGATTAAACATTCTTTCAGTGAAGTTCAAAATAGGCTCACTTATGGTAACAGTTTTGCATAATTAAAAGTTGCAACATGAATTCGTTAATTCGTGTTTGACAGTCACTAAAGGATCACTAATCTTTTGCCATGGAAACACTGCAAATACGATACATTTATTTTTAGAAATTCTTAATTTTATACTTTAGAATACTGAATAGGGCCAATAGTCTGGAAACAAATATTTTTCCATCTCTGTAAACTTTTGAACACTTGTATATTAAAAATATTAACATATCCAGTGCAAATAATCTGACATGTCTTGGTCAAGTACAATCTATGAACTTAGGTTAGAACATTTTAGCCACAATGAAAGGCTAAAACAATTATACTGTGAACAACTTACATTCTGTTGTTGAAAAAAGTATCTAATGATATGTGCGGTGCAGTTTCAGGATAGTTCTCTGGCCAAGACACTTCTAGCAGGAAGGATTTAGTGTCATCAACATCTCCTATCTACAAATAAATTTAAAAAAAAAAGAAGAAGAAAAAAACACAAAAAGTACCATGATATTACCAAAAACTTTTGACAAGGTACAATAGTAGTGCTATACTATATGTTTTTATGCAAACGTATTATTAATACAATATCATCTAAACCAACAATATATGAATAGGGTAATCAGTTAAATCCATTATATAATAACATATCATCTCATACCATCACAAAAGTGTAAGAGTGTTATACCACTAAAGAATGTATAAACCAAGGCACTACTATTTATTTGTTTATTTACTTCGCATTTCACTTCTGCTCTAGCTTGTTTACTAAACCAGATAGATAGATAGATAGATAGATAGATAGATAGATTTTGGATAAAAGTGTCTGCTAAATAGATACACGTAGCTAAATAGTGTTCATTTTATCTGTACGGCATAGGCTAAATAAAACATCACTGTAAGTCAAAGTAAACAGTATTTGGTGTATTTATGACTTTTTTCACACCATTGACCTGAAGTATTAGTGTCGAGAAGCAGTTCTTACCCTGAACTGGAAAGAAACAGAGCTGAGCTCTTTAAAGCAGTCATCTCCTTCATAGATTGAACGCAGAGCCTCCAACTCCATCTGGACAAGAACACTTCAGTGTCAATAACCCTGCAATACCATGGTATTACCCTGTTTTGGACATTTACCGTTGTATTTTCCTAATATGATACCATGGAACATAAAAATGGAAACACTATACAGTAATATCATCGCTGTACCATGGTACCACCACTTTCCTTTTTTTGTATAGCCTAGTGTTATTCAATTTCAGAATGAAATGTGGGCATAAACAAGATGTTCATTAAGTTTGTGGTTAGGTTAGTATACACAGCTTTCATAAAACTTCCACAATGCATTTAGTGAGCATCTTTTAGCTCATGTTAGCTTTAGCTGTATCTGTCTCACCTCCTGGTCTTCATTGGCAGTCATGTTTTTCGCCAATCTAAAACTTTAAACCAGTCATAAACAGCGCTGGTGTATCAGCGGACTGTGGTCAAAAGAAAGTTTAAACACTAATGAAGATCAACATGCTTTAAGAATCCTGTAACTCAGAATATAGTCAGTCTCTCGCACAGTCAACTCTAAAGAGAAGAGTTTCATCTCTCAGATGATAGTCACGGTTACTGTCCCCTGCAGGACTGGAGTGCAGAAATGCACTGGCACTGCAACACATCTTAATATACACTAGATGGCGACAAAACACTATTATGTCTTTGAATTGCGCATTATGTCATATTTCGAGTATCAAGCAAAAAAGATAGAGCGTAATGGCGAATGAGTGTGTGTAGGCTACTACATAACAAAGGCAAAGGAAATAAAACATATGCATCTACCCTCAAAAAGTGTTATTGTCCAGTTAAAAAGCACTACACTATCAAAGTAATATTAGAGTAGGCTAATAGAGTAATTTTTTGTGACTCTAATCCAAAAATTCAATAGGCCTATATATCATATTTTGTAACATTTATTGGATAAATAAGATAATAAAATAACAAAATAACACTGAAAACGAAGACAACAGTCAATTTTACATTAAGATTTTAATTGTGTGCTCAAGAGTAGGACTATTTTCCATAAATGTCAGGTTGGGGCAAGTTGCCATAAATGTTTAAAATGTTGTATTTATTAGGTACAATGTGTGTGTGTGTGTGTGTGTGTGTGTGTGTGTGTGTGTGTGTGTGTGTGTGTGTGTGTGCGTGCGTGCGTGCGTGTGTGTGTGTGTGTGTGTGTGTGTGTTCCTTTATTATTATTTTCCACAGTTTATCTAAAAATGTGGTTAATGAAAACTGTTACATTCTTCAAAATATATTATTTTGTGTTCCACAGAAGAAAGAAAGTCATACAGGTTTGGAAAGACAATGAAAGTGAGTAAATGATGAATGAATTTACATTTGCAGGTGAACTATCCCACTAATAGCAAGTATCATTGTGACAACTGAAAACTGAAGTAATCTGCTAAGTATTTAACTCATGTTTTATGCAAAAAGTTGTCATTATGCATTATCTGAAGCTCATCAATTCCTATCTGCATTCTAATTAAAAAGGCTTCACTTATATAATCTAATCAGAACAAAACAATTTAATTTTACACCTTTTGCTTAATAGTTCACATCTACATAGTAATCAGGAAAAAGCACCTTCACGGCGACATGTTGATTATTAGCACTCATTTACATGTGGTTTACGGGTCAACAGGACGTCCTCATTGAGTCATGATTAAAGCCCTCTCTGATTATTGAGCAAACCCTGCCTTTGAAGACCGAGCTGAGACTCGAGGGTCGAGTCCAGGGCAAGAGATTATATCCCAGCTCACTTCTGACAGACCGATAGCCAAATTACCTGTTGGGAAGATTTACTGTTCTAATTTCAGATCTATTTCACCAGACCTCTTCCATTAAACAAGCCATCCAAAAATAAGTTTATAAAAGACACAACTCAGGGTCAAGAATAAATCATTTATCATCTCTCTGAAAATGCAATATTTATCATAGCTCCGTTGGGCTAAGGTATCTTACAGTGGTATGAGCACAGGAGATGGGATGTTGCTCAAAGTTTACTGTTCTGAGTCAAACCCACACATACAGTACTTGTGATGTGGGAAAGCAAGGAGCCATTTAATGACACACCACTCTCCACAAGCATTAATCTTTGAGCATTCTGACCGTTTGTGTTTTTGTGCTCCCAAAAGCTTTCGTGTCAGAGCATATGGCACTGTGGAGCCGAAAGTATATTTTACACCATTGTATGTTTCTTTAGGCAAGGAACCGCAGGCAGCTGGCCAAAGCTTTTACTCCCACAGTCTGAATTACATGAACGGTTGACTCTACACAATCTCTTTTACGACAACGTTGCAAGAGGACTATTGTGCGTGTGTGTTGTAAACCATTTGTATGCTTGCTTTGATGGTATTGCAGTGTTTAAAAACTGAATGGCATTGACATTTCCTGATGAGTGAGTAATGATAGTCACAGAAACCACGTACTGAACATGATCCGTTTAGAGATCCATTGTTTCCAAGCCCACGGCCGCTCTTGCCAGCCTTTCATTTTGGATCGCAATGTTGTTATGTGCCCGCTGGAAGCAAAAAGCTTAAACTTAAACCAGCCTAAGCTCTAACTTATGCAGAACTGTAAAAAAAAAAAATAATTAATTGTAATTTGGTAACACTTTATAATAAGTAGACGATAATAAAGTAATTACAAATCATTTGCAATCTATTAGTTAATTCATTAATATATTAGTCTATACATTTGTTATATAATAATACACTGAGTTCTTAATTTATTGTCACTGTAATTAATTATTATTGTTTAATTAGCTAATTTGTAAAGAGTTAGATAATGTTTTTTTAATACTTTGTTAACTTATTAGTAAATAGTTCTCACTTTAGATTAGGTCACAGAAAATCTGAAAATGATATTAATCTATCTAATCTTGATCTATGTGTGTGTGTGTGTGTGTGTGTGTGTGTGTGTGTGTGTGTGTGTGTGTGTGTGTGTGTGTGTGTGTGTGTGTGTGTGTGTTTGTGTGTGTGTGGGTGTGTGTGTGTGCGTGCGTGCGTGCGTGCGTGTGTGTGTGTGTGTGTGTGTGTGCTTAATGTGTTTGTAAACATTTAAGGAACACTGACAATGAATGCAATTAATTTCCAATAAAGGTTGGTTTAAAGCACTTAATTAATGATATTTTCATTTTCCATGACCTAATCTAAAGTGAGAACTATTTATTCCTAATAACCAATTCACAACTCATTTATTACTGGTTTAAACTACTGTACATCAATAATACATGGTTGTTAATAAAGCATAAAACAAATTTTAACTATTGTATGAGCTAATTAAATAATAAGCATTGTGTTAATTACAGTGACAATGAATGAAGAACTGACTATTTGTAGCCTATATAAAATAACATAGAAACTACAATATTTAAACTATTTATAAACTATGAACTAATAGTTGGGTAATGGTATACTTTATTAATGTAAGTGTTACCAGAAATTGTAACAGAAAAAAAGGCAAAGCATTACATTTACATGTTTTAATTAATGTAAAAGTAATAATTATCTCATAATGTATGGCATATGATGTTTTTAAAAAGACAGTATAATAATTTCCAGAATTCCATGCAAGAAATGATGGAAGCCGGAAGCTCATTTCCACCACATAAAAAATACCAAGCTTTGGTAATTGCAAGATAAAAAGTTAAAATTATGACATTGAGATAAAAAGTTATAATTTTGAGACAAAAAAGTCTTAATTGTTAGCCTACCATAGACTGTAAAAAAATATTATTACATAAAAAGTCGAAATTTTGAGGTAAAAAGTCAACATTATGACATACTAACTCAAATAATGAGATAAAGAGTCAAAATTGTTTCCAATTATTTTGAAGCCATTATGCCTGATTATATCATAATTTCAACTTTTAGTCATCATTTCGACTTTTAACTCGTAATTATGACTTTTTATCTCACATTTTCTACTTTTTGTGATAATTTTGACTTTTATCTCATAATTTCGCTTGTAGGCCTATGTCATCATAATTAGCCTATGATTTACCAAAGAGCCTTATTATGTGGCTAAAATTAGCTTCCATACATTAGTCATGTAAACCAACCAACTAATACAAGACTGACCATTTCAGACCAGCAAAGCAGATGCAAAGCATGGGTCTGTTGAATACAGTGATCAATGAGTCATAAATCCACTATGACCGGAGGGAAGCCCTGACAATGTGCGCTTGCTTTCAAGTGCCCAAGGGCTTCACGATTCTCATCCTTCCTTCCTCGGTTGTGTTCTCTGCTCGTAGTAGGACAGTTTGCGAACATATAATGGTTCGTGTGGCTCACGCAAATCGAGAGGGCAGAGCTTAGCTGACTCAATTGCATCTATTTCTTCAGTTTCCTCTAACGCTGGCGAGTGAATCCAGCGCGAGGCGAGACGGAGAACAGCACCGACCGCCACAGGGATGTATACCAAACACAGACAGAAAAACGGACACATTTCATCGACACGATATGTGCCTGTATTGCTATCGCTTTGTCTGTTTAACGGTTTACTGGAAATTGTAGGCGGAAATCCTCGGGAGGAAGGTAAGACAGCGCTTTCATACCCCAGAACCTACTTGGAAAGTTGTTCTCCTTTATCAACCAGTTGCGCGCATCCACGAATAAGTTTTTTTGCTGGGAAAACGAATTTAAGTCGCTTCGAAAAGTGTAGGTCTGATGCATAAATACATTGTTTGCTTTGGTTACTGTGTAAAGAAAAGCTTTTTGAACAATATATTCATCAGTGATTTCCCTTCCATATAAGGATGTGGATGTTGCCCATTGACTGCAAGAAGACTATAGCCTACTTTATTCTCAGCTGATTGTTTACTTTAATGTTGCTATAAACGTCAGGACATAATCAAATGTGATTGCACCTAATATTGCCCTCAACTGAAAATGCAAAAGGAGAAAATGTGACATTGTAACATTCTATTTGTTTTGTTCAATCTAATCGTTAAATCGGAACGATTTACATAGACAATTAAAAGTAGGCTACAGTAACCTATAGCATAGTGACCGAGAAGCAGCAGTACTTTTTAACAGGATAATTTTTAAGTTCACTGCACTAGCCTATTCAGCAATTTAGTAGCCTAACCGGAGTAGCGCACCGTTGATAGCCTACTAAATCTACAGCGTGAAACATCAGCACTATTCTGATTCTATGACTTTCAGAACTACTCTAATCAGATTATTTTAAGTGAAAATAAAAAATAAATAAAAACATCCAGCTTCATCTGTGTAGTCAGATTCCCAAACGAGTGAGTCTTATGAGCCGGTTCTTTTTGTGACTCAAAAATATAGCCTAGGCTATATCGCAACGGGAGTAATCCGAATTCCAAATGATTGACTCTTATAAGTCGGTTCATTTGTATTTAATTAAAAAACATAGGCCTACATTGCGTTTACAAAATGTTTTTTTTTTTTTTTTTTGTGAATCAAAAACAGGTTAGGCTAATGCCCACTTCGCGAACGATGAAAATATCGCGTGACGATTGCCGAACGAATAGGCTAATTCTTATGAGCCGATTTGTCTAGTGAATCTAAAACACTTACCGAATCATTTGGAGTGACTACTGAATTAATCTGTAATTTATTGCAAGTTACTTTGGTCAAAGGAAAGAATGACTAAATTGAACATTATTTTATTGTATGGTATCCTATGTATTAGAGCATATTATTGATTTAATTATAGGTAGGCTATCATTGTCATTCATTAACTATTTAAGTCTTGTGACAGGTATTGATTGTAGGAAAGATGACCTTAGAAGACTTCAGGGTTACTTATATGATGAACACTCTAAAAAATGCTGTGTTGTTTCAACCCATGTTTGGGTCAAATATGGACAAACCCACCCAACCATTGACCCAAACATGAGTTGAAACAACCCATGTTTATTAGAATGTATGTTTGGGTTCAATCTCCTGCTCATTCAAGGCCCTGTCTTGTGATGATTCAATGGGCCATCTCTCATCATACGATACGTGAGAGACTGTCCATTAATTTTCTTGGCAATGATTTTTCCAGGGTAGGTTGCAAGGTCTTTTCCCAATAACAGTCTTGTTTTAAAGGAGAACTGTCATCGCGACTCACATCACATCATTATTTTACACAACTGAAAGATTGACCAATGTCTAAAGATCAAATCGATTCATTGTGTGCAGTTAAGTGGTTTGACTAACATGCATCGCTTTATAATAGGGATTTGTGGTCCTGTAAATGATTAGGAAATGATTAGTAAATGATTCCCAAACCTCTCCATTACATGGCTTGGGACAGGCATTCACACCAAATCTACACAGGAAGCCGGGACTCGAACCATGGATCTCCTTGCTGTGAGCCACCCAATAAGCCACTGTGCCGGCAATTATAGGTTTACTAACATGCAAAAAAGTGATGTCAAACAAACACCCTTTTAGCTCTAACCTTAATCAAACACACCTGAACCAGCTAATCAAGGGCTGCATTCAAAATTGCATTTTTCCCTACTAGTATATATAATAGGCGAAACACAGTATGTGACAAGAGTAGTTTGTCAGAATTTACAGTACTCATTAAAGAGTGGATGTAAAGTACCCGGATGACCTACTACTTCCAGCGAGATTCTGAAGTGTAGCCTACGAATGATGGACATTTTACTATCCCATGATGCCACGGGAGAGGATTTATGAATGGCAGCGAAGCTATGTAATTGATGCTGTTTGGTCACTTGATAATGACAACATGGCGAATGTAATGCGTCTTGATTCTTTTCATACATCACACATTTTTAGCGGACACAAAGTAATTACTTATTTAAAATATGTACCTACTCAAGAGTATATGCAATGTCAGACGCAGCCAATGTCTTTGTGATTGCTAGAAAGTTACAGCCAGGTAAATTTTGATCAAGGTTGGAGTTAAATTGCAGGTAAATGGATCTCGAGGGCCAGATTGTTACTGAAAGATACTGAAAGAATCATTATGGAGCCTAATCATTTACAGGACCACAAATCCCTATTATAAAGCGATGCATGTTAGTCAAACCACTTAACTGCACACAATGAATCGATTTGATCATAGACATTGTCAATCTTTCAGTTGTGTAAAATAATGATGTGATGTGAGTCGTGATAACAGTTCTCCATTAAAACAAGACTGTTATTGATGCTGCAAATTCTTTACTGTCAAAATTATAAGCCACAACAAGATCCAGGTTACTTTTAGAATTTAAAAAGTTCACATTATCAATGCCCCAGATTCTCTGATTCACTGAGCAACACATAAAAAATATAAAGGAAAACTGCTGCGTGTTTTTTTTTTTTTTTTTTTTCACTAGAATATTTAATCACAGGCATCACTTCTCTGTAATTTAAACACTGTGTGTTTTAAGGAAACTCAAACAGGCTGTTGGTGTCAGGATATCAAGTTAACAGTCCTGTTCCAACATACACTACACAAGCTCTCTGCGTGTTTGGAGAAGTTCCTACATCTCTCTGAGATTTGACCAGGGACTCTGGGACCTGCGCTGAGATTCAGTATCCATATTGCGTGACAGACCTTTAATGCATTTATAACAAGCCTAGCGATATTATCTACGACAGGCGAGCGCTATTAGCAAGAGTAAATATTCTGCTGAGCTGAGAAGTTGATGTTAAAATATACTTATGGCTTGTTTGTACCTACATGTGGATAATCAACGATGCACATTTAGCCTATATATATATATATATATATATATATATATATATATATAATATATGGGGTTTATACTCGAAGGCAGTCTGGTGACATACTGTAATAATAAAACTAGGAAGCTAGGAAGCAGCTTGGGTTCTGTGCTTTAGTTGCATAATGTAATGAGGAAATGACCAATAAAAATGTCAAATGCAATAAATTCAAGAGGTGAGATCCTAATTTAGAAAGCAAATATTAAAAAGACATAACATTCAGTTTTCAGTAGCAAATATACTAATAACTGATTACTGAATACTGGGACAAAAAAAGTTGTATGCAGATTTTTTGTTGATTTTGACAGCTTTCTGAAACACTTTATTCTGGTCAAGTATTTGTGTGTAATGACTGTTGTCTGGTGCAACTGTATAACTGACTGCTCATATGGGCAATCCTCTCTCTCTCTCTCTCTCTCTCTCTCTCTCTCTTTCTTTCTCTTTTCATACAATGCAAGTTGTTAATTAATGCCATCTTTTTTTTCTGATGTTTTAGGACCTACTATCATGGTTGTGACAGAAAATATACAGCAAATACAATTACTTACAATTATTTTTATGAGTCAGTTTGACCTTGTTCGATCTGTAGCAGGCGAAATACTCAAATATATAGTTTGAAAGGGGTCTTTACTTTAAGCAGTTCATGCTGAATTAATTGCAAAAAAATTGAAAAAAGAAAAAGAATTAGAAGAGGAATTTCAATAGTGTTGCTTTGTGAGCACAGGAAAGTCTTACTATTCAGTGGCCTTATTCTGGGATTTCGATTGGGGACCAGCTTCCGTATTTTCTGCATACTGTGCTATTTTGTACTCATTTACATTGATTTGAAAGCTTAAAATACTGAGAATAAGACAAATACTGGAAGAGAATAATGGTTACGTCAAATCAAATAAAAAGCTTGCTACAGTGCAAAATAGGAAAGAACTCTTCTCTTCAAGGGTTCGTGCATTGTAGATTTATTTGGAATATGTACATAATAGCATAGGAGGTATAAATAAGGCAAACTTTTTGCAGTGGTCTACTCACAGTGCTTTGTGCTCTCCACAGCTGCATGGGTTAGTTATATCACCATTACTCATTTATACGCCTTATGTTTATGCGATGAGAAGAAAGATGGATGACTTTGGGTTTCATCAGTATGTCTAAAAAGCTTCTTGTTCCTGGAATTTTCCATTAGTCCCTGGACTACAGTTTCTCTATCAAGATAATGACTTTCATAAATTGGCTCACATAATAGATAATGGTTGTTTTTCCTTGTGAAAGCGATTTTTGTGGCATGGGATATTATTATAACACCATCTTCTTTTCTCAAACAGTAGGCCCAGTGTATGTCATTATAAATCATCTCTGTCTTCTTAAATACCACATATATTTAAAAAAATGTGTGTGTTGTCAGGTTTTACCGCTTGCCGCCCTTGTGAGAAATAATAAGTGTACTTAAACTGTGCTTGCTGAAAATATAATATTAATTAAATAAAAAGCCACTTAAGTGTACTTAAAGAGAGTACAATTTCATGAATATTTCTTAAAACATTTGACTAACAATGTAACAATGTCAAATTAAGCGTTACTCTAAAGGATATTTTAAATCGTTATGTTTTTTTTTCATGCTTTAAAAAGAAGTATACTTTGAAAGTACACTTTGATGCATTGACTAAAATACTAAAGTCCATGTAAAGTAGCCTACTTGATTATGATTTTAACTTGTGCAGTGTAGTGTATTTGATGTTACATTTAAAGTTAATACGTTTTAAATGTACTTAATTGAAACTTTATCGTTACAAATGTGTAATTAAGAATATATTTAATGACATTCAAGTTTAGGTGGAAATTATATTGAAGCATATTTTAGTTTATCATAAATGCTTGTCAGAACATTCAACAATAACAATATTTCAAAGACGAATACAAGTAGGCTAATTATGAAATTACTTAAAAAGATGTACTTGCATCCTAAATGGGTCAACTAAAATAAATTTCCATTTTATTGTTAGTGTCCGCAAACATTACATTAGATTTGCACTGAGGTATCTTCTTTTAAAGTATATTATTTACGTAATAAGTACTCTTTTTAAAAGTATGCTAAAGTGTCCTTCTGTTTCACAAGGGTGAATGTTGTCAGCATTTCAAACAGTGGTGTATACTTTGTGTGTCATTGTGCATTGACAAGTCAAAAACTTCCTTCTTTGAAAAAGACTTATAGGCTATCAGCATATCTTAGAACAGTTGGAAATGCGAGGGGACTTTAGTGCACTCCTACACAATCAGCACTCATGGCATTTGAACAAAAAAATATGGAAGGCTGTATGAGTCAGATAGCATTATAAATTGACATTCTTATGTGCTACAGTATATAATGAGCGAGAGAGAAAAAATGTGTGTGTGTCTGAGAGAGAAAGAAAAATAAGAAGAGAGACAAAGGTAATCAGAGAGTGAATCATAGAGACAAAAAGCTAAAGACAGAGATGGGGAGCGTGGCGGATCTGTTAGTTGGAAGGTAAGGGTAGGGAGGAGTTTTTCTGTGTTGTTTAGAGCTGTCACTGAAGACGCCCGGTCCCTGCAGCGCTTTGTGATTGCATTTGGTGTAAAACGGCACCCTGGAAACAGTGATAGAAACAGTTCCATTCAAACCTCTCTCTTTCACACACGCATCAGGCACAATTCAGAGAAGAGATCCCCCACACAGAAGCAACATTCAATCTTGTGCCAGCTTATCTCTCACACACACATACACAATCATAGTCCGCCAACTGCACCATGCTGCATGTTTTAGAGTGTCACTAAATTGCAGATGCTTCCTGTCAATCTGATATTGACTTTTTTTTTTTGTCCTCGTCTCTCAGTGATGGTTCATAAATTGGTCAATCACACAGATGATGGCTGTAAATCCTCACACAGTCACACAGTTGCTGTGATAAATTCATTGTATATGATAAATAAATTGTAAAATTCCATTTTAACCCATTTAAGGCAAGAACATAATGTTTTATGTTCATAAGGCAAGTTTATAATTTACTAGAATGTATGTATAAATGTCTTATTTATTAAAATGTATTAATAGATAGATAGATAGATAGATAGATAGATAGATAGATAGATAGATAGATAGATAGATAGATAGATAGATAGATAGATAGACGGATGGATGGATGGATGGATGGATGGATGGATGGATGGATGGATGGATGGATGGATGGATGGATGGATGGATGGATGGATGGATAGATAGATAGATAGATAGATAGATAGATAGATAGATAGATAGATAGATAGATAGATCATTTCCAACATATATTCTCAAATAAAACATTTTCATGTTCACCTGTATGAAGAATGTTGGTAACCAAACAGTTGATGGACCCCATTGACTTCTAAAGTATTTTTTTCCCTTACTATGGAAGTCAATGGTGTCCATCAACTGGTTACTGACATTCTTCAAAATATCTTCCTTTGTGATCAGCAGAAGAAAGAAATGCATACAGGTTTGAAACAACTTGAGGGTGAGCTATCATAAGTGAACTATTCCTTTAACATTGACAGTGGTCTTCTTACAACACACTGCTATTTTAATGTTACTTTGAGTTATTTGAGTTTATTTTAAAATGTATTTTACATTTTTTTTTTTTTAAATGTATTTATTTTTACACTTCGTTTTTGAGCAAAAATTAGGCAAAATTGTTTCATTGTTCAAGTTCTAATTTTAAATACCCCTTTTACCTGTTTCTCCCTTTCTATCTCTCTCAGTTGTGACAGGAAATCATAATCATCTTATCGGTTTTTCTCTATATTTGTATTCTGTCCTCTCCTAGGGATCGATACGTAATCCTATAACAGCAATGCTGCTTTATGGATCTTATTTGCCTTCTTACATATGTGTTGGATGTCTGGATTACACTCATTAGGTCTCTTATAACATGCTTTTGCAACATCTGGTGCAGTATTTCAGTTGTGACATTTAAAAGCTGACATCCAGTCAAATCTGTCAGTTGCACTCAACCTATCCCATCCTCAGGGCCGACCACAATATTGTTCATCGCCGTAATGAGGCGTGAGAATCAAATCAAATCAAAGATTTTATGCACATTCCTTTGTGGAGGTGTAAAAATTAAGGGTAGCTTCAGTTCTGGCAGGTCACGTTAGTCAAGCTCGCATCAGCTTACTCTCAGCTGATACACGTCTACCCATGGTTCGAATTACGTCGGAGCTAGTGGGAGCTGAGCTCCCATAGAGAGAGGATGAGCTCCCATGAAAGCAGTAAAATACACCTGTGGGGGTCTCTAAAAATCATCAGCGCCATTATTTTAAATTACAAATAAAGCACTTTTTCCTTCAGACTACTGTAACATGACTTAAAAGATAGGATCATAATTCGAACCCTGCGTCTACCTATAGGAATACGACGCCTATCACTGTATACATATATAAGCTCCTTCAGTATTATCAGCAGCTATCGCGTTTCTCAGGAGCTAATTACCCTCCTCCCTCCCCAGCTCCTCCTATCGTCAGTCAGGATTTGGCATTCTGATCAGAATAAATTCTCGAATTATGTTGTACTTTAAAATCTTGAATTAATGCTATCTGCAATACATTCATGTGGGTTCTGTTCTGTTTACCCTAAGGGGGGTTATTGCTGCTCTCCCTTCTCTTATCCTATAGGCTGCATGGATGCGCAGGGAGTTCTCACCCAGAACAGAACCATACTGCCAATCCAAACTGTATGCTAATTGTCAAACGTTTTTGACGATAGTGGTCCTGACAGTAATATGAGGAAATCAGTTTTTTAATAGTTATTTTATTTAGCTGTACATAAATTGAGCAAAACTGTAAATTAATATTTGTATTAACTATAAATATATTATTGATTTAATGAGACTCCAAGGGGAAAGCAAGAGAGGAAAGCGAACAGAAGCAAAAAGAGGAAGAATGCTAATCCTCTTCTCCTTCAGACCTTCACTTTTCTCCTGAGGTCTGTTCCTAAAAAGCCTGGTAAGAGAGGAAGGGAAAAGCAAGGCTCTCTGGGACCCCCATGGCAGTTGAATGACTTGACGGGCAGATAATTGTCAACCAGAGGAAGGTCAATTTCACTGTGTTTGAAGAGCAAGTGCCCTCAAGCCAGCTCTGGCCTTCTTAGATCATTCTTCGGGAACAATGTCTTAGGCTGGCTTGCAGCTAATGCTTTCTCTAAACCTATTAGTTTTGGAAAATGGTTTTCTCTAGAGGGCCTTAGTCTGCGTTGATGGATTCTCTGGATTTATGCCGTGCAGGCGACAGGCTGATTATTTTACGTCCCAGAACTCAAACTTGGCCTTTGATGATGTTTATTGTGGAAAAGAACTGCGGTTACAACCAGAATAGACTTTGCGATACATTCTGATTGACAACAAGCCGCAGTGATTTAGATCACGCCGACTTTAGACGAGCCTGATATTTTAGCATTAGCGGAGATGAGACCATTTCAAATTTGGAAATAGAAAAGAAAATTGGAAAAAGGATGGTCTTGTGAAGACCATACCGACACACTCCCCTCCCGATCAATTCTATTGCTTCCTTTTATCTCCTGTCATATTTTATAAACTCCAGCCATAAATGGATATGGCAAGGTCAGTAATGATCTTATTTTTCCACATTTGTGTGCATGACAGCTCTGAGTGAGACCTCTGAGATTCAGCTTAGAGGGGATGCTTATTTGTTTCTTTTTGCAAAGAAAAGTACAATCATTGAGGAAAAGAGAGGCATGTAAGAGAAAAATCCTCACACCTTTCATTACATCTCCTCTCTTGTCACTTTATTGGGTAGAATGAATAGCCAGTTTCGCTGCGCTGATAATCAACTTGTAAAAGCTTGTAATTTTAGTGTCTAATTTTGAATCCCACAAGAGGTTTAAATCAAGTGCATGAAAGCTGTACAAAATGATTTATGAGGATGATTATTCCTCTTAATCATGAGTGATTGAGGGAGATTAATAGCCTGACCTACTGCCCACTTTCAGCTGCCTCTGAAGAGTTGATTAACTTAATGCCAGGCCTGGATTGCCAAGCTTTATTGTACTGTCTTAAGTGTTACGTCCATGTTCAACCTTTATAAGGTTTCAGGCTTGATAACAGCAGCGCAAACATGGTTAGTACTGGGACGCCTGCAGGATTTAATTTCAGGGTACGCACAGAAACCTGACCATGCCCAAAATGCAATAAATCTCAGAGAATATCAGATCCCTTGGCTTTTTTGTGACACGACAAGGTCTGAAAAAATGTCATATAGCACAACCACTCAAAAACTTCATTTAAATAAATTATAGATGAAATAATAATAAACAAACAAATAATACAAGAAATACACTTCCATTGAAAAGTTTTGGGTGGCCTTTTTTTTTTTTTTGGAAAATGTTCACCAAGACTGCATTTATTTGACCAAAAACACTGTAAAATAAAAAAATATTTAGAAATGTATTGTTACATTTAAAATATCTGTTCTCTATTTAAAATGTATTTTACTCCTGTGATCGCAAAGCTGATTTTTCAGCATCATTACTCCAGTCTTCAGTGCCACATGATCCTTCAGAAATCATTCTAATATGATGATTTGCTGCTCAAGAAACATTTATTTTTATTATCAATGTTGAAAACAGTTGTGATGCTTAAGGGGAACTTTTTTTTTTTCAGAATTCTTTGATTCAAAGTCAAATGAACAGCATTTATTTGAAATTGAAATCTAACATTATAAATGTATTATCAATTGAATTCATCCATGCTGAAAAAAAAATTATTCATTTGTACTTTTCTTCATCATGGACACTCTTATATGCCATTGATCCTAAAAGTGAGGTTGAAATGTCAGTATCCATTGTTTTTTTTGTTTTTTTTCTTCTCATGATCTGAGCATCTCTTTCTTTTCAGTGGAAGACAGGGGACAGAGAGTGACGGCACACTGGATCTCTCACGGTACAGCACAGCAGGAGACTGAAACTGCATTTAAGGTAAGGCACTAGGTAACGATAATAAAAAATATATGTCTAAATATTCACCACAAACATATTCTTATATTTATAACATAAAATATTTATCAGTTTTATGCAAACTGCCAGGAGACTCCTCACTAGGGTGACATTTAGTTAGATAGTGTACTAAAGACACATTGTACACGGTTGACTTGGTCTTAGCACTGAGTTGTTACATTTCCATACATATACGAAGAGTTGAGCAAGAGTGGATGCAGCTTGGCCAATGTGTTTGTGGATTTCAGCACGGTAATGTAACATGATGGACAACATAATGAGTTTTCTCTACATGAAAATGGTCAAGCCAGCGTCTTACAAGCCAGTCCAATGGGTCCTTAGAAGGAGTTGTTCCCTCTTGCAGCTTTCTTCAATTATGAGGAAAGGCCTGGAATCCAGACAGAGCCTTGCTTTTGGCCGCTGCAGGTGTTCTAACATTTAGAGTTTCTAACAAGCAACTAAAAAGGTTTCCCTTCATGTTCTCTTGGAAGAGCTTGATAATTCTGCGCAGCCTAGGAGACTGCCTGCCTTCTGAATGATCTAAAAGAGCCCCCTTTTGTTCAAATCAATGACAACAATGTTGTGGGGTTTCAGGCACCTGCTCTCATCATGTTTATTGATTATGTGTTGTCACATGAAGAGTATAATTCTACCCATTTCTCCATCTATCCACCCGCTAGATTGTTTTTAAAAGCAATATGAATATTATATACCATATATATCGACCACCCACTCTCCAGTTGTCTGTATTGGCCATTGAAAACCCCATGTCAATTTTATATATCTTATAAATAATCCATAAAGTTCACTAGTGAAATAGTTTGACCTGCCCAGAGGAATCCATTCCCATTGGCTGATTTAAATTCCCAGCTTTCTCTACTAAAGTTTTCCACTCTAATGGATCTTTCCTATCCTTGAATAGTGTTGCTGCATTTCATGTGCTGTAATACACGGCCGGCCACACACATGTGAATGTGCACACATCCTTGTGCACTCCTCTGGAACATCCACTCAGTCTGATTTCTCTGCCCTCTTCTCTGTTGTATTGACATCTGTGCTCGGTCTCAAACTCAATGCCCTTCGGATGCAACCTGTTTGGCTTGTTGTGAAACCCTGAGACAGCCTGCAAATGTCAAGATAATTGCCTCAAACAAACCCAGTCCAGTTGAACCTACATTAGAACAATGATGAACATACAATAATAAGCACTAACATATTTTATATTTATATGCACAGAGATCCTGTAAGTTTCTTGTTTGAGATATTTTTTGCCACTTATAATTTGTTGCATGGTCAACCTATGGACATCTGGTCCAATTTGTGTGGTTCTTAGTGGGAATTTTGCCATTCTTCAGTTTTTATATTTGGTTCAGTGTCTGTCTTTATTATGGGCCTTACTATCATGCGGTGGCATAACTCAGCAGAGGCATCATAAATCTTTTTTTTTTTGAAGGGGCACTAGTGCCAATACTGGCTCACTTTGTGCCTTAGGCGAGATAAGATTTAACATATGTATATTTTTTAATTAGCTATTTAGTAGTTCTTTATAAATGCAAGCTTATTATTATTAACAAACCAAGTAAAATTGCAACTTAACTAGTGATTACCATACATTTTTAATGCATAAAAAAGCTTTGACACTGATCCATGGGGGAAGAATCATATAAGTTGTCAGCATTAGTTTTCAGTTTTAAGCAACTGATCTGCGCAAAATGCAACTTAATTGGACAAACCAAATTTAGATATGTGAATGGGTGATTAAAAGTATTTATTTGTTTGTTTGTTTATTTAAAATTCGCTTTTTAAAATCCACAGAATTGGGAAGCATGTGCTGTGTTTGAATAAACGTGACGCTTTTGACTGAGTGTCTGGAGCCAAACAGATTCTGTCAGCTGTTGTTTTGCTAGTGGTGCTGACTATTGATGTGATGGCAACTTCTTGACATTTAGGCCCAGCCTGTGAATATGTCACCATCTGTAGAGAGGAATAACCAATCACATTGCCTGATTTCATGGAAATTGTAAGATTAGTCAATTTACTGGAACATGAATTACTTTATACGGCTCAACGAAATGATCGGATATCATTCATTTTCTATAAGAGTTGACAATTTCCTGCAACACAGCGCTTGTTGCCAAATGCAGCAAGAGCAGAGCTCGACTTTCTGCAGAGACAACCAGTGTGAGTGAGGAGATTCCTACTAGAAACCAACAGCTCATAAGCTCTACAATCTGAAGCGATTGAATAGCTGTCACTGTGAACGCAGCATTGTTGGGGTCTCTCACAGGCTCACATGTTCACTTAATAGTTGACTTCACAAATAGACAGAAAAAAAAAACATTATATGTGTGTTCGTGAGAATCTGGACGTTTTATTGAACTTCTGGCTCTTCTGGTGATGATGTAACGAGTCACTGTGCTGTTTGGAGCTTGGCTGAATGCATGTCAGGCGGATGTAATTTTATACGCTGAAACAAAGACACACACACAGACACTCTTCCCTAAGGATGGGGGCAGGGGAACAGGGCGACTGCCAGAACACTGAGCGTATGAAGGAAAAATGTTAGCTACTTATAGCAAAAGAAAACCACTCTCTGGCTCCTTTTATGTGTGTCTCACCAAGCATTGAGCATATGGTCTAGTTTTTCCATTTTTCCTGGTCTCAAACAGTTAGGGCCATATTTACTAACAGCTCAAACCCAGCCAGCGCAAACCCTCTTTTGGCGCTAAAAAAACTACTGTCAGGATTTACTAAAGACACGCAGTGAAAAATTAGCGCTGAAAAGGCATGGACAGGGTTATTTTTACGGGTGACCTTATTGCATATGCATTTGTAGGAGATTCCCTTTCAGACACAACATTTATGAGAGGAGAGTATTTAAATGAATCACGCAAGGTGCTTTACTAAAGATTGCGCTCGTCAATGTACTGGTGTTTGCGCCATTATTTACCGCCCAAAAAAAGCACGTCTTAAACCAGTCGCTACCTGGTAGATTGCATTGGTCATCATGGAAATGATCTGACTGCGTCTGTGTTCTTTAATGTACGCATTGTCAGCAGATCGCGCAGAGCTAATTTGCCGTTTAGTAAATCTGCCCCTTATTTGTTAAATTTACATGGTTATGTGTAGGCCTATGTACATTCAAGACACAAAATGTCAATGTCTTTGCAAAATATCAAAACAAGGGACATTTATTTGAAAGAAATTTAGCACAAACATATTTTTCAAGCAAAACATTTCACAAAAAGAAGTGTGTAGGTTGAAAATCACAAAACAACAGAAACATTGTATTGGTAAACTTACAGATTGTCAATCATATGTTCATTGTTAATGTGTGAAAGATAATAGCTCAAAAGTGAAAATTTGTTGGCAGATAAGACTTGGTTTGATATTTTGTGACTATTGCAATGACATTTTAAAATGGGCATTTAAAGTGTGACTTCGGTGTCCAAATACTTATAACTTTGTCTGGTATTGTCTCAGAGAAGACATAAATCAGATTTTTTTCAGGCACTACGCCGAGCTATTTATAATGAGCACACCAACATGAGCCAAGGCTAATGAGTTGTGTTTGATATCTGAGATAATTGTCAGGTTTGTTTAGGCTAATACTTAACATCTACCGCAATCACGATGAATGCTCCATAAATTTTTTGGTCTTTTGTCTTGAGTTACACACAAATAATTTCAGTTTATTTGTCAAGTTTATGTTTTGCTTCGTGTCACTTTACTGCTGGAAAATAGTCTCATGGACCTGTCAGTTTTGCTTCAGCCATACTGCCCTCGATGACAAATTTTCCAGTTCCTCCTGCTGAAAAACCCAGAGCAGGATGAAGCCATCAGTATACATGACAGCAGGAATTATTCCTGAGTGTTTAGGAAAAGAGGCTGAAAATGTGAGACTGATCTGATTTGCCACTTTTATTAAGACTACTTAAAGTCAGTGATATTTAGTGTGGAATTAAGAAATTGAACAGCTGAAATTTTAGTGTTATTTTTTTTCCAGAATTTATAGCAAGTATACATTTACAGATTATGCTATAATCAATGATAATATGTACAGTATATGTGAACTTTGCATTTTTTGAATAAAAATAAACGTCATCCCTTGGAAAATGAGAAGATGAATGGACAGAGGAACGAATGAAAGGCTGAAGGATTACTATGAAGAGGTTGAGCTTCATAAACAGTTGCGCCTTGCAAACTACTTCCATATTTTGTTTCTGTGTTTGTGCTTTTATGTTATTCGCATAATTCCTCATTTTATATAATTTTAATTCCACCTGATAGTACGTGATGATCGGTACTCAGATCAAGTTACAATTGTTACACCAAATTATTGGTGCTTGACATTCTATATAAAATACAATTTAGTAGAAATACAACATTAAGAGAGAAAATACCTTCAGTTCATTCAGAGAACAAGAACCGAAAGAATGAAAGTGAGAAGTTACTCGGGAGGATTCCATGAAACAAAAATAAGCACGTTCGACACCAGCAATCCTGCAAGGAATTAAATTTGTTTTCCCCCTCGTTCCTCTTTCTTCTCTTCACTATCTCACTCTCTGGCTTTCACCCTCAATCATTCTCTCCTCCCTTTCATTCACCGCTCCATCACAGTCACTCTCCGTATGGCTCTATCTTTTTTATTTCATCCCTAACTCCATCTCCCCCTGTCCTTTCTCTACCACCAAGGCATTTTCTGTCCTCCTCTTGTTTCTATTTTTGCACTGAAAGCATTACACTTTTTTGACCTCCAGAAGTAGAGCAAACACTTAAATGGAATGGAATTGAATTGAATTGAGTATGAAGTCCTACTTTAAGAAGTGAAGTAGTTGAAGTTGCTGCTGAATTTGCAGCTATGACGGAATAGGCTCATTTGTCTCAGGCCGTAGGTCCCCGAGATGAACCCGCCTGGCATTTGGGTCACACTCACAAGTAGGTGAATACATGTTCCTTGTATAAAGAATACATAATTACAGTTTTTTATGAACTAGTTTAATAGGGTTTTTAATGTGAGTGTGTGTGTGTGTGTGTGTGTGTGTGTGTGTGTGTGTGTGTGTGTGTGTGTGTGTGTGTGTGTGTGTGTGCTAGTCTGAAGGTAGTGTGTTAAAGAATTGATAAGCCAAATAATAAGACAGTCTAGCACAATCCACATGCTCCAACTGAATGTCGCCTTTTGTACGGTTCAGCAAATCTTATATAAAATGATGTGGGGAGTTTAGAAAAGCAGCACTGAATGCTCAGACACACACACACACACATCGGCACACAATGCAGCATACAAAAACTAGCTGAGACATGGCTAGTTTTATTATTCAATAATGTTTCTTCATTCAGTGTTGTTTTGTTGGACAGATGACTCACTTTTGTTGAGAGGTGGATGTGCATGAGAACGGCTAACCAAAAATAAATTCATTTTAATGGTTCTGTTGGAGGACAGGCAGAAAAGTTGGAGAAAAGGTAGGCATTCAAAGATTTTGCAGGTCTTTGTGAGTGGAATGTGAAGAATGTGCGTAATTAAGCAGTATGCATCTGGCTTTGTGTGCCAAGGTTAGATTTAAGTGAGTGTGTGTGTGTGTGTGTGTGCGTGTGTGTGTGTGTGTGTGTGTGTGTGTGTGTGTGTGTGTGTGAATATGTGCACTACTGTACACTGAACACCCTCGATCTGAATTACTGAATACTATCACGACTTTTTTATCAATATTGTGATATCCTGTATCCTGCATCTCTCCTTTATCCAAAATAAAGCACAGATGTTGATTTTTTTTCGGCCAAGACATTATCCAATGTGTACTTTGACCCCCCCCTCAAACACTTAAGTTGTAGATGAGGCATTGTATCGTTATCGAGAGACTGCTTTTTCTCTGCGCTGCGAAAGCAAATTCACTTTCCATGTACACTTCCAAAGGATGAGGACTGGCGTTCAAATTAATACTGTAAAACTGATGCTATCGTTACTGTTTGTATGTGTACAATTGCTGAGGAAGCTTCTGGAGCTGAAATGCAGATATGGCGTTTAGTTTTGCCACACGCGTTGTAAGCGGTACATCATCACATTCATAACAGCCATCTGACCAATCAGAGCAGAGCAGGCTCTCGATTTTGGATTTCAATGTTCCAACATTTTCGAACATTCTTTTTATACACTTTTTACTATTTATCCTAAGAAATTTTTGTGAATCTGTCCCCAGCTTCCTCTCCCCAAAAAAGGAAGAAAGCATTTTCTCGATCTGGCAAACTCTCATTTTGTTGACAAAATCTACACAAAATCTACATATTTCCAATAAACCTCCCTCAGCATGTAAAACCAAAACAAATTGTGAGTCGTTGACATGCCAGTCATTCTCTTCCTGTCCAAGCATGATCTTGGCCAGAATAAACTGAACAATATGGTCAAAAGTCTGAGACTGAGGTCTTAGATAAATATAGAAGAGTAACTTCTATCAAAATCCTATATTTGATGGCCAGGAGCCGTTGGTTTGGCTAGCTGACTTTAGCCCCAGTTAATTTCCCACAAATCATCTCTTGTGTGACTCCTCGTTGACATAGTCACACACAAAGAATGAGCAATGATGAGCCCTTCAGGATAGAATGTCATGAGGAGACTGTGGTAAATTTGATCTGGTGCACACAGCTCCCTTAATGGCAGACAGGTTATATTAAAAAGATTGTCCTCATAGCTGATTCCACATCTCTCAAAGCCGTCTGTCTACAAAAGCTGATAACTGCACTATAAAAGGTCTTGTGTGTAGCGCCGGGAAGCTCAATAATTTCTTACCTCCATTAGTCAAAATGTGTCCAGTAAGTTCAAAGGAAAATGTATGCACAAAAAAACTGAGAATTAGCTTCCTTACCAAGTGAAGATGAAACTGGGACAATTTGTCACACTGAAAAGATACCAGATTTTCCTCAGCTGATGTAAACACACTTTTATGAGGTTCCTCTGTGGTCCCAGCTTGCTATTATGTGCTATCATGCTCTCTGATAAAGGATGTCATGTTCCTAAACTTATCAGAATATTAACCAAAGCAAAGCCCAAGTTGGCGCTCTGTGAAGCAGGCTGAGTGAAAAAGAGAGTGTGAAAACACTTCAAATTTGAATGCATCTCTATAATTTCAATGTTTTCAAAACACTTCACACGGACATGGCAATACATTATTTTCGACCCTTACAGCTCTCGTAGCTAGAATTCATTATTTCAATGTGGGATTGCCTAACCTAAAATGCACTGATACAGATAATTACATAATTTGGAAGAGTAATCACAAACATAAGGAGGGTGCTTTTAAAAGTCTACAATTTTTAAAGGGATATGATATACACTGTAAAAAGTGAACAGTTGGATCAACTTAAAAAAATTACTTCAATTGGTAACACCTAAAGAAATTAAGTTTTCTCAACTTAAATGATCACATTTTATCGTGAAAAACATGATAATTTAAGTTGAGAAAACTTAATTTCTTTAGGTGTTACCAATTGAAGTAATTTTTTAAAGTTGATCCAACTGTTCACTTTTTACAGTGTAGTTCACCCATTTGACTTTCTTTCTTCAATAAAATACAAAAAGAGAAGTTTAGAAAAATGTTCCTGGTGCTCTTTTTCAATCAATGAAAGTGTATGGCAAAACATCAGACTTGTATCTGATTTAGGAAACAGACATGAGTTCTATACAGTACCTGTCATAAGTTTGGAAACATTAACACGTTTTAATGTTTTTGAAACAAGTCTCACCAAGGCTGCCTTTGTTTAATAAAAAAAGAAAACTGTAAAAAAAAATATATATATATTTGTTAGTATTAGTTTTTTTTATAAATTAAAAGAACTGTTTTCTATTTGAATATATTTTAAAATATATGAATTTCAGCATCATTACTCCAGTCTTCAGTGTCACATGATCCTTCAGATTCTGATTTGCTGCTCTTATTATTATTATTATTATTATTATTATTATCAGCGTTGAAAATAGTTATGCTGCTTAACATTTTTGTGGAAATGGTAATACTTTTTTCAGGAATCTTCGATGAATAGAAAGTTCAATGAACAAAACTGATTTGCATTTATTACATTTATGTATTACATTTATTAAAGCATTTATTAAATGCAAATCTTTTGTAACATTATACATTTCTTCACTGTCACTTTTGAGCAATTTAATGCATCCTTGATTAATAAAAGTAACCATTTCTCTGTTTTTTAATCTTACCACAATTGTTTGAAGGGTATCATTGTTTCCACAAAAATGTAGCAAAAGTAGATACAAAATTGATAACAACAGTAATACATGTTTCTTGAGCAGCAAATCAGTAGGCTATATTAAAATGATTTCTGAAGGACCATGTGACTAAAGATTGGAGTAATGATTCTGAAAATTCAGCTTTCAGCAGAAATAAATTACACTTTTTAATTTATAAAAATAGAAAACAATTATTTAAAATTGCAAAAATATTTAACAATATTACTGTTTTTACTGTATTTTTGATTAAATAAATGCAGCCTTACTGAGCATAAGAGACTACTTTGAGACTACTACTGTGACAGGTACTGTATAAGCAAAAGAATTATGGCTCGTTTCCACCGAGCGGTAGGGTACAGTTCAATACAGTACAGTACAATTCAGGATGATAAACCATGATCCGGCTTGCGTTTCCACCGCCAACAGTACCCTTACTTGATAGGCGTGGTGTAGCGATCGACGTCATTCTTGCAAAGAAGAAGAAAGCGACACAGTAAACAACAACAGAGGACATACAGCAGATCTTGTTCTTGCTTCTCGTCATGTGGCTTTTTTTCACAAAAAGAAGACAAGCTTTGTTTGAGCAAAGGCTGCAGGCTGCAAAGAAAACCACAGCTGAAATGCACGTGCAAGTGACGATTCTCTGTCAACCAATCACCTTTCTGCAGTGAGTCTAGCTCCACCCTTTAATAGCGGACTACTGTGCTAGGGAAAAGTGGATGTCACGTGTCAGTGTATGTTTGGACTTTCAGTTTGTGTTTTGATTTGTTCCTGTTTTCCTTTGTTCTTTTCCCGCCACTCCTTCGTTTCCATGGTGACTGTCATTATCATCGTCATCTGTATCACCTGTGTTCTGTTAATCAGTGTAATCTGTGTTTGTATTTAAGTTCTGTCTGTTCAGTCAGTCTTTGTCTGATCTCTGTTACATTTAGTGTGAGTTGCTACCTGTTCTGCTGTCGTGTATTTAATTACGTTAAACCTTCGTTCTTGGAAATATATCTTTGTCTCTGTCTGCCTTCCTGCAACCACCCATGACAGTGGAACGGTACGGTTCGGAATTATACCATTCACAACGTCTGACAATGGAAATGGCAAATTGTGTACCGTACTGAACTGAACTGTGGCGTACCGCTCGATGGAAATGAGGTGGTAGATTTGGGCCACTTTTGCCTACAGTCTGAACGTAGCCAAAGTTCTTCTTAAACTTAAGAAGATTTTGGAATTCTGCTAAATGACTCCTTTTGTGAAAATCTAAAATATTACAGGTTTGGAAATGTGAAGAGTAGCTTTTCCTTTATATTTTTCTTTTTAATGTTCTATTATGTATGAAAATGTTCCACTGATATGCATGCCTTGGCACAAATGTAAAGCCCTAGTATGGTGCAGTCTTTCAAAAGACTACAAGCTTGCAGCCCAGCATGAGCTCTGGGACTGCGGATACCACGCACCTCAATGCCCACCTCCCTGGCTTTGTGTTGCTCTTCCATTTATCATTCGGATGTAATCATGTCAACAGTGGAACAACCGATTCCCCTCATATAAATATTTAAACTTGAGGTGATGAAGAGTCTAGAAAGGTATCTGAAAGGGTATTCTTAATCTGTTTTTTTTTTGTTTTTTTTTGTAAGATATCATCATCAGTAGAGGAATGTGTTTGGGGATACACATTTTTTATTTTATTTTTTTTTACCACCAAAGTGACCTAGACTAAATTGGCTGTGCCTGTGACATAGTGCAAATAGAACTAACACAAATCAAGCATTTGACAGGAATGAAATGTTAAACGATAACAGATTTAGGGTGTGCCGACATGTTTTGACTTCTAAGTCTGGGGATCTGAATTCCAACAGCATTACTGAAGGAACTTAACACAGAACATTACGACAACTTCTGTCATCTACACTTCTGTACAATCACTTCCAAGCAGTTTTGTTTTTGTGTCTTCATCTTTCTATCTCCCTTTTTCTAACATCAATTTATCCCGCTGTCCTCTGACATCTTCTTTTGTCCCTTCACCTGTCTCTTCGACAGCGGCATGCAGGGCTGGATTTACCTCAGATTTTCATTTCATGTTAAAAAAAGATGAAGAGCTACGTGCAGGCTATTTAAGACAGTATTGGCAATAGAGTGCAACAATGCCCTCACACTTTTTCAGTGCTGCTGGTTTTATTTTTTTCTCTCCAATATTTCAGTTATAAGTCATGAACCAAGCAAATTGGCTACGAGGTGAATCACAACACTACAAATTTTCATTTAAAGCAAAAAGTTTTTGAAAATTGGACAGAATGACAAATACAAGACTGTGTACTTAATGGTTTTAGTGAGGCAAAGAACTACAAGCCCATGAAGCACTGCGAACAGCATAATCACATTAAAAACTATGGATACATATAAGACTACTCATTTACAAATGTATAAAAAAACAACGTATTTTAAGTTTATTGCAAAATATGCAACATTTCAGTATTTTGAGAGCGAAGACTCGATTACGTCATTCGCAGTGCTCCATGGGAGTGGGCGGAGCTATTTTGGACCGTGTTGCTTTTCCGACTCTCTGATTGGTGTCATTTTCTGTACAGCATCATGTAGTTTTTTCACCAGGAATTCCACTGTTAAACACGGTTATTTAAAAAAATAGGATGAAATTATCCGGGTTGATGGCTTCAGCGGAAGCAAATACCATGGATTAGATTAACAACCTCATCTTTAAGGATTTATAAGTTATTGTTCAAAATCAAAATCAAGTTTTTACTTCTGGAAACCAAACTGTTGCACTCTATGATGATTCGACGGTAAAGAGACGGATTTCTTGAGTAAAGAAAATGCTGTTCTTATTCAAACAACCAGTTCTTTATTTACCTTTGCATTGCAAGCAAGCAGAGACGGTCAAAACTGTGTGTGGCACTTCATTCAAGAAGGTAGTGGAGTTATGAGGTTTTACCGACAGTTTGAGGAGCCAATGGAGTTACGAGGTTTAGTAATAATAAGATTTACTAATTATTTTTATTGCGAGCATAGGCACCTGCCTAGAATGCCTACAGTATGCATAAATCCGGCCCTGGCTGCATGAAGCTCTTGCATGTTCAGGAAAAGTGACCCCTTCCGCAACTCCTCATTTCTTCCATCTCAACGTTTTTGATTTGTGAGATGTGATTGTTTTAAACATCCTCATCTCGTCTTCCTTTATCCCATGGAGCGAAACTCCCCCTCAATCTAGAACATTCTAACATATGTATGTGTAGTCCTGCACTTCCTCTCTTCACATAGAAAATATGTCTTTATGTTCCAACGATTCCTCCACAGTTGCACTAGAAACTAGATTTTTACTTTTTCTGACATTTTATACATTTGTTTGAGGAAAATGTAAGTGCCGCTAGCCAGAGTAAAAGTCACTAAGGTGATGTGGGTGGTTTTCAGGGCATTACTATGCAGTTTCTAAGGGTGTTACTACATTTTCTAAAGAAAATTGAGTGTAAATGTTGTCTGTGGTTGCCAGGACATTCCTATGTGGATTCTACATTTTTGGTATTGAAATGTGAGTGAGTCTTTCCCATGCAAAAGTTGCTAGGGTATTATAGGGGTTGCCAGGGAGTTTCTTTGTGGTTGCTATGTGACTACTACATTTGTTGAGGAGTGCAAAAGTTTATCGGGAGTTGGGGTGATGGCAGGGTGTTGCTATGTGGTTGCTAATGGTGTCGCTATGTGATTGCTACATTTTACAAAGATATTAGTGGTTCTTGCCCATGCAAAAGTTGTGGGTGGATCCCATGTTGTTGCTATGCAACAAATGTAAAATATTAGTGGTGGGTTGGCTGTGCAAAAGTTTCTAGGGTGTTGTGCTTAGTTTCCACGGTCATGTTTATGTGGTTTCTTGGGTGTTCTGGTCTCTCCTGTCCCTAGATATATCTTACCTCCTTTGTTGTAAATCTAATTGTTTTTTGTTTTTTTTGCTGGTTTTATCATCTTCCATCTTTCTATATGAGCAATAGCAAGCAGGATAGTAATAATTCACAAACACTGCCACCATCAAATTACTTTCTCAGAATGTGCTAGCAGCAAGATGTTTCACATTTGGAATCATCACTATTCTCTGCTACTCCAGTCATTTCATGTGTGGTCCCATAGGGGTACTGTTTATACAACACTCTCCCCAAGGTCTATTGAACATCTTACTGACTTGGGTTGCCGCTGGACTAAGACATTTTCCATTTGTATAGCAGGACTTTTGATGGCTGGAGGGAGGAGTTCATGTCTACTGATGTCTGACTTTTTGGAAAGAGTTTATAAGGAGGATCAAAGTATTCAGACTCCTACCCGTTTTATCTGCTAGCACAGCTAAAGCAGGGCATGCAGAGTAAACACATGCTAAACACTAGCTCTGGCCCGTTGGCTTCAACACAATGTCGTTCCTTTATGGCAGGCTTTAAGTGTGCAGCTGTCTCAAAAAAAAAAAGAGCTAATTTTATTTTTTTTAAACAATACAGTTGTTTGGGATGATATGTTTTTTGGAGAGAGCTCTTTACTATGATTTGACTTCCATATTATTGAAGCTTTAAAATCTTCGCTGAAAATCTTATCGCTTAGAGGGTTTTATGTCAGTATTCGTATATTTATTTAAATATACACTAACATTCAGTTCCTGCCACATTAATTTCATCAAAATAAAAAATTACAGCAAAACAGTATTATTGAGAAATATTATTACAAACATGTAAGTACACAGTTAATATTATTGAATTTTTAGCAGCCATTACTGCTGTCTTTCATAATGGCAAAATTATAACCCAATATATAATTTCATCATGACGATAACATTCCCATGTCCAACGCGTCTGACGCCAAAGGTTTCTTATTTAAATCAATGGAGTTCCCTGTTCGTCGATACAGTGATGCCTAGGGGAACCTTTAACGTCTTAATTGTGACATGGAAGGCACTTGACCATGCTTCAGTTTTTGACACCTTGAGAGTGATAATTTGTGTATTATATAATATAAAACACAGGATATAACAGGCAGATACTGTTACGCTGGAAGAACACACTCTGGACTTTATCCAGCTTGCCTGCCAGACACGCTACCCGGACCGTTCTAAGGCACGCATTACAGGGGGCGGTCCAAGGGAAGACTTTGCTGCATTCGTGGAGTTGGTGCTGGTGAACCCCCCCGTTCACCATCAGCCCGGCTGAGGACGACACCAGCCCCACTTTACATCCAGAGACTAGCCATCCGCCACCGCCGACCGGCACAATGAAGATACGAGAACCCACTGTAGACCGCAGACTTCAGTCTGCAGTGTCGTGTGGGCTCTTCGGTGTGTCAGCTGCACCTGGGTCTCCATGTCCAGGGGTGTCTCCATCGGCCTCGTCATGGTTGGTCACTGGACCAACATCTGGCTCCTCCTGCTCCGGGCTCCCCCTTGGCTCCTCCCACCGTCCACTCCCCCTTTGACTATTTGTTGGAATCTTCATTCAAAAAGATGCTTTGATCCAAACGATGATTTGTGTGAAGATCACCGTCTCCATCCGCGTACATCCTGTGCACACATTTAAAAATTGCCGCCTGAGGAAGTGTTACGTCAGCTTTAATTGTGAAACAGCATTGGCTGCCGTGTGTCTCATGACCAATTGCATCATTACCGTCAGCTTTGATTGTGAAATATTCTCTGATGAAAAGGACATTCAGAAGAACAGCATTTATTTGAAATACAAAGCTTTCGTAACTATGTAAATGTCTTTACTGCCCCTTTTGGTCAATTGTATGCCTTCTTGCTGCATAAAAGTATTAATAAAATAATAATAAAAGTAATAATAATAAAAAAGTAAGATTTACTGACCTGAGTCTGTACTTTTCTGCTCATCAGGACCAGTTCCCAGAGAGGGGAGAGATTCTGGTCTCAGCCCAGGACTTGAAATTGGTTCTACAAGTTGAAAAGAATCAGTAAGTAACCTCTTAACATTACTAACTCAAAAAAATTATCTGATTGCAGATCTGATTAATGCACTGCTGAAAGATTTTTTTCAATTGCTTTGTTGAATACATATCCAATAAAATATAATATCTAGATCTAGCTAATAAGGTGAAGATGTGGGAGTGGTGCTGAATTTATCTGTAAATGGTAAAATGGCTCCAGGATGTGTGCTGGAGTTTAGACAGTTGAATAATTACTTGAGCCACAGATATTCTGGAAAAGGGAACAGGTATCTCTATCACCCTCTGATTGTTCTGCCAAATGCTGAGTTGAACCAATGCCATGGAGTCATAGTCTGAGTCTGACTGTACTGGAATCCTTTGGGGATGGATTGCCTTTTCCTCCTCAGAAATTGCAGGACCACATTATTGTTACTTGGCAGAGTTAATGTTTATTTTAACCACATATGAACCTTGCATTCCCAGTCTAGTTTTCCAAATGTAGGTCAGAAGAAAGGACACCCACACTGACACACATAAACACAGAGCAGCCTGACTTCCTGAGTATTTTCGAGGCCCGAAGGAACCCTCAAAGCGGTCCCACAGTCTTTTTTGGAGTTTTTACAACACAAAGTACACTCCAAGCAGGTCGAAGTGAAGAAAATTAGGAAAGTCAGGGCATAGAGGACTGGCATAGAATCTAGATCACAGCCGCATTGTAATGGATCCAGGAAATGGAGGATAGCTTGAGGACTTTTTAATGAAGTCACTCAATCTATAGACTAAGGTTTTCTTGAAATGGATAAAGGAAGGTGCATTACTTGAGTGTATATGCCATTTGTCTAATTGCTTCTTTGCATTGCATCTCTTGCAGTGGAGTGCTTTCAACACACAACAGAAACTAAAAGGTTATTCTCAAAGGGAAAGGCAAGGGGTGTCTGCTTTGTGGAAAGGGCCATTTCCAAAGAAGCACGCCTGTTTTTCTATACACTATAGGGCAGAACGTTTATAGAATTTATATATTATAAAATACTTATTTTGCATATGGCAACTGAATGTCTTAGCAAGCAGAGATCTGTTCCCTGAATTGCGTTTTTGCTGGTTATGCGTCAGTAAATTAAGACAACCTCACAATGACTATGTTAGTAGTAACAATGCTGTTGTATCTTGCAAAAGTTGCCATTATAATCAACAATGCTGTTGACAGTGTGTTGAATTGTTATTAACAATGTGTCTATGCCTTTTAGTGTTTAGGTGAAATTCTGGTAAAATTTCATGGGCAAAAAACATAAATTTTCTATTGTCAGTAGTGTAGTGAAGCACAGCTCACAGAGAAATCACCTTCAAACTAAGCAGCTTTCTGTCAATGTGACAATGCACACAACCAGCTTGAATTTGTTGCAGAATCTATGGGGGAAATCTTTCGCCCTCTTTCCAGATTCCAATTTCATATTGCAGTTTCCTAAACTGGAGCTGGTGTAATATCATCCCGAGATGAATGAGAAACAGAGACCAAATGGAAAATAATTAGTGTATATTGTTCATTTCAAGCAATAGATAGATCATGCGCATTTTATCTGATATAACTGGACTGATGACTATCTTGTAAGACTAGTCTTAGCGGTTTATGAACCCGGTTTCTGGTAAGAACTCTAGCAGCTGCATTTTGGACTAATTGTATTTGACTGATTTTATTTGAAAGTAGATATTTCAAGCTTTCTTTAGACGTACGTTTCATGTTTGTGTGATAAGTATTCGCTGAGGTTCAGTTCATCATTCATACGTTTTTCAGAAAGTTTCTTGCGGAGACAGCGACAGCTGAAAGCACACCCTGTTTATTTTCTTTATTTTACAAAAACACAATGATTAGTTCTTATTGTGAGTGTACACAAATAAAAGAAGACCCTTTTTAGTTTATAATGATGTATAATGACTTATTTGTATGGCCAAAAATGACGGAGTATTTTAAGTTGTTTATGCTGTCATGAGGAAAAAATCCAGCAGAACGCGCCGGCGCGTTCTTCGGGCTCAGAGGGTTAAAACTGGACGGTGAATATGGATTATTAAATGTGTAATAATAATGTAAATTAGTGTAATATTGAACGTAATAATAATGAAATTGTGTATAAAATGTTTCATTTGAAATATTCACACCTTAAACATACAATCATGTTGAATTTTAGCTCCCAAAAATATAAGCCCTGAAAATACAATGCATTAAAATGCCAGCACTCTTCAATTAGTGCATTAGTGCAATTCAAGATGCTTTTTTTGTTTCAAAGACATCTGTAGTTATTTTACTTCCATAAACCACATTCCACAGTCTACATTCCAAGAGAGTGCAATCTAAATATCAAACCAGAAAATAAATTCAAATTACTATCAGTGCTTTCTGTTTTGAAGCTTCTTTTTGGCGTCAGGTAATGTTTCTAAAGCACTCATTTTTGTGTACCACAGCAAACAGTTTAAACCAGGATGAAACTGTTTTAGGATTGGTTGTAGTTACTGGTAGTTTTAAATGCTTGCATTGATTAACACAACATAAATGTCTGTGATTGCTTTAAATTCTCAACCTCTGCAAAAAAAAAAAAAAAAAAAAAAAAAAACAAGAAAATACAAAATAATGCAATGCAGTTAGTTATTATCCATAATCATGGATGTGATTATTCATTATGCAGCTCTAATACACCAACCATTTGAAAAAGAAGTTAAAAAAACAGAAGGAAATAATTGGCATAGGGGTCCTACTTTGGTAGTTTAACCATGAACTAATTTTAAAACATAAGTAAAGATCATCGTTTAACTTTAGACTGGCATTCTGACCTCTGACAACTGGGGTTAAGGGTCACTTTTCTTATGGCTGTGTTGCATCATGTATGATTCATAACATAACCATAAAAACCTTTAGAAAACATCCAGGCATATTTGTTTCCTTTTATGGAAGTACTTAGAAACATTTTTTTAAGTGAAAATGTAGGCATAATTTAAATGGATCTTGAATAGCTCCATTGTGTATTCCATACAGTGAGCCTGTCTATCCCACATCTTTTCTTTCCATGAGAATAACAATGTAAGAGGCTCTCATTCTGCAAACGACAATAAGAAATAGGTACAGTGTTGTGTGTGCGTTTTTTCTCTCTCTCTCACAATTCCTAATAGGTGCATGGTTTTGGCATTTTATTCATAGCCAAGTTATTTGTGATGTAAATGAGCATGTTTGTGTGTGTTTGCATCTGAGCTGGCATTTAATTGAAAAGGCTGATATACAGTTTAAAGAGAGTGAATGAGCAGATACGGGCATGCTTTAGGCAGTGTTTATAACCTGGAGTAATGAGTTTTAATCTCTTTTGGGGAGGATCTTACCACATATCTTAATTAAATTTTAAACTGAATAATGCAGAAGTTTGTCCTTTAACATTTGGTATTTTAAGGTACTACAGTGATTGTTAGCCATCTCATTTGTAGCGATGGCATTGTGGAGTAGTCTGTGGGTTTCTTTTAAGGTCAAGTGGTTTGTGAAAAGATTGCGTTTTAGAGAGAGAGGGGAGGAGATCGTGGTGTATCGAGGGTGAAAGAGATTAATAGAGTTTATATTGCTTAATATGAGAGAGAGAGAGAAACTAAAAGGAACGAATGTGATTGGAGGGCGTGTGAGAGAGCAGGAACGTATTTGAGAAGTATAAACTGATGGTGTGAAAGAGAAGGGATAAAGAAGCATGGAGGGCGAGAGGGTTTTAGGGCATGGAGAGTGGTGATAAGGAGACAGAGGATAGGGGGATGAAAAGAAAACGAAAGGGGATGAAATGAAGAGTCCTAACAGGTGGTTGAGGTTTAGCTCCATTGGCAGTTGAACTCCGAAGATCCGAACCTCATTTCCCATTAGAGCTGAAGTTACTGACCTACATATTTTATTATGAATATTTTAATGTATTCATCCCTGAGGATATGATATTTTAAATATTTTTTTATGGAATTGCAGCACATGTTCAGGATTAAGCCAACAGCTGTCTGTATAATTCAACACAGTCATAAATCATGAATTTTTAAAACCTTGCCAGAGGTGTCATGGTATCACTAATGGTTAGGGCTGTCAATCGAATGATTTATTTATTTATTTTTTCATCTAATTAGTAATATCGTACTGCATGCTTATTAATTAATCAAATGAATCACATATATTATTAGTTGTGAAAAAGCCCCCAAATGAATATAATTTAAGGCATTGGTGGCTTATATTATAAAGTCACTATATTGATTGTTTTATTTTCATATCATTAAACCACAGTCCACAGCAATCTATTCAGTTTGTCATTCTGTCAGAGGCAGATTGCTTTTTTTTCCTAACATATGCCAAGCACGTCTTAGCCGTTGTCACATTTCACTGTTTTCACAGCCTCGCACCATAAGTGCTATAATTTTAAGATAAAAATAAAATAAAAATTAAAAGGTACACTATGTAACTTTTGGCCTTCTTGCAAAAAAATGCATACATTTTGCAGAAGAACATTGTTTTGGTTGTGCTTCGGCTCTGCATGACTGTGCAAATTAATATTATCCTACAGCTCATAAAACATTCACCACTAGGATTAAGAGATATAACCAGTTAAGACAGAAAGGATCTCAAGCTGACAAGCTGAAGACGTTACTGTAGCTATACCCATTAATAAACATGGTACTTCCTTGAGAATAAATTCCAGCACAGTGCTAAAATAGCCCATAATGAAAGGACTCTTCTCAATAGATAATGCTTTACAATCAACTCTGTTAGAGAGCTTCATATGGCAATTTATCTGTTCACACCTGATTCACCTGCTGAGTTTAACAGTTATGTTATGTTTAGTTCTGCTTTATTATCATGATGTTTTGGTTCTCGCCATCTCCAAAAAGCCGAACCAATATTGATTGTCGTTTTATAACGAGTTCTGCCGCGTTCTCTTTTTGCCAGCAGACTATCCTGTGTTCTCTTCTGTTTTTAAAGACGGGTGATTTCCGAGAGGTTTGAGATTTAGCGTGCTTCATGAGAAACTTTTCTATATTTACTGGTATGACGAGACACACACGGGGCGATTGACGTATGTACGCAATTTCCTGGCAAAACCATACCGCTAGGTCTAAAATATAAACACCGGTAACACTTTATTTAAAGGTGACATAGTTATACGTAACTACATGTACTTACTATAGTAATAACAATAAAGTATGCATAATTACATGTAACTAACCTTAAACCAAACCCTAGGGCATAACTCTATAGTAAGTACATAGTTAATTAATACTACCCAGTACTTATTTGAGTAAGTGCAATGTAACTGTCACCTTAAAATAAAGTGTAACCTAAACACTTATAATAGGCTTACCATAGTGAATCAGGGTAAGACAAAAACTCATTTTGGAAGAAGGGTTGATGATATATTGAAATTGTGTAAATTTTGAACAAAGAAAAAAGTTACATACTATGATTAAATATATATTCTATTCCTGTTTGTGAATTACTGCAGATGCTTTGCTTTAGGTGGTATTTCAAGCCTATAGTCCAAGAAAAAAATCTGGTAGAAAAATCCCTTTACATTTATATATAGACTATTGTATTATACAATTATTAACCAAATTAGTGTGTTAAATGAACAGCTTTACTACTACTACTAATAATAAAACAGAAGAACGCTGCATGCTCAATGGACGTTCAATGCTTGAAATGCAGCAGAAGAATAGTGTTAAGGTTCAAGCTTTAGCCTTTGGTTCCTTGCAAATGAAATGCTGTATCAGAAGCACTTCACTGTTGTCATGACACTCAGCATGTATGAGAAGCGACAAACAACACAACAGTCTTTGAAGTGTAGAAGTGTGAATCACAATTCAGCATGCAAATAATAAAGAAAACCTGCCACAGTTTAGTATGCAAATCTTACAATGAGAGTGTTTACATTTTTTAATACTTTTATATTTATTTCATATTCCTTTTTAAAACAAAGTTTACAAAAATTCAAACATAGAATCTATGTCAAGCAATTTATGAAATAATACTTAAATAATCAATTTGTGCTTTATTGTCATCCTGCTTCATACACTCATCATTTGAAAGGATAAATAAAAACACTACCATTAAAAAGTTTGGGGTCAGTAAGATTTTTTAATGTTTTTAAAAGAAGTATTTTCTGCTCACCAAGGCTGCATTTATTTGATAAAAAACAATAAAAAAAACAGTAATATTGTGAAATATTATGACAATTTAAAACTGTTTTTTAAAAAAAACTGTTTAAGACTGTTTTCTATTTTAATATATTTTAAACTGTAATTTATTCCTGTGATCAAACGTTGAAACTAAGGTCAAACTAAGGCACGTTTAAAAAAGCTATACTTAAATGTCCTAATTTAACTAAGGCCTAATCATGGCTTAATCTCTAAGCCCTCTCTGTGAAACCAGGCCTTAAAAAACAAACGTCTAATCTTTCACCAAAGAAGCTACATCTTGAAAAATGGATATTGCAGCTTCTGCTTGTATTTATGTGCTAACCAGAACTGCATTTAGCAGTGCAATTCTTAGAAAAACAACTTCTCGTAAGAGCCTAACATTCTTTTGCCATTAGACACAGAGCTAAATTGTGCATGATGCGATTATGCATTTATGAATGCCATCTGCAGCGGCGAGAATGGTCGCATGCTTCCTAACACAACTCTGATTCACCCTGATGCATTTCTCAGACTCTCTGCCCTGCAGTCCCATCTGCAGAAGGCTTGTTTTGTTCTCTTCCTGACAAGCAGCCAGTGTTTGTGTAATCTGCTCTCTCGTGCATCCTCAAGATTAAGTAAGCCTTCCCTCTTCAGTCTTCGCTGAAAATATCACTGAGAGTGATGATTCCATATTTGCGTTTAGATGAGCACTCGTAATGCTCACTGATTATAGTGGAAATATTGTTGTTATTGCCATATTTAATGTGACTGTGACATGTTGCAGGAACAAGCTGGTGGAAATAACAGTTTGATATTGAGAGCGACTCAGATTTTGAAACGGAATGAGATGCAGGGCTGTCAACTCTACACAGCTGTGTTGGAGTAAAGACAATATTTAGTCCCACGATATAGTGTCAGAATGTATTGTGATTCCAAACAAACCAGTGTTGAACTGTCCAGTCAAATTAGTGCTTTTTGTCAATGTGTGAGATAAAGACCACTATTTAAGTATAGTGGTGATTTAACTGATGACTGAATTTTCATTTTAAGGGTGAACTGTCCCTTTAAGTATGTACAGCAGAGCAATGCGTTGGCTAAGCATTCCTATTTGCATTTCTGTACTTGTGTATGAGTTTCTGACTTAAATGCCATCAGTACAACAGTTACCAAAGATTCTCTTCCTGAAACTTAGTTCATCTTTGTGGCAGATCTTGTGTGAGAGGTGTCAGCAGTGCTTTTGTTGAGGTACGGTCCTTATAAGGGAACAGCAAGTACGTCTGTATTAGCATGACATACAGCTGAGTCTGTCATTTATTGTCATCATTGAAAGATTTATAGCCTCCAACTTCCCCCAAAATATATAATGCCACGTCTTGAGTCACTAAACTCCAGACAAATGTACACAATGGAGGATATATGGAGGATATATAATTTTTTTCTCTTCCCTCACTCTTTCTCAGTCTTCACTCTCTCTCGCTTGTACATTCTCAGATGATCTTTGTTGCCTCCTCTCTGCACCCATCCCCCATTTCCTTTGTTTTCCCTCTCTCGTTCTCTCTCTCTCCCTCTCTCTCTCTCTCTCTCTCTCTCTCTCTCTCTCTGTCTACTGTACAGTACTGCTGGTTTGAGGTGATTGGTAACAGATGGTGCTGCTTTAAAAGGGCAAGGAATTTTGTGCCCTCAGTAGGTCAATGGGCCACTTTCTCTCTCTCTCTGGCTCTTGTCCACACACACAGCTGACTTATTTTGCGTACTTTGTCCCCAAAAAACCTTCAAATGAGAGTAAAGATTTTTACATAAGGATCAAATGTAAGGATCATCACAGGCTAGGTATCAGTGTACATGTTAGCAATACTTAAAGTGATAGTTCACCCAAAATGAAAATTCTGTCATTAACTACTCGCCCTCGTGTCGTTTCAAATCCGTAAGACTTTCAATCATCTTCGGAACACAGATGAAGATTTTTCTGATGAAATCTGAAAGCTTTCTGTCCCTCCGTTGACAGCTACGCAACTAACATTTTGACGCTTCAAAATGTTCATAAAGAGAATCCATATGAATTGAGCGGTTTAGTCCAAATTTTCTGAAGAGACATGATCGCTTTATATGATGAACAGATTGAATTTAGGCTTTTATTCACATTTAAACATTTATCAACTCACACATCAGTTGTGCTTGCTCGAAGTGCGAGAACCAATGAGGTTCATTCTCGTGTTACGCAGCACGCTTGAGCTTCCGCAAGAACCAATGAGGTTTGTTCTTCCGCGTCAAGCATGTTCGGTTGAGCTTCTGTTTATGTTCGCTGATCAATGTTAATATGTGAATAAAAGACTAAATGAAATCTGTTCATATAAAGCGATTGAGTCTCTAAAGAAGTTTTTTACTAAACCGCTCAATTCATATGGATCTCTTTATGAACTTTTTGAAGTGGTAGTTGCGTAGGCTGTCAACGGAGGGACAGAAAGCTCTCAGATTTCATCAGACCTTCATTTGTGTTCCGAAGAAGAACAAAAGTCTTGCGAGTTTGGAGCGACATAGGGGTGAGTAATTAAATAAAAAAAATTTGGGTGAACTAACCCTCTAATGTAAATTTTCAAGTTGGCTACAATAGTACTTTTCAAGAAAAACTAAGCCATCTTAGACAAAATACACTGTAAAAAACATATTATAATTGTTACATTAAGAAGTTATTTCGGTAACACTAATGTCTCATTAGTTAAATATGTTACAGAATTTATTAATCTTTGTTAACCTGTTGTTGTAAAATACAACTGTTCATTGTTGGTTCATGTTTGCTAATGTTAATTATTGGGACCATTAAATTATATTAACAGATACAACTTTTGATTTTTGATATACACATTAGTATTGCCTGCATATAGATAGAAACAAAATATGATGTAAAAAAAGATGATTATAAAATAAAAGGCATTTCAAAAATAATGATATTTTTCAAATATAATATTTTAATACAAGTAAAACATTTGACATTTTTACTCAAGTCAGACAGAGGAAAATGAAGTGGCTTAGCAGGCAACTCCATTGATTATAATTGGAGTGATCTAGTTTTGTTGAGTTGCAACATGCTGCTTACTTCAGTATAGACATGGTGCAAGAGGTGGCTGTCCATTGTCATGACAGTCAGTTAGTCTCTTGTTTTCTGTCTGCAGTAAAATGTTTATTTTTAATTATATTAATTGATGTGAAATTATTTGGTCCACAGTCCTCTTATTTTTACCTCCTGCTCTTGACTGTTCACTACCTGATTGGCTTCACATTGTTTGTGAAAGTCTCATTCCTCTCATTTGAACAATAAAACAAGATTCAGTCGACTCTCCAGTGCTGCGAGCTCAGCTCTTCCTGCCACACTTTGAGTTCAGCGTTTTTAAAACTGTAAACACCTTCAGTTTTCCAGACAGGAAGGACATTTAGCGGTTGCAGACTGCAGAATACATACCTTTGAGACCTGATATGTCGCACCATATTGACCTTGAGCAAAACTATGGCATGCTTTGATAGTCTGCTGCTATAGCCTATCAGTTGTAAATCTCTTTGACAATTTACAGTGTTTTGGATCATAAGGACCAGAAGGAAATGTAATTTTGAGATACAGCAGAACATCTGTTATGAGAGATGCTGGTGGTTAATCTTCTGTGCTCAGAATTGGGGGGAAATGCTATTTATGATGAGCTCTTTGGGTGTTTAAAATATTAAGCAGAAGCTTGTCGCACGTTCCTGTCTTAAAATTGTACGGTAAAAAAGAAGTCTGCCTCTTCTTGTTTTAAAAGTAAAAGGCCATTGCGCTGTGGTTCCAAAGATTCAAACTGTTTTTATTTGTTGCTGTTCTGGGATGTTAGGGTGTTGTCAGGGGGGTTATAGGGTGTTCTGGCCAAATGAGCCCAACCTAGTTCTTTATAATATTCTGCTTTCTAAATATGACTCACATCCCACCTGTGTAAGTCTATGAATGTTTTTCCTGGTGAAATTTGTAAGTTTGTTAATAGCAAACACCTCTAATCAACAAGACACACATTTTAAGGTGTCATTCATGTCTGTAGCAGGTTTTGTTGTACACTAAATTCTCTGCCTGTGATGCTGCCTGGAAATTTGACAGTTATTATTAGCGTCACACTTTACTGAGAGTCGGTTACACATCCTGGGTTGTGGTAAATCTTTAGTGGCAGATAAGGTTTCATGTTTGCTAACCGAGTTTCACACAGTTTATGCACATTTATGCACATACCAGGGCTCGACATTAAGGCTTGTCCGCTTGTCCGGGACAAGTGGATTTTTTTTGTAGGACAAGTGGAAGAGAAAATAAGTTGTTCCACTGGACAAGTTAAATTTCAAACAAAATAAAATGCCATGTTACTTCACGTTTTGTGCCACTCATTACGTCTATAATTTTACAGATTTAATTTTACCGATTTGAGACGTCGCATAACTGCCAGATTCAAACTGTGCTTTCGCGCGTTGGCTGGCGCTGAGCCAGAGTCGGACGCGTTCAGCGCTGTCATATATCACAACTACGCAGTGTTTTCAACCTCATAATGTTTATTTTAGGTTTCAGATATTTAAATACACATAAGCACGAGTAAAACAATACATTTGGAGTTTGTAAAATACACACTGATGTCTGTGGAAGCAGCAATAACAATCTATTCAAATATAATTTGCCGACATGTGTTATTCATATCAGACAAACATAGTGGAAGTAACTATAAAGTTTATTCTATTCTTCCCAGTTCACTGGCCACTTTCTTGCATTTATTTCAGGAGAAACTGATGAATTTACGTGCTGTAAATCGTACTCGGTTACCTAATGTAACCTCGGTTCTCTCTAGAAGAGGGAATGAGTATTGCGTAAGTAGCTTACGCTTCGGGAAAGTTCTCTTTCTTCGAGATCTGAAGCCAAAAAATTATCCTTAATTTTGCATTTATTGTCAACGCAGTGCAGCAGCAGGCAGACCAAAGCAAGCTGTATAAGCGTGCTCATTGGCTGCCAGGCGGCAACTGCTTAAGCCTATCAGTGAGCCCGGTGTGACGTCACACCCAATGAGGGCGCTTCGCGCCCTCCACACCCTTCTAACCGTCAAGAAGGGTGTGGCCAGTGTGTATATATTGCGGGCTCACAGGCTGAGTTCTGGTTTTCATAGTCTGAAGCGCAAAAGCTTGTGGCGCGTCACGGCAGGTTACGCAATACTCGTTCCCTCTTCTAGAGAGAACCGAGGTTACATTAGGTAACCGAGTACGTTCTCTTACGAGAGGTTCTCTCGTATTGCGTAAGTAGCTTACGCTTCGGGAACCCATTGTCAACGCCGTGCGCGCCGAGCATCCAACACATGAATCCCAGGGAGACCGGGGAAAAACATAACGTTGAAACAGGTGGCCGGTCGGGCCCACACCTGTACTAAGCACTTCACTTCACATAAATGATAGAGCGGCATAGCCGGTCTGTATACATCAGTGGAAATGGTGTGGCCGGCAGCGCGGGCCCACACAGTGCATAAACACGTATAGGGAAAGGGAATAGAGCAGAAACACTGGTCTATTTGTGGAAAAGAATCCTTCCCCTGGTGCCAACCAGAAAATGAACCAGTATGTGGACATAGTCTGCGCATAAGCGACTGGGCAGCATACATGCCACTTATACTGATAACAGTTTAGCCTGCAGGGCGGGAACTTCCAGGTTATAAAACCTCACGAATGTAGATGGGGAGGCCCAGCCCGCCGCCATACAAATATCGTGAATAGAAATTCCGCTGGACCAGGCCCACGAAGAGGCCATGCCTCTAGTGGAGTGGGCTCTGACACCCAAAGGACACTGCAGGTGTTTGGAGGCGTAAGCTGCTGCAATCGCGTCCACTATCCACCTGGGCAGGCTGTTTCGAGGCGGCGAGACCCTTGGTGCGTCCGCCAAAAGAAACAAAGAGCTGCTTGGACCGCCTGAATGCGGCGGAACACGTGATGTAAACTCTCAGCGCCCTTACAGGGCATAGGAGGTTATCACTGTCCCCGTTATCGGATATTGGCAGAGCCGAGAGGGAGATGATTTGTGCCCTAAAGGGGGTACCAATCGCTTTGGGAATATACCCGTGTCTCGGTCTGAGAATGACTTTAGAGTCATTCGGTCCGAACTCAAGACATGCAGGGCTAATAGATAGCGCGTGCAGATCCCCCACGCGTTTTACTGAAGACAGCGCTGTCAGAAAAACGGTTTTGAGCGAAAGGTACTTAGGATCCACAGATTCAAGCGGTTCAAAAGGAAAAGCCTTCAGGGCCTCCAGGCCCTTTTCCAACAGCTCCTGTAGGAAGGAGAGCACTTGCGAAACCCCACATGTGCGTGGATCAAAGCTCTTAGTAGCGCACCATTTAGAGAACACAGACCACTTAGACGCATAGAGCCGTCTCGTGGAGGGAGCTCTAGACTGCGTGATCGTGTTCACGACCCCTTCTGGCAGGTCAACGGGTATCCGTTGATTACCCATGCATACAGAGACCATCGCTCCGGATGGGGATGCCAGGTTGACCCACCGGCTTGAGAGAGGAGATCCTTTCTCACCGGGATCGGCCATGGAGGTGAGTGCGACAGCCTCACCAGCTCTGGGTACCAAATCTGGTTCTCCCAGCGCGGGGCTATAAGGAGCACTGGGTGCTGTGTTTCTCTGATCCTTGTTAAAACCTGTGGTAACAGGGAGATCGGGGGAAAAGCGTACAGCGGGAGGCTGGGCCAGGTCTGGGACAGCGCGTCCTCGCTTTTCGAGAAAAATTTTGGGCAATGAGCGTTGTCTCTCGACGCAAAGAGGTCGACCTCCGCTCTGCCGAATAGGCGCCAGAGAAACTGGACTGTCTGGGGTTGCAGGGACCATTCTCCCGGGGGAATGATGTCTCTGGACAGTCTGTCTGGACCGACATTCAGGTGGCCCGGCACGTGCGCGGCTCTCAGCGAGCGCAACGAACGGTGAGCCCACACGAGAAGGCGTTCTGTCAGCTTGCACAGGTTCCTGGATCTGACACCGCCCTGTCGGATCACATAGGATACCACGGACATGTTGTCTGAGCGGACTAGCACATGGTGATCCTGTATGAATGGGAGGAAGCGCTTGAGCGCGTTCTCGACCGCTATCATCTCCAAACAGTTTATGTGGAGGCATTTCTCCTGGTCTGACCACAGGCCAAAGACCGGTTTGCCCTCGAAAGAGCGCCCCAACCTGAGGTGGAAGCGTCCGTCGAGATAACTTTGCGGTGTGAGATGGCTCCCATTGTCACTCCCCGCTGGTACCAGTCGGCTGCTAACCAGGGCTTCAGTGCTGAAAACGCAGCTCTGAGTCACTCTGATTCGAATGCCGCCGGAAGCCCAGGCTCTGTGAGGCACTCGGGCATTCAGCCAGCGTTGTAGCGGGCGCATACGTAACAGACCCAGCTGAAGCACTGCTGCAGCTGAAGCCATACAACCCAGCATCCTCTGAAATGTCTTGAGAGGTGCGGTGCTGCCCGGCTGGAAGGACGCGGCCAGGTGTCGAATGCAGCGCGCGCGCTGTGTCGACAGGCGGGCCGTCATTGCCACAGTGTCCAGATCCAAACCCAGAAAAGAGGTTGATTGACTGGGCACTAATGAGCTCTTGGTCCAGTTGACCGTGAGCCCCAGGCTGTCCAGGTGGCTTAGAAGCACTGTTCTGTGGGCGATGAGTTCGGCCTCTGACTGTGCTAGAATTAGCCAATCGTCCAAGTAGTTCAGAATTTGCATTCCCCGACCCCTCAGGGGAGCGAGAGCCGTGTCCATGCACTTCGTAAATGTACGGGGTGCCAACGACAGGCCGAAAAGCAGGACGGTGTACTGATATACCTGACCGTCGAAGGCGAATCTCAAGAATGGCCTGTGACGGGGTATTATCTGGATCTGAAAGTACACGTCTTTTAGATCGAGAGATATAAACCAGTCCCTCGGGCGAATTTGCGCGAGAATTTGCCCGGTTGTGAGCATTTTGAACGGTCTTCTCATAAGAGCCTTGTTCAAACATCTTAGATCCAAAATTGGTCTGAGAGCTCCGTCCTTCTTGGGAACGAGGAAAAAACGGCTGTAAAAGCCCGACTCGCTCATAGAAGGGGAAACCGGTTCTATAGCCCCTTTGCACAGAAGTGTAGCTATTTCTGCTCGAAGTAGATGTGCTACTTCTCCATTCACTCTCGTCTCGGTACGCGCCGAAAGCGCAGGGGGCGGCAAGCGAACTGCAGAGTATAGCCCTTTTTTACTGTGCTTAGCACCCATTCTGATGCGCCTGGAATAGCTTCCCACGCTTTAGAGTGTGAAGCCAGGGGCAGAATGGCCTCCGGGCTCTGATCGCCGCGCGTCGCGGGCTCGAGAGCTCGAAACGGAGGGGTGGGCGCAGCGCGCGCGCTCTTGGTGCTTAGATACGGCGGATCGCACGCAGCGATAGCTGGCCGTTTTACACACGGTGTCCCGGCGGCTTGGACGGGGAACATATAGTGTGAGGCGCGACGCGCGAGGGCGGCGTCGGGGCGAAATGTTCGTTAGTATGTGTGAGCACTCGAAGGCGGGCACAGGACTTACATTTAAAACATGACCGGTCGTGAGAGGCCGTGTGACAGAGCGGGCAGTGAGTAGGTGTGGGCACGGTGAGGTGGACACGTGACCTACTTTTAACACTCGAGCGGCTTCTGCCTGCTTTGTGAGAGTGGGCTCTGTGAGAAACACGGGATTTATAGTGCTTGTGTGCAGGGGTGAACACGGAAACGTGGGCACATTCACTGCATTTGAAACACATACGGCGTGAGCCGTGCAACCAGACATTATGCTCATTTGAGATTTCTCTGGGTCGCCGTGAGAACGGTGGTTGCGCGCAGGCGAGCGGGTAGATATACCGGCTCGATGACTGCGAAGTAAACATCTGCAGTAGCCGTGGCAACGGGGACTGACAGAGCGTGAAGCTTTGACAGTGGTCCAGCCGCAGCGGGACTTAACCGTCTTTTCTTCCCTCGTGTTTAGACGCTCATAAATACTCGAGCACCATGAGTAGGAGTGGTACGAGAGGCGGGTTCATTTTCTGTAAGTAAGAAAAACTGGCCGCGAGCTCGGAGAAGCGAACAGCGTAAATTTTTATCTGCCGCAAGAGCCGGGATCGAACTCGGGTCTCTAGCGTGAAAGACTATGATTCTGCCACTGAACCACAGGGGAGAACACATTACCTTTCAGTTAGCGCGAAGATATAAGAGAGCGACCTCATGTTCGTTTGCAGGCGTGCGTGTATAAAACAGGCTCGTTTACTGCAATAGTAATATTTCCAGCCGCCTGAACTTAAGAGGGGACTGAGAAATGTGTGAGAATTGGCGGTTTGTCCGGCCACAGCGGGACTAAAACACTCTCTCTCCTCTTTTCGCCGGTGAGTGAGGCGCGCGCGCGCTGAACGTTGCTCGTGACCGTCCGCTCTGTTATCCCTTGTGAACGGCGCAATCTGCGCGGCCCAACAAGGGGGAGAGCGGGTTCGCTTTCTGTATGTAAGAAAAGCTGGCCGCGAGCTCGGAGAAGCGAACAGCATAAATTATTAACTGCCGCGAGAGCCGGGATCGAACACGGGTCTCTGGCGCGAAAGTCTACGATTCCGCCACTGAGCCACAGGGGAGAATACAATAGCTTTCGGTTAGAGCGAGCATATAACAGAGCGTCATGTCTTGTGACGGCGTTTGCTTGCAGGCGTGCGTGTATTTATAACAGGCTCGTACACTGCGATATGAACAATTCCAGTCGCCTGAACTTAAGAGGGGACTGAGAAATGGAGGTAGGTCCGGCCACAGCGGGACGAAAACACTCTGTTCTCCTTTTCGCCGGTGAGTGACGCGCGAGGACGGAGTAGCTTTCTTGTAACGTAAAGAGAGCTCCAAGACCGTCCGCTTCTGCCATCCCTTGTGAGCGGCGCAGTTTGCGCGGCTCGAACAGAGGGAGAGGAAGCTCGCTCCGAGACTATCCGCTTCTGCCATCCCTTGTGAGCGGCGCAGTAGCGCGGCTCGAACAGAGGGAGAGTGTTATCTCATTCGCCTCATCCCCTGACGCGGCGGCGGCGCGGGCGAGAGCCGGCGGTTGAGCGGCCGGGAGGGGGGGCGGAGAGGGCGAGAGAGAAGCTCGAGGGAGAGGTTCCGGCGAGCTCCTCAGTCACAACAGTCTCCGGTGGTCTCTGCGAGCGGCGCTTCTTCTTGCGCGGCCCGGCAGGGACAGGCGGAGCGACAGCTTGGTCGAAAACTTCAAGTCGAGCCCGCAGGGTCGACATTGAAAGTTCCTTGCACTCGGGGCAGCCGCCCGTAGAGAGTGCGGTGGCGGCGTGCTCGCGGCCCAGGCAGAGAGCGCAGAAGAGGTGGCGGTCTCCGTTGCTGAGCGGGGCGCGGCACGAGCCGCAGGAAAAACGAGGTATTTTGACAAAAACGCCTCGTGCTCTTTTAGAACAGTGAGAGAAAGTGTGTGTCGCAGGGCGAACACACACAGCAGTAATAAAAGGATATGTCGCCGGATAGCGTAGCAGGCACGGATGGCTGAAGGCGGCGAAGGCGGCCGGCTTCCTCAGGCGCTGTCCTAAGCTTGCTGGTCGCTGGTTTCGACGGCGGCGGCTTCTCAAGATCCAGCGATGCGAAGAGCTTCGCTGAAGACAAGAAAATCAGAACTCAGCCTGTGAGCCCGCAATATATACACACTGGCCACACCCTTCTTGACGGTTAGAAGGGTGTGGAGGGCGCGAAGCCTGGTCTGCCTGCTGCTGCACTGCGTTGACAATAAATGCAAAATTAAGGATAATTTTTTGGCTTCAGATCTCGAAGAAAGAGAACTTTCCCGAAGCGTAAGCTACTTACGCAATACGAGAGAACCTCTCGTAAGAGAACCGACTGACAGGACAACATTGCGGCACCCATCTCATGTTATAGATCAAGATTATTTATAAAGGTTTTTAAACGACCAAACACACTCACTCACACGTATTTGAGAATCGGAATATCAGACAGGCATGTTGATGACATGGTAAGCAAGTTTGTGAATATTTTGAATAAAAAAGAAAAAGCGAAATAAAAGCGACACATCACATCACATTAGAAAAAAAATAAAAATCGGAATCGGCAGGTCAAACTCAATGAAAAATCGGAATCGGCCTAGAAAATTGTAATCGGTGCATCTCTATCTCTTATGTCTACAAAATTATTTTAGATATAGTAGCCTAGCCTATACAGTAAGTCTAGCTAGCTTGCAAATACTGAGGATACCTACAAGAGTCACCACTTCCTCTGGTGATACACTGCACACCAGCGTGCAAAGTATTACTTTGTATTATGGAGTCTGGAGATCTGGAGTCTGGAGATCCTTATTTCTTGTTGAAGGGGAACTTTGTTCTTGGGACACGTTCCTTTCTACTGTTTCAACTGAATTTTATTAATATTGATAGTGTTTGGATGCTTTTAATGATTTGTTCGAATTCTGCATTAGCAAAACACACACACAAAAAAAAAAGATAAAATTATAAATCTTTACCCGGACAAGTGACTTTTGTGCATGGACAAGTAAAACATAAATTTACTTGTCCGAAGGACAAGTGCCTCAAAAAGTTCATGTCAAGCCCTGCATACACAAATGAGTAAATGTCTGTTATAGACATTTTACACTTGCATTAAATGTAATGAAATTTAAACTTAACTTAAACTGTTACAAAATATTTCTATTTTAAATCAAATGCTGTTCTGTTTTACTTTCTATTCATCAAAAAGAGTCTCAGTGTTTTATACGATAGAGAATTTATTCATTTATGTGAACAGAATAAGATGTGAATGGTGTGTTTCTTCATTATGTGTTTTGGAAAGATGTGTGGTCATAAGATAGCTTTTGCTCCTTTTTCTTTTTCTTTTTTTATTCAAGATTATTCAAGCAAGCCTTTCAACTAAGAGCTATGAGTAATTTCTTTCTACTGCTGATTGCTGAATTGCACCTGTTTTCCCTCAGAGAAACACACACACACACACACACACACACACACACACACACACACACACACACACAGACAAGTCCAATTCCTTTTGTTCCTCCAACCCAGCTGTGCATAAAACAAGCACATTAATCTAAGGCGAAGTCCGCTGGACAGTTATCCCAGACTCTGGTGGCTGAAAATAGAAGTGTAATAAGACACACACTCACACACTTATCTCTGCCTGTGCTCAGTGCCTCCTTCACCGCAAACCCTCACAGACAGTTGTTTCTTTATAAGTTGCTGTAGTGAGCATTTCCTCTCTGTCTCATGTCCAGAAGGAGAATTGGACCAGCACAGCTTCCTTTGATTTTTTTTTCTCTTTTTTTTTTCTCTTTAATTTGTCTACTATATGATTAAACTATCAACATCAACATCCTCATCATTAAAGGCAGGAAAAGGACAAGATGACACGCAGACTACAAGACTGACGCTCATCACGCTTGGATGTTTGAAGTCCACAACAAAAAAGCCCTGGATTGTAGTCACAGTCACCAATGCTCTTTTATAATGAAAACAAAAACAAAACATGAAACATTAAATTGGCCACAACAATCCTGCATTCCTGAACAACACACAGTAACAGTGTCTGGTTTTGGTTGAGTGAATGATTTAGACAGTCATCAAACTCGGAAAAAGATTGTGAGGGCTCAGGGTTCCATTTGGGACAGGGCCTAATTTTTTTTGTTCCTGATTGAATCAGTGTTTTGAATGAATCAATAATTTATTCAGTAATTCACTCATAAGATGTCTTTTAATTTGAAGGCTGTGCCCTCCGGAGGTCATATTTGTTGGCCGCGTACGCCATCGAGCCTGTCATTACACCGTTTTTAAAATGGTTGTTTTTCTGCCACCGACAGATGTGACCTCTGAAGGTTACAGCCTTCAAAATGAGACACAGCCATACAGACCAGTCACTTCTTATGTTCCTAAATGAATCAGTTTTTTTGAACTAACCGCTTGAGTGAATGATTCAATGACTCTTATAGACAAGGCTGAATTCGGAACTGCAGACTAGCATACTGCTGTTACTATTTTTACCATATCTTCCTATGGAAGAAAAAGTGTGCTAGTATGTGGAATGTGGCTGATTTGAGTGAATGATTAACTGACTTATTCCTAAAGACAGTCACTTGTTTCTTTTTTCCTGTCTGAATTGAAGAACAGTTTCCTTCCCGTTTGTTCAAAAGAACAAAATCGTCGCTTTCTGGGAAATCAATCGCTACAATAGGGGAAGCCACTGTGGCTCTTTTTTCATACGTCATAAATTACTTGCGTCTCAGAGTGTGCTGAATAAATGCAATAAACACTGTCAGGTTATCTTGCGTATGGATGTGGATACCTAGTGTGTGGGAACTCAATCGTGTAATACAGTTCTGGGAGGGAATGACCAAAACAACATTTTAGAAGCTATGTAAATTGGTCCGTTGGTTAGTACCGTTATCTAATCAAGTCTTGTGAGTTTTATGTTGCTCATCAAGGGTTTTATTTGGTAAATGTGTTTTTTTGTTGTTTTTTTATGTCATTAATTTATGTGCATTTTAGTTTCCATTCAGTGTTTATTTATGTGATATCCCACAATTTGCATAAAAATATGTGGATAGAAACATCTGACTATACTGACATACTATCTGGAACATGCAGGCACAGACAAACGGAGTGATACAGTGCTGTATATCAGTACTTTTAGAATGCCACTTCCAGTTATTCTCCAGTCTACCCCTATTGCTTAAATCTAGAAGTTGATACAGTGTTTACACTCTTCAGGAAGTCAACCTACAAATGGCTGTTGTCTTATGGCTTAGGAATTACAGCGATGCTTGATTCCTAAACAGTCTTACATGTTCTCATGCCAGCTATTCATTCAGTCAGATAACTGTTAGAGGGTGTTACATCAGTTGGAGCAAAAGGATGGATGTGCTACATTAGTTGGAGGACGCAGATGGATGTGCACTTGCTTACATTTGGCAGCCAGCCTTTGCACAATACGATGTAGAAGCTAGTACTCAGATTGCATGTGCAGAAACATGAATACGTAGTCAATTTAAATGCTTAAATTTAGAATCAGAGCACATTTGAGCAATTTCATTGAATCTGAGCGTGTCAGTTATAGCGGATGTTTGCATTGCGCACTGTGAGGAAGGTTAAAGTTTTTTTTCTTTACTATAAAAATGGGAACTAATGTTGTATAGCTTTTTGCTGCAATGCTGTAACTAGCCTGTGCACCTCTTACAACCAACATAACTCCTGCCGGGAAGCCGTCTGTCTCAAATCATGCACCCGTCCTCTCCTCTATCTTTTGCCCACTGGGACTCCACCTTAGAATGAATCGCCTTTCAGTTTTCACTTGATTGAGCTGCACAGACCACTGTGCTGCTGCCTGAGTTTACCTGCTCAAAACTACTAAAGGGTGATTTGGCTTCCATTCTGAGAAAAGAATGAATGGTTTTAGTTCAGTGGTTCTGTGACCACAGGGACCTTGTGAAATTAATTAAAAGAAAGCTCATAATTTTTATATTATTGCACTCAATTGTAAAGGTGTTTCCTCAGGATAAAATGATTTAATTTCCCCTTTCCCCCCTTTTAAATATTCTGTCTTGGTTAAACAAGTAGACTACATTTGCCACCAAATGTGTTATGCCTATTTGCTGAAGCCATTTCAAAGTTTTATAAGTTACTCTCGTTGATGTCTATATTAATCCTACAAATCAAACATCAACAGAATTCAAACCTTCATTCCCAGCTCACAAAGATTGTTTATTGAAACTAAACTGCAAAAATGTCTCAGGTTATGACTGTAATCATGGTTCCCTAAAACATCTGAGATAGCGATACTATGGGAACGATAATACCTACTCCGCCGGACAAGTGCCTTTCTAGTATGAATCATGGTGAGCACAACTAAGACATGAGCACCTGGGACCCCAGTGTGGGATCCAAGTCTAGTTTGTAGAACCTCATAAATGTGTGCGGAGAGGACCAGCCTGCCCTATCACACACATGTATTGTATGGATACCTCTGACAAAAAGGCTTTTGAAGCCGTCATACTCCTAATTGAATGAGATCTGACAGCCATAGGTGAAGGCTGTCCAGAAGCCTCATATGCAAGAAAGATACAGTAGCCTTGACTATCGACTTGCTCTTTCTGTTTGGATATTGGGGCCCATCACGCCACATTAGTGGGGACCTGGGGACCTTAGGAACATACCCCGGTCTAGGATATAGAAAGGCTTTCACCATACTAGTTGCAAACTCTAAGCATGATGGGGCAACCTACAGGGCCTGAAGGTCTCCTACTATCTTTAGAGACGATACCGTCATAATAAACACAGTTTTTTATGTCAGAAATTTCTCTGGAAAGTTTTCATAGGCTCGAACAGGGCCGTTGAGAGGCCTTCCAAAACAACGGCCAAATCCTAGGCCGGTTCCTTCGTGCAGCTTTCAGGCCTCAGCCTCAAAAGCACCATGGAGGATGTAGTAAAGTTAGTTGTTATGGGAAGGAGGAGGCGGGAACCGGCAAACATTCAAACAACTTTTAATAATCATAAAATAAACAAATTCAAAACGAAAGTAAAGACGGCAGCCCCTCACGGACGATTGCCACCACATATAAAAGCAAAACATAAATTTTATGCTTCCACTCCTCCGTGAGAGATCCTCACGCCGTTCCCCCACGGCCCTCGGCTGCTCACCACAGAGGAAATGCAACACCTGCGCATTTCCATCCAAAGGTGTATGGTAAGCAGCAATGGCCACCAGAGTGGAAGGAGATAACCCCGTGGAGAACCAAACCTGCAGGAAATTGAGCACTGTACCAACCATACAGTTAACTGGGTTCAGCTGGCAATTTCCGCATCATGAAGTGAAGACTCTCCACTTTAAGGCATATAGTTTCCTCATGGAGGGAGCTCTGAAGTGAATTATGAGGTCCAAGAACAATACTCGGGCCGGCCAGAACGGGCTACTAACAATAGATGGACCCTGTCCCAGTGGACTCTCTCCAGAACTCCCGGGAGCAGAGCAATCGGGGAAAAGGTGTACAGATGCAGCCTTGGTCACATCTACACCATGGCATCCAGCTGAGGGAGAATGAAAGCGGACAGTGTGTCGTTTCTTGAGATGCGAATCCGCCTGGCTGTACTCCCTCCAGAACGACTCCACCACCATGGGGTGGAGTCTCCATTCCCTGGGCCTCAGCACTTGCCTCGACAGGATGTCTGCTTTTGGTGCGGATATACACTTCTCTCAGGGAGAGCAGCTTTCCCTGAGTCCACAGGAGGATATGGTTTGCCAGTTTGTGAAGTGGACGCGACCGCAGACCCCCCAGACGAAAATGGTTTCCTCCACAACCTCGACACCTCTGTGTGGAGATCGGGAAAAAACAGCAGGCCCCGATGTGGAGGTTGTATTTAAGAAGACAGAAAACACTTGAAAACAGAAAAGAGCTTGCTTTTTGGACCTCTCAGCCAGCCAGTCAATTTTCAGTTTGGCCACGGCATAAGTTACAGCTCCTCATAAGCAGGAGAATTAGGTGGCATGTCCTCAATATCTCCTGCCTCAATGCTCAGCACATTCATCTCCTCGAAGCTGGGTAGCTGAAGCACCAGGCCCTCAGTCTGGGCAGATAAAAACAGCAGAGCGTGCTTCGGATCCCTGAGAGTGGGTGCTGGATCTAGCTGGTGAGAGCAGAGACATGGCAGAGCCTATCTCCAACCCCTCTATTAGATCCATCCTCGGCAGCAGCAGGGCCTAAACCACGGGGAGCGCCCGGCAGGAGCGAAGTGTCCTTAGCAGTAGCTGCTCACAATGAGCAGTCAGCCCCCTTGAGAGCTGACCGTGTAGGCTCCTCTTCCAGACAAACAAACCATAAATTGTGTGATATAGCAAGGTATATTGCTCACCATTTCTTTAATATATTTATATATATATAATCAGCGTTATAATATAAGTGTTCCCATAGCGTCAATATCTTCAGCGCAGCATGAGTTGAAAGGGAACAGCTTTTTCTAAATTTGTTCAGCAACTTGTTTAATTCTAAGGGTCAGGGGGAAGGTCATAACTTTTTGCTGAAAAATACTTCACTATCATTAAGTGGACCTCAGGGGAGAAAAAAATTAAATGGTTACAAAATATGACCCTTTATGTTCCTCTCACTGAATACATTTACTGAATCCCATTAGCATTGTCCCTTTCTCAGCCATTACTGAGCATTTTAGGAACAGTTTGGCCACTCAGATGTCTGCTCGCTTTGTTTTTTGTGCAACATCATTTTAGGCAAGTAACCAGAGTACACATTTTCAAGAGATTTCTGAGAGCTATGGATACATATTGCCCACAGTGCTCCTTTATTAAGACCAGGAATGTACAAAACTGAAGTTGACTTGTAAGTTGTATGAAGGTCATAAAGAATTAAGGCTAGGCCTACTTTAGATTCCACAGCCACACTGATTAAATTAGTTTCTTCAAGGAAATATGGATGCTAAGTGCAGCACTTTAGTTAGGTCATAGTTATCACAAGTAAAACATTGATTATGAATAATCATGGGAGCAGATGATTTGAAGACTGTTACAATCACATTAGTCTGGAGTCATTGTTTACACAAACAAAGCAATTCAAATCTCATTGCTTATCTCTACTTTTCAGAACAAATGGTAACACTTTATTGAAAGGTGATGTAGTTACACGTTACTAGTACTATAGTAATAACATTACATTATGCATAATTACAAGTAACTAACCCTAAACCAAACCCTTACCCTAACTGTACTGTAACTCTATAGTAAGTACATGTAGTTCATTAATATTCCTCAGTACTTATTTGAGTAAGTACAATGTAACTGTCACCTTTAAATAAAGTGTAACCGAATAAATACATTTCTGTCATGACAACTCTCGGAGAGATTGGCATGGTAATGGTAATGGATATGGCAATGTTAATGTATGGTCTTGGCGGAATAGATCTGCTACGCTGCTGCTGCTGCTGCTGCAGTGCAAGTACCAAGACACTTGCTACTGCCAATACATTTAAAGACATTGCTGTGAGCATGTAGGACATGCTGCTGCTGCTGCTGCATATGTAACATACATGAATTAACCCCTGTAGCAGATCTATACTGCCCTACAAAGGCAAAAGACCTTAAGTCGCTAGAGTGTGGAACTGAGAAAAATGACTTTAAAGATTTTTAGTTGTCCCGCCAAATTAATTATAGGTAGGACACTGGAAATCTGGCAAATAGATGTTTAAGTAATGGAAATTATATACATAAAAAAAATTTGAGCTCAAACTTGACTTTTGACCACTATTTTAAAGTTACTGTACTCTGCCTTTGTATTGTCAGCAAAAAGTGAGAAGTCATGCCAAGGCAAAAGGCAGTAACTTCCACATTATCAATATTTAGTTGCTGATCACCATTAACAAAATCATTATAGTAACACCTGTATAAAATCTAGTGATCATGGCATTTATTTTGTATGATTTACAATTATTTATAGCCATCTACTTATTGCTATCCTGTGCTTTGGTTGCATTCTGATGGCATTATTAATACATTTGACATGACAAAATACCTCCATAAGATATATTAGTCCAGCGTTGACTCGACCGCGTTTAGGGCGGGGCTGAAGGCGAAGTTTTGGCACTCTGCATGCCAGCTAGTTTGCCAAGCTTTAATTCTTGGTTGTATTCATCTGATACGGCAATGTGTAACGTTTTTCTGTCAACTCTGCATAATCCTTCGCGATCGATATCGCACGTTTGTTGATGGAGCGGGTTCAGACCATACTAAATGTTCTGACCGCAATTGTGCAGGACAAAGCTCTGAGGACATCAGAAGTTAGAGGGACTGATGGCAGCTGTACAAAGTACACAGGCTACACCGTAATTTTAATTTGAATAGACATTAAAACAAAGGCAGATAACCGTACAATCTGGTAGGTAGCATTATTTAACTGAACACCGGCACAGTAACTTCATATTGACGCACGGCTGAACAAAGGCAGAGCACCGTAACTCGTAATTTGAGCGTTCCAAAACAAAGCCAAAGAGCGGTAACTGATGTTACGGTGTTCTGCCTTGGTTTTTCATGGGCTTTTGGAAGTTACTGTTAAGACAAATCATTATTTTCTCGAAAAAACAACGGAATTGATTCAAGATACTTATCCACATGATAAAGGAGGTCTTGAATGTGCCAAAAATATAAATAACTCATTTTCGACCAAAAACGAAGTTACGGTCTTTTGCCTTTGCACGGCAGAATACAGGTGGAGCTGGGGAAGGTGGAGGGTTTCTGAAGCACGCTGCAGGCTGCTAACAGCAACACTATTGGTATTTGTTTGAATATTGAGCCACAGCTCATTGGCCACTGATGGAACAGCAACCAATCAGCTGCGCTATGTAGATGACGATGTGATCGTTACCAAATTAAGTTAAGGACCTATCAGCCTGCGCCATCTAGGGTGTTATGCCAGAACTTGGTATAAATAAATATATATAATATAATATAATATAATATAATATAATATAATATAATATAATATAATATAATATAATATAATATATTATTATGCACGTCATTCCTCAACTTAACCATATATATATAACTTGCAGCATATGCACATTGCTTGACTGCAAGCTATTCCTTTGAAATAGGCAACTATTGTTTGAGCTATCAAAAACGATTGCCTATAATGCTCTTTAGAAATGTTTTGGGTTCAGTGCCAGACAAGCTGGACAGCATCTGTGGTTATAATGTTGATTACACACACCCACACACAACTTTCTCTGTTGTTTTTTAAAGCAAAAATCACAGAATATGGGGTTACTACATAAAATGCACCCTGTTTAAAACCCACAAAACATATTGTTATCAGACAAGTCTTACAAAGATTTGCTTAATGGCTTTGTATGAAATTATATCCAATAGTTTAGCTTTGTTGTCATGATGACTTGACGTACGGTAACTGCACTGAAACGCACTGTTTACACAAAGTAAAGAATTATGTTGTAAATTCATCCACGAAGTTCATCCACCTGTAAGTATTCTCACTTAATGAAATCATCAAACAACTTTATATTTCAAGAAATAAACAGGTTTTTACTTCATTTGTGTAAGTGGAAAAGCACAGGATTCATATTTAAACTGAGGGGCAAATTATATTCTTTGGTACCCAATATTATGCCTACAGTGCTGTTGATAGAGCTTAACTTGTTTTGAACCCGGAACATTCCTTTAACTCAGATATACAGGTAAAAACATTACTGACTATTGCCTCTCATGCTAAACTGATTACACCTCTAGCAAACACAGCTATCGCTGTTTATTGCCCATAATGCTCTGAGTAACAAAGCTTACCTGTCTAAGAACAACTACATAATTTCATTCTGGGGATTTTAAACATCAAAGTGAGTGAAAGTTTTCTGAACACGAATGCACAAAAAACACTAAATTATTGGTGTGCAAAGTCTAAGTGAGCTGTTTATGTCACAGAGCTTTAGCCTGAAGGTTCTTTTAATAGTTACCAGCATTTGGCCAGTTAAAATAGGTGTTAGATCAACACGTACGCTGTAGTTCCCAACATATACTAAAACAATGTGACTCATGCCTTGTTGATCACATTAACTTTGTGTCCCCCCACCCTCCGAACCCTCAAATGTTTGCCACTGTGTCAGCATGGCTAAGCGTGGAAGAGGTAATGAGTGTGTAGCTCAGAGCAGTGATTTTGAGTGGTTAGTGTTTATGTGTGGATGTGAGCTTTGCTAATAGGCTGGTTTGTTTTGTCTGTTGACTGTAATACAGAAAGAGAGTGCATTTCTCACTATGCTGTAAAAAGTGTTTACCTTTTAAATGGTGGTAATTCAAAGTACAGGGTGATTGACCAAAGGAAAAGTTCAGTACACTGAGGGTTTTGGGCATTTATGAAGCGCTTTTCAATCGCTATAGAGTTATTATGGCTGGAGTTTGGGGAATTGGGGACTCATAAAGTCTGAAAATCATAGAGGTAATTTATGAAAGCGCAGATAATGGTGCTCTCTCAGTAATAATACACAAATCAAACTGCCAGCTGTGTTCTCTCATTGAAATGTTATGGACACACACACGCATAACAATCTCCTCCATCTCAGCAGCGGTCTCCCCACCAACTCTAGATTGAAAATGTGCCATCATTTCATTCTTGTTGGATGCGAAAGGTCATCACTCTGATTCGCTGCATGTTTCAAGATTTCTTTCATTTCCTAGCCCATTCCTCGCTCCTCAGCAGCTCTTTCCAAAATGGTTGTCCTTATGACTCACCTCTACTGTTTTGGTGGTATTGCCATGTTAGAGTTTCACCTCTTTTAAAAGCAGAAAAACCAAGAAGCAATATAATTCGAAAAGCGACATTGAAGTCAGATCTGCTGAGAATAAAGAATGTCTCACATAGACGTTTCTCAAGGTTAGTCTGTCCACTTCACTACGGCTTCTATAGGTTGCCTGAAAAGTATTGCCTGTCATAATGTCAGAACTATAATTAAAAAACATTAATTGTACAGAAGTGGGTTCTCAGTGTTGAAGTGTATTTTCATTTCAGTATTCAGATACTTTCTCTAATCTCAGTTTATGCAGAGATAATTAACTGTAAACTATTCATCCCATTCAACCCATTCAAGTGTAAATGCATTGCACTGGTGCTTTTAAAATGTTGTTCAGTTTGAGCAGCTTGACCTGTCTACTTATGGCTCAATAATAATGTGGGTTGGGACGTTGGGCTGTTTGTCCGAACAAATGGGACCTAGAACATTGGTGGTTGGAGGTTTTTTGGTGGGGCTACTAGTGGCATTCGCAAAAAGATCTGAAGTTGAGAAAACTCAAAAACTTGAGGCAACCCGCTTCAGGACTTTTTGAGTATATTCAACTTTGCATCAACAAAAAAAGTTGCATCAACTTAACAATTAAAGTTGAACTGTGCTTTCATGAAACATAATACAATCTATAAGCATTTTTTTTTTAACTCATGAATCCAAGTTCACTAAGCTTGCATTTTTAAGTTATAGTGAGCATTAGCATTACATAGTAGTGGCTCTGAAATTACACACTTCACCTTCACCAAGCATCATATCTCATTGTTTGAATGGGAATATGCTGCATGTGCTGTGGATCGCAATCATTCTCCATCTCCAATTGAACAACTTGACTTTACGGTTATAAATGTTGTAGTGTCCCTTTGCATGTATGTGTGTGAGCGTGTTTTTATGTGTGCATGTCCTGATGGATAGACTAGATTACAGAGTCAGTCCTCACATCCTGCACACTCCCAGCTCTAATCACAGCCTCCCTCTCTGACGGGATCACGGCTCTGACCACCCGCCCTTTTCAAAGCCACACAATAACACTCCAGCTGAAGCCTGGCCTCTTATCAGCCAGATATTTTACGAGAGGATGGTGTGATGAAGAAAGATTCACTTCTGGAAGGAATGATGGGATAGAGTAGGATTGATGGCTGAGATAATATATATATATATATATATATATATATATATATATATATATATATATATATATATATATTTTTATTATTATTATTTTATTTTTTTCTCTCATTCAGCCAGTGCTTTGAAGCATGTGAGGCCTTTATGGAAAAAACACATCTGCAGTATGAGTGGAATCATATTAAAAGGTTTTTAGTGATTTAGAGGGACTGTGATTAAAATGATGTTCACATGAACACACATATTATGGGAACGTACTGATCACTGGAGAATATTTGGTATCAGTCTATACATACATAGCCTACTAGGGGTGTAACTGTTCTCTGTAAAAAAAAACCTAACCGTACCGTTCTCCACCCACGGTTCGGCACGCACTTGAACGCGGTTCATCTGAGGGTACGTTTACCTGGCAACAATATGCTTAAAATGGAGAAGTTTTTCCTTTGAGTTTCCTTACAGACGACACCATTGTCAAAACGATCCCTATTCACACGGATCCGCGAAAACGACTAAAAACGCTGTATTCTGTTGCCAGGCCATTAGTTGGCGATGAAACATATAGATTTTTTTTTTTTTTTTTTAACAAATGAATCAAATCAATGATTTCAGCATACAACAAGAATGCTTCATAGGACAGATATCACATATCTTCAAACAAATTAATCTTCCATTAAAGGAATCTTCCTTTTTCCTATTGACACATTCAAGATTCATAGAATTTGGTAAACATAGTGGGGACATTACAATATAAGGAATTCCTCCATAAAGTTTAACAAAATTTCATTTTTCATAAAATTTCAATAATACATTAATTATTTTTAATGAACTTTAATGACTTCTTCAGCGATTCCATCTCTATTAAGAATAAATTCCATTTAGGTATGCATTTTGCTAATTTTTGTTTATGGATAGACGTTTACCACATATTCAAACATTATGCTTCTGTGTGTGAAAGAACATACAGTATAACATCTTTTAGAGATCATTTATAATTCACCTTTCTTGGGGCAAAAAGAAAAGAACTAACATCAGACCAACATTTTAAAGATAAATCACAGTTGTAAAACAAATGAGCCAAGTCTTCCTCGTGTACAGTACAAAAAGAACATTGTCAGTGTCCATGAATTTTGAAAACGAAGCTTTACATGGACAGATTTTGTGAAGTATTTTAAAATGTACCTCTAACTTTATTCAGCATGCATACAAAATTGATATGAATTTAACCATGCCTCTTTCCAATGAATATCAGCAATTTGTGCATTCCAAAAAAAAAAATCCCTCTAGGAGAGATTTTATGATTGGATTGAAAAAATGAATCTGATATGTTTATTATTACAGGAATGAGGAAAAAGTTTGATACCATCAACTATTAACTCAGGAAGTTTCCTTTCGTTACTTCCAAAAGTAAGGTGACTTTTCATTAAATGTTTCAACCCATTTGGAATAGCTTTTACAACTTGCTGAAACTCTTGAAATACTATAGATTGAACACGTAATACGCATGTGCATGACGTCATCCTTTTTTCAGATTTGCGTTTTTGTTGTTTACTCGGAGACCGTTTTCAAAAACTTGCACTTTGAAACCCGTTTTCAAAAAGTTTGCTTTTTCAGGCACCCAAAAAGCTGTTGTCGTGTAAATGAACGGCCAAAGCGCATAAAAAGTCTTCTGTTTTTAGTTGAAAACAGTGTTGTGTAAACAGCCTCTTAATCTGACTAATCTGTATGTTGATAGTACGCAAGCGCAGATTAGACCTGAACAGCAAACATTGCTATCTGTTTAAACTAAACTCATTTAAGCCTTGTCAATTTAAACATTTAAGAGTCAGAAGACGCGAATGAGAACTTGCGTAAACCTGCGTCTCAGACAGAGCGCAAATATTGAGTCCTCTTTCAAGTCAACATGGCCGTCTTGGTCAGTATCCTAGCAGACATAGTCGGTTACGTGAATGAAACAGTCATGGCATGAGTTATCATTATCAGTGTACTGGAACATTGTGTCTTAAAGTGACAGCAAGCTAATATTCCTGCTGTCTGTGTTTTTAATTTTTATCAAACAACAAAAGACAAGGAAAACATTTAATGCTCTAGATTGAATAGCTTTTGCAACTTTAATAAAGATTACGCTTTAATTTTTTTATATGCAATGTTATTTTACAATTTCTGTACCTAAAAAGTAATGTTAGATCTTTACCTGAAAAACTTGAAAAGCATGTTTATTTAATTTGTATCTTTGCTCTATTTATTTGTGCTGTTGCTTGTAGTTATTGTCATGTTTATGTTCAATTAGTGTCACCTTCATGGACTTTTATTTTGTTTGTCTTCAGTCACGTTTCCTTTGTTCTATTTTCCCACCACTCATCAGTCACCATGGACACTAATCCTCCCCCACAGCTGCTCATCATTTAGTTTGTTATCTCTGTGTATTTAGTTCCTCTGTTTACAGTATTTAGTGTTGGTTGTTGTTTGTTATCAGTACACACTGCTACACCAGTTTGTCTTTAGTTTTATTAAACTACGTTGATAATTTGATCCTGTCTTCAGTCCTTCATCTTCATCCTCATCCTCATCTTTATCTTGTGACAGTAACAGTATATTATTTGTTCATATTTTCTTTATTTTTATTTGACAGTAGTCCTTTTTTTCCTGAGCATAGCACATAGCCTACCGAATCGTACAGAAATGTGACCCTAAAACCGTGATGCAAACTGAACCATGAGCAATTTGAACTGTTGCACCCTTTATATAATATATATGTATATATGTATATATATGTATATATATATATATATATGTATATATGTATATATATATATAATAGCACAGCACAAATTTTGTTTTCCCTGCTTTCTGATTATGTACTTGTTTGATTCTATGATCATCCGCTGTGTCTCGTCTAGTTCTCAGTGTATATATACTCCCTGTTTGGTTATGTCCTTTGTCGGTTACCATCATAATTTAGTGTGTAAGATGATTGTGTATTCTCCTGGTTAATTAAACTCCTTGAATGTTGCATCTGCATCAATTGTATTGAATTGCGACAACACCACACATTACATTGATTAATTCCTGTTGATTAATTTCCCAAATGTTTGAATGTGATGTATTGAATATTAAATTTGCCTAAATTTTACATTTTGATTACCTGTTGTCTCATAATGGTCACTTACAGTAAACATAAATAATTTCAAACTTTTAAATATATCCTTAAGCAAATTTAATATCCATTTTTATACTGTACATTATAATTTTGCGATTCCCAAATGCACTTTTAGCATTGGAAATAATTAAAATGTTTAGTGACCTAGAGCAAGGTTTCCCAAACTTTCCCAAAGACAAGTATAATCTATCTCAAGACCCACCAAAATATTTAAGATTAGAAAACAATTGACATTACTTTAAAGCTACACTGTGTAGGATTTTCTCCCATCTAGCGGTGAAATTGTTTATGACTACCAACTGAATATTGCTTTCTAGCCCCTCCCATTCCGAGGGCGTTTTAACTCCTTCGGTGGCCGTATTATTTCAAATCTGCCGGCAGTCGCGAGTAATCTCCCCCTCGCATTCATCACGGTGCCACTGAGTGTAAAAACGTGAAAGGCGAAGCTTAAAATTTCAGCTATGTCCCTCTTTGGCTAATGTATTTTCAAGATGGAGGCACAACATGGCTGCCACTATTCGAGCGGCTCGCTCGTATGTATTCTAAATGGCAGATTCTACGCTTACAAGAATACTTGATTAGTTGGTAGAAGTAATTACACATTAATGAGCACATATCATTTTGAAAGAACAAAGTGTTTTTTGCTAAGAATCAACTTAAAAAATTACACAGTGAGCTACACTTAAGATTAATCTTAATCAATAGTTGGATATGACGAGTATTTCATAATAATAATATATATTTTTAATAGTACAAAAAAAAAATCAATAGCTTACTAATATTTACATTTTAATTTCTTCACTTACAGACATTAAAGGTTATATTAAATATGTCCATAAAACTTGAAACACGCTCACTCCGGTCCGGATATGAACTGTAATCCGCGCTGCGGGCGTTGTTAATCGCGGTGTTCAACGCAGAAAACACTCTCATGCTCGAAGACAAAGTATTGCTGTGGAAATGGCAAAAACCTCCACCAAATGTGTGTATGTGTGTGTGTGTAGTGATATCACAGTGACAGCTTGTTTATTCATTTTGTCTCTCTTAGGGAGCTCCTGGGTCACGACTTCACTGAAACTCACTATGAGAATGGCCTCCCCGTCACCAAAACCAGCAAGCACACTGTAAGCAGGACTGAGACCTCTGTATGTGTTTATGTGTGTGTGTCTCTTTATCTCTGCATCTCTGTTCCTCTCTCTCTGTCTCTGCTTCTCTCAGTTCCCAGACTTCAGTTTCAGTGTGTATTATTTTTGACATATAAAGCTTCATTTATTTTGTATAAACAGTGCAGTATTTCCCCTAAATGTTGTATTAGCGCTATCAATTAAACAGATTCATTTATTGTGATTAACTATATAAAAAAAGCACAATAAATTTCCTCAGGCAAACTTGATTGCAAAAGAGATGACTGTGGCATATTGGCCGGTGGTGAGTTTATATTCAATGATTACTGATGATCATTCAATGATCAACTAAAATTGTATTTACTTCTAAAAACACTTTTTGTAATTCATTCAATCCTTTCTCTATTCATTGTTTTAATCTGCCGCAATAATTGAATTTCTTAGAATTATCTTCACTTGGCACTCAAATATTTCCGTCTGATTATTTTCATTAACTTGGGTTATTTAATGAGCACATGATGTAATGAGCCATATATCATTTAATGAGCAGTCAAATAAAGAAAAAGACTGACACTTCTAATTTGTAAATAATTTGTTTAGAAGTGTATCTCACAAAAACAAATCTCAGTCATATTTTATCCCAAAATAAAAATATTTTATCCCTTTTTTTTCCGCATTGGGACATCATTGTCATGACAATTAAACACATTGTCCTTCAATATTTTCATTACTTTAATGCATTTTACTTGTCATGTAAAACAATTTTATTGTTGTTGTGTTCGGTGTTGGGGGTAATGCATTACAAGTAACGCAAGGAACTAAAGCAACGCGAGACTTTTAAATTTACAACAAAATATCTGAGTTACTTTTTCAAACATGTAACTCAAGTTGCTTTGTTTTCCCATTTATTGACTGACACCTCTTCTGTCCCCATGTTGTGAACATGCATTTACTCATCTCACTTGCACAAAAACAGATTCAGTATTCCTCAAAATGAATAAAAACAGTGAAACAGTGAAACAGCTCAGAATACACAAACCTGCATTAATTAAATATGTTAAATTACACAAATATACTTTATGTATTTAATCTCACTTTATAAACCAATGTCTTTGCTGCTGACCCTCAATGTTCCAGTTCAACCATACCAATAAGCAAAAATGACTTTTAAACATCACATTTGTGTTGAATTTGTTGGTTTTATTGCACCCTTCGAAGGCCAATTGCGTCAAATGCGCTCTTCGTTTCTCTGGGCAATGAAGAATACAACTGATGGACCTTTCGCGTCCTACCCTACCCCAGAATTCATTGCGCGCCAATGATGAAAGGATTTTTATTCTAAGAAAATGGTGGGTGGTAGTTCTGTAGCGGTTGAGGAATTCACATATAAATGTAATTATTGTTTTTTAATTTACACAAATAGCTAGTGAAACAAGTGTTAAAAGCCAGAAGTCTTTCTTAAAAAATGTGAACTTAAACTAAAAATGTTACCACTGCGCAGCTTCATTTGTTTGGTGGTCTGAGGCAAAACTTCTTGTAATATTTTGTTTTGTTTTAGGGAGCAAAGAGCAGACCACTCAATTTATTAAAATGAGGGCTGACATTGACCACCGGGGCCAAAAACTCGGGCGTTGAAGCATGTCAAAATCCAATAAAAACTCATAAAAGCAAATAAAAAAAAATCTACTTTTCTGCCTCCATTTATTTTTTGAAAATCCCCTCACAAATGTCCGCTGTCTGCTGCTGTTACAAAGCTGCTAGGCCATTTAACGACGGTTCAGTGTTGCTAAGTCTGGAATTGAACTGATTCGACCTTCGTGCAGCCTCCGAATTGGGACATCCTATTGAGGCTGTGTCCTTCCTAGTCCAGTCCTTCGGTGGCTTGTAGGCTAGAGTCCTCCTCAGCATTAAACGCTAGAATGAGACGGTATAGGAAGTGCGCATGGCTACGTCATAAATGTTCCGCCCCGCTGTCACCGCACAAAAATACTATTTAAAATTTGTATTACAAATCTTTATATTAACTGGCTTTCTATTAATACAGTACAGTGAATGACAACCGTGTGGTCTCCCAGTGGCTTACATTATTGACAGTTTAGTGTTAAGTGATACATTTACAGCAAAACAAAAAATAACATCTATACTTTCATACATTATTTCTGTCTTACATTTCATAATGAACTCAGACGAGCTCAGTTTTCCGACTCGTTTTCTGTCAGTTTATTCTTGTGAATTTGAATATGTGCAAAGGATTGTGGGTGATTTAAGGCCGCGAATGATACATCCGATGCATCCTTCAAAACAGGCCGAATGAAGGATGCGAAATGAAGGCTGCCTTCCAATGATCCTTCGAACTGAGATGGCCTTCGGTGACGTTTCGTGACAGCCAAGATTTGCAACCTTCTTGGATGCAGCCGTCCGTTTGAGAAACACCCCTATAGAGTGTTAAACGTCCTATTCTTCTGCAATCCAGAATGTCAGAACAGCTGAAAGGTTTGCTTGAGCTGCGCCCTCTACTGTACAGGTGTGAATTTGCATTTCCTTCAGCCTGAGGATTAAGGCCTCATTATACTTCTGCGTCGGACCTACGCCGGAGCCTATACGCCGTAGGCAACGTGTTGGTTTTAATTTATACTTCTGCATTGTTGTCCGCGTTGACGCGCACCTAGGGAGCATGTGAAACCCCGAGGGAGGGGTTCTGGCAGACCAATCACAGCGTTTGCGTCCGCGTAGAATTGACGCGTTGTTACATTTTTGGAGAGGTGCACGTCAGGGTACGCCGAAGGGTACGCGCGCTACACACAGCTTACGACGTAGCTACGGCGGCAGTTCGACGCAGAAGTATAAATAGGCCTTTAGTCATTTCACTTTCCGTTATTATAAAACAAACATGCAAGCTCAGTCCAGATAAGAAAAAGTAACGCAAAAGTAACACAACACATTACTTTCCATAAAAAGTAACTAAGTAATGCTGGTTGTGCTCACTGATTTTATTATATTTTACTAATATAGAAATTTTATTTCAGATCAACCATCATTGGTGTGCCATAGTAAATCTTATTAGCAAAACTCTAATGTGATACTACATGATCAGGCCTGTGAAAACATACCTGAACACTCAAATCACAAATAAAACAGCCTTATACAATGATAGTCTAAAGTTGCCAGTAGGGATATTTTTTGTTATGAATAATTCGTTCCTTATTTTTGATTCCTGCAAAACATTCAGTTAACGGGCAAAAAAGACTCTGGAGATTCCATCACGGTATATTTTAGCTGCAGAAGGCAGATTTCATACGGATAATTTATTGCTAACTCTTGCAGAAAGTTGTGAAAACTTGTCACTTATGTTCTTCCGTTGAATGTGGTTGAGGTGTGAAGTGCCGGGTTCAATCAAGGCCGAGAGCGACTTGATATCAAAAAAGTGTGACTCGAAATATAGGACAAAATTGCTCGATTTTTCACGCTGTCTGTTCGTTGCAAAACAGTCTTGTTTTGCTGCACGCATCTCTAAAATTGATCAGCCAGAAAAGGATACAAAACCACAAGCGGATTTCTTCAGCTGTAAACTGCCTTTCCAGACTGTTATGAAGGATCCCAAATCAACTTGCTGTCCCTGCACAAGCTCTGAGATTTGTAATTGGGTTTTCATCACTTGACAAGGGTTGAAGGGAGTGAAGTCACACCCCTGATTATTTTTGAGCCCTTTTAACAGCTTCCAGATGCCCCCTCGAGTGAGCAGCACAGGATGGGCATACAGCTTACCACTGGGCGCTAACACACAAAGAGCTTTTCAAGGGAATGAGCAGATCGCTTTAGGTAGTGCAGAGATCACAGCACCCTACTCTGTTGCTGATAGATGTGGTAATTCAATCTATAGAAAATCACAGAGGATTTATTTTTCTTTTTGTCTTTCTTTTGACTATCAGTGTCTGAAAAGCAAAATATGACACAGGGGACTGATGCCTAAGCCTGCTGGTTAACTGTGCATTGCAATCAGGTTGAAATTTTTCCCCTTTAGTAAGCACACACACACACACTCACTCACATACTCACAAACAGAGGTTTAATTAGCGTTGTATTTATAACTTCATAAAAAAAGTAATTAAGCAAACCTTAGTCCTATCAAATCAAAGAAAATCAAATATTCATGAGTCCTGCAGCGGAAGATTAAACTGTCAGTGCGCAGGCTTCACATTATAGCAAATCAGTTTTATGTCTTAGTTCCAGTTATTGGAAATGAAAATATTCCCTATGATGGCATGACATTATGATATGGAATGGATCTGTGAATAAATGGTGCGCAATTTTGATCTACTGACAACAGAGACAAAGAGGAAACTGACAGGAAGAGGAAGTTCTGCTGTCAATTTCACAACACGTGCACACACACAATAAAATACACATACAGTGAGGAAAATAAGTATTTGAACACCCTGCTATTTTGCAAGTTCTCCCACTTGGAAATCATGGAGGGGTCTGAAATTGTCATCGTAGGTGCATGTCCACTGTGAGAGACATAATCAAAAAAAAAAAATCAAGAAATCACAATATATGATTTTTTAACTATTTATTTGTATGATACAGCTGCAAATAAGTATTTGAACACCTGTCTATCAGCTAGAATTCTGACCCTCAAAGACATGTTAGTCTGCCTTTAAAATGTCCACCTCCACTCCATTTATTATCCTAAATTAGATGCACCTGTTTGAGGTCGTTAGCTGCATAAAGACACCTGTCCACCCCATACAATCAGTAAGAATCCAACTACTAACATGGCCAAGACCAAAGAGCTGTCCAAAGACACTAGAGACAAAATTGTACACCTCCACAAGTCCTGGAAAGGGCTACGGGGAAATTGCCAAGCAGCTTGGTGAAAAAAGGTCCACTGTTGGAGCAATCATTAGAAAATGGAAGAAGCTAAACATGACTGTCAATCTCCCTCGGACTGGGGCTCCATGCAAGATCTCACCTCGTGGGGTCTCAATGATCCTAAGAAAGGTGAGAAATCAGCCCAGAACTACACGGGAGGAGCTGGTCAATGACCTGAAAAGAGCTGGGACCACCGTTTCCAAGGTTACTGTTGGTAATACACTAAGACGTCGTGGTTTGAAATCATGCATGGCACGGAAGGTTCCCCTGCTTAAACCAGCACATGTCAAGGCCTGTCTTAAGTTTGCCAATGACCATTTGGATGATCCAGAGGAGTCATGGGAGAAAGTCATGTGGTCAGATGAGACCAAAATAGAACTTTTTGGTCATAATTCCACTAAACGTGTTTGGAGGAAGAAGAATGATGAGTACCATCCCAAGAACACCATCCCTACTGTGAAGCATGGGGGTGGTAGCATCATGCTTTGGGGGTGTTTTTCTGCACATGGGACAGGGCGACTGCACTGTATTAAGGAGAGGATGACCGGGGCCATGTATTGCGAGATTTTGGGGAACAACCTCCTTCCCTCAGTTAGAGCATTGAAGATGGGTCGAGGCTGGGTCTTCCAACATGACAATGACCCGAAGCACACAGCCAGGATAACCAAGGAGTGGCTCTGTAAGAAGCATATCAAGGTTCTGGCGTGGCCTAGCCAGTCTCCAGACCTAAACCCAATAGAGAATCTTTGGAGGGAGCTCAAACTCCGTGTTTCTCAGCGACAGCCCAGAAACCTGACTGATCTAGAGAAGATCTGTGTGGAGGAGTGGGCCAAAATCCCTCCTGCAGTGTGTGCAAACCTGGTGAAAAACTACAGGAAATGTTTGACCTCTGTAATTGCAAACAAAGGCTACTGTACCAAATATTAACATTGATTTTCTCAGGTGTTCAAATACTTATTTGCAGCTGTATCATACAAAAAAATAGTTAAAAAATCATACATTGTGATTTCTGGATATTTTTTTTTAGATTATGTCTCTCACAGTGGACATGCACCTACGATGACAATTTCAGACCCCTCCATGATTTCTAAGTGGGAGAACTTGCAAAATAGCAGGGTGTTCAAATACTTATTTTCCTCACTGTATATAGTTGTGTGTGTGTGTGTGTGTGTGTATGTATGTACATCAAATTATATATATATATATATATATATATATATATATATATATATATATATGTGTGTGTGTGTGTGTGTGTATATATATCTATATATATATATATATATATATATATATATATATATATATATATATATATATATATATATATATATGTGTGTGTATATATATATATATATATATATATATATATAGCCTATATAAAATTATCCTACACTGAAATATTTGCATTTTTACTATGAAATCAATAACAGCTAGAACATAGTCTATTATTTTTTAATCCCACACTGCACTGTGGTATAATAGTGGTCAATCTATGATGTCAATAATCATTTTAGATAAAACTAATTTAATAAAATGTATAAAAGAAAACAAAAAAGCATTAAAAGGACAAGTAAATGGTAAAAACAGCATAATTAATTGTATAAAAATATTCTGTAAAATTACAATAAACTATTACAGTGAATGTGATGCAGGACAGGTGAGATTTGATGAGGAACAAACTTTGTGCTGTTAAAAAAAGTATGTTTTATATAGTATGAATGTGTGTAGCGTGACTGAAATTCAGATGTACTGCATCTGCCATAAGTCAGTTGCATCACTTCACTGCCTTTCACAAATCCTGCAGTGCACTTCGGATCTTCGGTAGAGGTACTAGGTCATCTTTTTGCCTGCTGCTCTTTTCAGACATACTACTTTTTGACATACTATATAGTAAGGAAGTAGGTATTTTCGGACTCAGAGATTGTCAAGCGTCGTCTTCAGAGACCATTGATTTGTGTGCCTGTCATGCTTAACTATCCCTCTTTTGCTTCCTGTCTTCAAATAAATGAACTAATTTCACGGTCTGACCATTCATATAAGCCTTTTGAATAGCTGAAAGAATATCACTTATACATAGTTTGGATCAGTTTCAGCACAGTTAAATGGAGCGATTATTTTCCAAATGTTAGCGGCGAACTCCTGAGGGAAGTTTTCCAGGACTGCAATCAAAAAGAGGCAGACTAATTAAGTCCAATAAACCTGAAAGCCAAAAATGTAACAAATGTAATTGTGATTTACAGATGTAGTCTCTTTTTACTATGTTCCATTAACTCGGTTTTGCCCATTTTATGAACAACATTAACTCTGCAGCCTTTCTGTTGAGTGAACTGCTGCCTTTTATATCGTTTTTCACTGTCCTCCCTCCAGTAATCTCTTTCTCTCCTTCCATCTCCAGGATCATTGCTTCTATCACGGGAGGGTCAGGGGTCATGCCGACTCTTGGGTCGCTCTGAGCACATGTTTGGGAATGAGGTATGTCATGTCTGGCATAATTGGATTCTCTTGGTTCACCACAAACACAATACATTCAATTCATTCGGTCACATGTCTCCAGAAGGCTAAATGCCACACGGCTTAGTGTGATCTTGAGCATTCTGCGAGCATTGTATTGTATGACTTTTATATTGTATTGTTGTTGTTTTTCAGTTACTAGTGTGAATAATGAGAGTTTGTGAGCAAGCGTTTTGCATGGGAGTGTGAAAGTTCGAAATGCTCTATAGAGAGCGAGCAAATCTTGTTGTTACCCTTCATTTGTGCTTGCAAAAAGTCGGTAATTTTTAATTTAGCATATGCAGCACAATTTTGTGTGCTTCATTTGTAAAGAGAGGTAATGTTTTGGCCAGGTTATTGAATAAAAGCACTGATGACTAATGCTGTTGGCCTACCAGAATGTTAATAGTTTGTTGTGCTCAGTCCTCATTCAGCACTGAAAGCTTCCTCTCTATGTATAAACAATATTCTCAAACAGCCTTGAAACTACATCTGCCTCTGTCTGTTCCAGTTCATTTTAAACCTAATGCCTAGATATATAAACCAAACCTATCTGTCTTTGAAAGATACAAAAGCAACTGTTAAAAGGTTCACTAACCAGGTGCTAAGGTTTTGTTGTGGTGTTATTTTCATTTTACTATACACAAATGTATTGTACTGGTGGGCTTTGACAAAGAGAGCATGAAGGTCATGTGTAACGTAGATTTTACAAACAATTTAAATACTTTTAGATATTTTTGGCTACGTACTTGTGGCTAGATGGGAAATTAAGCTGCAGTTTACTGTGTGAGATCAGAGAGCAGCAGCCAAGATAGTTGTGGGATGAATCAACATTCCCTTAAGTGTGTTTGCTTGACTCTATGAGAGCAGTCGCTCCTTTGACACACAGAGTTTGTTGTATACGTTTAGTCGACGAGCCAGTTTAATGAAGAAGAAAAACCAGTGTTATTAAGGGCAAAGCCCTGGAGAGTCTATCTCTAGATATTGCCAAAGGTCTTGAATTTCTTATGAAGACAGATCAAGTCATTGAACAGCTGTTGCAAGATTTTGCAAGAGCAAACGTAATTAGCACTGCATGTTTTGTCAAGGCGACTCTTGGGTTTCTTTACCTTTAGCTCATTGGAGGTTTTGTGCTGATGTGCATCATAGTCTGCAGTTAATAGAGACAACAGTCCATTTGAAAATTTGACAGCGATGTGGCTGATTGTTTTATTTTCTGTATTAAATATTTATTTTATTATTTATTGTTTCATGAATATCATTACATTTATGCCAAGGCAAATCAAATCACTGCCAAATTTGCCTACAGTTTTGGTGTCAGGAACCATTATAACGCCACACCCAGAGTCATTTCTGCTCGCCTGTAGTCAGCTTGGGGAAAATGACAATCCTCATTTTGAAGATAATAGTTGGATGCCCTGGGGCGTAAACAAATGGTTTTGCGACTAAATGGATTTTGGACCAGTTGTGAACAATTTGAAGGCAAAACACATTTCCAGTAACCATAAATCTGTTTTGTAAACAAGAATGAAACAAATTAATAATAAAGCAAATTAAAACAAATTCAACACTGGAACTACTAGGGAACAGTAGATTATTTTTTATCTCTTTACAGTGAGTACAACTTTTGAAACATCCTGTTTATATTAGCATACATTAGTATTGCTGGTGATGAAAGCTGCTGGTAAATACATTATCGTTCAAAATTTTGGAGGTGATGCAATTTTTTATGTTTTTGAGAGAAGTCTCTTTTGCTCACCAAGGCAGCATTTATTTGACCATAGTAATGCAATTAAAGGAATAGTTCACTTAAAAATGGAAATTCTGTAATTTACTCACACTCAAGTTGTTTCTAACCTGTATGAATTTCTTTAATCTGCTAAACACAAAGGAAGATATTTTGAAGAATGTCATTAGACAGTTAGGAAAAACAATACTGTGGAAGTCAATGGGGTCCATCAACTTTGTGGTTACCAACATTCTTCAAAATATCTTCCTTTGTGTTCAGCAGAAGAAAGAAATTCATACAGGTTTGAAACAACTTGAGCGTGAGTAAATGGTGACAGAATTTTCATTTTTAAGAGAACTATTCCTTTAATGCAATCATATTAATGCAATATTAAAGCAAATAATAACTGTTTTCTATTTTAATATATTTTAATATATAATTTATTCCTGCAGTGGCAAAGTAGAATTTTACGATTTTGTCATTTTCTGCTGATTTAGAGCGCAAATAAAACATTTTTTTATTATTATTATCAAAGTTGACAAATGTTGAAATGAAATATTTTCTAACATTATGTCTTTACTGTCACGTTTGATCACTTTAATGCAGCCTTGCTGAATAAAAGTATTAATTTCACTGACAGCTTCTTCACCAGATCCATCATTATGTGACAGTGATACTAATATTTATTGCATACACACAGTACTTGCTCTGCAGTAAATCACTGAGCCAGTTCTATTTGCTGATTATACTTATGTATTCTATTGTCACTTCATAATTGTGTATTAGACATTGCCTCCTTGAAGAATAAAGGTTATTTGCACTCATTGAGTCATCAGAGATTCAATTATTGTAGCACAGAAAAAAGTATACTTACACTATTACATACCTCGGGTGACTAGCGACCTTATACACTTTTTACAAAAAATAAATAAATTACAAAGCAGGCATTCTTTTATATATTTTTTTCTTTTTATATGGTTTATAATTAATAGATTGAGGAATACTAAAAAGGGTGGTGTCTAACTTTAAAAGATGTATGAGAGGCAGGGTAGTGAATGATGTCTGGGGTCGATAAAGACCTGAGGTATGTATTTAAGGGTTTAAAAAAAATCTTATTGACCCCAAACCTTGTTCCAAATTCAGCCCCAAGTCCTGCAGAGACTGTTGAATAGGGGTCCACTGTGGAGCCCACATCAGTGCAGACTTGAGAAAACAGGCATATTGAGGACACATACAAGAACACTGAAACTTGAAATGACAAATGGGACACCCTCAAAGCTTTATTTTAAAGATATTTTTTAAACGTGCCGATCATTTCTTTAGAGGTAAAACTTTTTACTGAAATTAAATTTCGAGTGGTGCTGTAGATGTGCTCTGGGAGACCTCAATTCCAGTGGCCCCTATGATCCCTATGATTAGTTACTGAGGCCAGAAACAGGATCAAGAGGAATTAAAATTCCTCTCTGTGTTTCTATGTGTGCTTGTGAGAAAAAGAGAGAGATCAGATGGAAAATAACTCATAGATTCGTTCATTTTTACTGGCATTCTTAAATGGTATTGATAAGGGCAAAACCTTGAAAAAACTTACAGGGATAGTTCACCCAAAAATGAAAATGATGTCATCATTTACTCTCCTTCATCTTAATCCAAACCTGTATGACTTTGTGTTTTCTGTGGAACATAAAAGAAAATATTAAAAAAATTGTCTCAGCATTTTTGGTCCATATAATGAAAGTCATTAGTTTCCAGTGTTTTTTGGTGTCCAAAATATCTTCTTTTATGTTCCACAAAAGAAACAAGTCATACAGGTTTGTAAATGGGTGAGTAAATGATGACAGGATTTAAGTATCCATTTGAAAGCTGTTGTGATACAGAGATCCCTTCCCTTCATCTCTAATTGTTTTTGACACAACCTCAACAATGGAACTGACATTAAACTGACATTGCTCTGATTTCCTTTTTTCAGAGGTCTGATTGTCTTGAACTCAAATGATACATACTACCTGGAGCCAATCAGAGGCCAGGAGGTTCTCCACCACACCTTCCATCGCGCTGAAGACCTGCCTATCAAAAGCGGCACATGTGGACACAGCCATCAAACTGGACTCCTGAGCCTGTTCAGTGGTCATCTTAAACCTTTGCATCAAAGGGTCAGTCAGAAATGAAATCATTTGTCTTCATTTTATATCTGTAAATGTTGATCTTTACAGAATATATTTAATTAAAACAGATGGCATGCAAAAAAAAGTCTATTAATCAATCCTTTGCCCAGGTGACAAAAATCACATTTTGTAAAGCAGCTCTCACTAGTTTGTAAGCATTATGGTAATTAGGGAAATAATAACAGAGTTATTACCGTCATTATTCAACGTGTAAAGTCTCTATTTCTGATTTCATGAGTGGATTATGAGTGTCAGAGGCAATTTCTCTTTCACAAAAGTAAAGATGTTCTGTTCCCTCCATTCTATAATGACTAGATAGCTATTAAATGAAGGCCACTCACAGGAGAGAACATTGTTGTCTGACACAAAGCTGTTGTGTTGCATTGTCAGTCTGCAATTCAACCAATTTTCGTGCATTTTCTTTCCCCCATAATGCGCTGCGGAAATAAAAATGTGTTTTGGCTCATTACAGTACAGAAATAAGGCCATCTTAAGCCCAGGTTAAGTGTTCAGACTGATGAAGTGCATAATGTAGGCTTATTATAACACTCTTGAGGATCATTAGCAGGAGTTGGGAGCCCTCCTACTGCTTTTATTCTGCCTGCACTTGCTTTCTCATTAAGCAGTGAAGTCATCAAACTGGCCAGCTGTTTACAAATGAGAATTAGAGGGTCCATAAATTAATAAAAAGTGTGGACTAATGTTCTCAATGTCCTCAATGATGATGTATTCCTGGTGCTATTGTATTACAAAGGTCCTGAACTTTGAGGTTCATGTATACTATAGTAGCATGTACTACAGTGTGTCCCTGTTTGGTTTTTAGCCTTTAAATGTCACAGATCCTTCGTGTACAGTCATATTGACATTGTTTTGCCTTGGAATCTGATTTCTAGAACAAATGACAGTGGTTCACTTGGTTTCTCCTTGGCTTTTTGTAGTTTGCAATGTGTCCTCAAAACTAAAAGCAATGCAATATCGGAGCTACTGTGCATTTCTGAGTCCGTGACATTCTTTACATAGTAAAAATATTCAAAGGTACATCTACATACTGCATTTGTACATAAGCAGGACCCTGCCAAAATATGTGTAGACAGTCACTGTGTATTTTTGTATTATTATTATTATTATTAAATAGTTATTTTCTTCTTTTTTTTTCTGAAATATAATTAGGGGGAGCTAAACATTACTAAAGGAATCGTTGGAATTTAAACTGGAATTAAATTCCGTGCGATTCCCATTAATAGTCATACAAACGAGTTCCTGACAAGACTCGTTTTGGCGTGCAGTGCTTTGATTTTTATTGCTTATGAACATTTATTAACTTGCACTTTTATTTTCCTTTGGTTTGGTTGACAATGAAGATGATTTATATTATGCACATCCTCTTCTTCCCCTTATTTTATTGTTTCATTCTCATTTTATTTACTGCTTGGTTGCTGTAAATGCTAGCTGTCACTTTGAGACGACTGAACACTTTTGTGATTACTATGCCAAAGCAGTCTTTTGAGTGAATTAGACCCATCAATTAAAATGCAAATAAAAATGAACGTGAAGTGCATCAGTGACGGCAAGCAGTAAGAAATAAGCAATATTGCTACAATATTATTGCATACAGTCTTTGAGCTTTTTCTAGTCAGTTTGTAAAAAAAAAAAAAAAAAAAAATGTGGGCATGGATGACAATTAGCATTTAAATTAATCCTTATTTTATACTAAATTCAATATGTGTGATTTAATACAATTGTCACTTCCTCGCTTGTCAAATTGTTGCAGACATTTATTGTATGCATGAAGAAACAAGCCGCAAGAGACTAGAGAAACAAATCCATAAATCCTACCCTCCAGCAATTAACGTTTCTTTCTGCTTGTCGTTTGTTTGTTTCTGTATTTATCCCCACCCCTAGGTTAGACGAAATGCCTGGGGTACTACAAAGTACATGGAACTGTATATAGTAGCTGACAACACACTGGTAAGCTGATGATGCCTGTGTCACGCTCACTTCTGCTAATTAGAAACTTCCACCCAGAAAAGTTCACCACAGGAATTAAGGCTTTAGAGCTTCAAATACAGACCGAGTTATATAAACTTTGCTTTAGAACTGGTGCTTTAAGCCTAGTGTTACTTTCTCATTCAAATGTGGTCACTGAGCAATTGTTGCTTAAATATAGAGCTTCGGAAGAGCCTTTTCGCTCTCTCGCACGCACTCTCTTTTTTGTCAATACCATTTGATGATATCTTACGTCTATAAGAAGTTTTTCAAGAAGTTATCAGTGAATTCAATTTTTAGTTCTTATTTTCATGAGGGTCATGCAGACAATCTTTTCAGTGTTACATTCTGTTGAGTTTTCTGATTGAGTTCTTTCATACATTTACATTGAATCTGTATAATATTCACCAAAAGCCAAAAGAGGCAGGAGGTTATGTAAGATTTCATTACAGCTGTATTTAGTTAATCAAATTTCTCTGTAGCAGGTTTTTGCATTTTCTCATGCATTTGTATGTTTGTCTCGATCAATTTTCCTCCTGCCGTGTCTCTACAGTACAGAAAGCAAAACAAGGACCTTCACAAAACTAAACTGAGGATAATGGAAATTGCTAATTATGTAGATAAGGTATGTCAAGCCTGGTGCATTTCTTTGGTTCAAAGGTTTTGTTGACTGTTTAGAGTGCATATTTGTTTTCTGAATGCAAAATGTATTGATGTCTGTACCTTGTCCCTAATTTTTTGGTTTGGTTTGATCAGTTCTACAGAGTCTTGAACATTCGTGTGCCTCTGATTGGTCTAGAGGTTTGGACAGAACATGACCAGTGCATTATCAACGAGGAACCAAATTCAACTCTTTGGTCCTTTCTTCAGTGGAGACAGAAACTCAAATCCCGCAAGAAACATGACAATGCCCAACTACTCACGTTAGTCACAATACACACCAACCCTGTGCACATGTTTAAAACAAGACTGTCCTGTAACTTATTCTTAATGAAGTATATTTTAAAAAATGTATTTAAGTTTGCTTGATTTTATTGTACGTTATACATTATTAAAGGGATAGTTCACACAAAAATGGGAAGAAAAATTGACTGTTGTCATTTACATTTACCCTGTAGACGTTCCAAACCTGTATGACTGTCTTTCTTCTGTGGAACAAATTTTATTTTTATTTGTAATGGTCAATGGTAAACAAAAGTGTTTGGTTTTTCCAGCATTCTTCAAAATATCTACTTTTGTGTTCTGCTAAAGAAATAAAGAAAATCATACAGGTTTTTTTTTTCCTTTAGTGTGTGTGTGTGTGCATGTGTGTGTGTGTGTGTGTGTGTGTGTGTGTGTGTGTGTGTGTGTGTTTGTGTGTGTGTGTGTGTGTGTGTGTGTGTGTGTGTGTGTGTGTGTGTGTGTGTGCGTGCGTGCGTGCGTGCGTGCGTGTGTGTGTGTGTGTGTTCAAAGAATGGCTCATGCATTTTTATTGATATCAAAGCTGAAATTCTGTATTGTTTTCCCTGCAGTGGTGTGGTTTTCAAGGGCACCACCATTGGCATGGCTCCGCTGGAGGGCATGTGCAGTCACGAGAACTCGGGCGGCATCAACGTGGTAAGAAAGCGTGCATGCTTGCATCTGGAACAGGCTGTACACAGTGTGTGTATAGATTGTGTGTTTGTGTATGGCTCATGAGGGGATTTGATAAAATGATCAATAGCTCCAACACACCTGATTAGCCTCTTATTGGCTCTATTGCTTTGTGTGGCTGGAGAGGAGCACTTCGCAGAATACCAATGAGGGGTGAAGCGTTTCTTCTGGATATTACACATGGGTGGGCTCATTCCACATTACATCAATATAGCCTGCTTAGTCCTACTGAGATCAATGAGGTACATGAAAAAAAAAAACATTTTTTTTTATACATGTCAACAATGGTTGCATATTACATTTTAATAATTTGGATCATTAAGGGCTGACCTACTATGTTCACACAATAGCATAGTTTCTATAATTATGAGTAACTATGTGATGATTTTTAACCACATGTAGTATCTGAGAGGATAAAAGCAGTGTAAATGCCAAACAGTAAAAATTAAATGTCACATTGTCAAAAAGACACACTACAAAGTATTGATATTTACTGTCTTTATCTGTCACTGTGGTTACAGGCATTACTAGTGAGTTAGAGAAGTGGATTGGCTTTCTTTGCCCCTTCACCTGTACTCGAACCGCTTCTGTCTGCTATTTTTTTCAAATATCCAATTAAAAATTAGGATAAAAACGGTAGCTGTGGATGCCAGAAATTCACTGTAAAAAATATGGTCACTATGTTTCAGGTATTACATGATGAGATATTGGTGCTTGAAAATTAACTTATCCACCTTGTTTTGCAATTTGTGCGAGACAATTCATTGGCCTCTATAGGTATTGTGAAGTGTTGGTTAATGACGTAACGTGTGGGAGAGAAAGAGTAAAGAAGATGGATGAAGTTCTCTACTTCTGTCTCGTGTGTTTCTTTGCTTATTAACTCCTGACAAACCCCACAAATTGGTGACGAGGACTAGGCATTTTTTCGCTATCGTTGGTCACGAAGATGTCTGTTTCTAATGTGCCTTTTCCTGAGTTTTTTTCCTGACTTGCCCTGGTGAGCCTGCTATGCTGTTCAGCACATGGCTGCTGAATTTTGAAAATGACCTTCTGGTTATTGATGCAAAAAGGGATAATTGGTTGGATGAAAGACGAAGAGCCGAACTGCTTCACTGTCTTGGTACAGAGGTACAACAGATTTTCTACTCATTGCCTAAAACAGGTACAGGTGGCTGTATAATGATGCAGAGGATGCATTGAAAGCACGTGCAAAAAGTTGGCATAGTTTCTCAAAGCCAAACCTTCAAGCGGTCTTACAATGACTAGAAGCTGCAGGCTTACAGCTCAGTGAAGAAGTGTCACTTCCAGCAAACCAGTGTCCTAATAATGCTGATCCTGCTGATTATCGGTCACATTTGCCCTTGTCTACTTCTGCAGATAATGCTGTTTTCTCCAGCTCCTGTTGATGATGTTGAAGAGGAGTTTGATTCTTTTCTATCTGCTGCCTGTAATTCTCTGTCTGCAGCTGATGTTGATGCGGCATGCGGTTCTTGTCCTGCACTAACCAAACTTCGTACACATTTCAAATGGTTGGTTGGCCTCCTTCACCCAAGGGACTAGATGTTGAGTTTTTGCCATACAATGAACTGTGAATGGAGCTATCTCTTAAGGACAACTTGGTCTTCCAGAGCTCACAGCTGATTGCACCTGCTTCTCTTCTTTCTATGCTGGTCTCCATAGCGCACGAAGGACATCAGGGTGAGGTGAGAACCAAACAACGTCTCTGTGATCTCTATTGGTGGCCAGGGATGGATGCTTAGGTTCATGATGCTGTATGTTCCTGTCATGTGTGTCAGCTCAATGACTAAACTGTCAAGTCACATCCTACTCCTCTCCAGTCGGTGTCGCTGCCAGATGGACCATGGCGGGCCTAGGGTCATGATACCAAAATTCCAGTAGTCGGTACCAATACCATTCAAATTTTACGGTTCTCTGTACCAGTTTCGGTACCACAGCAAAATCTGTTGGAACTATTTAAGTATTTTATTTAACTATTTGAAGAAAAAAAAAATTCAATTAAATTCAATGAATTTATTATTTATGATGGTAATCATTATAAGTAAATAATACATATAAACATTTGAAGGCCACATGCTGTTTAATAGTAAAGCTAAATCTACTGTACAACAGTAGCCCAATATATTTCTGTCAATTTCTTCAAGTTAAACCAAACTTTTATCTTGACGGGTTGCCGTGAAGAACTTTCTGTGGGTGTATGATGTGATGATAGTTTTTTTCTCAAATGAAAAGGTAAAATGCTCATGAAGTGAATCTGGAGATGAAGTTAGTTTGTGCATTCATGTCCTCATATAGTGAGGTGGAAGAGGCTGATAACACAGCGAACGTCACGCGTGCTTCAGTGTGTGTCTTTGTGTATGGTAATTGAAACCGTGCGTCTGCTAGTCTTTTTGTGGTCAGTTAGTCTGGAGCCCTGCACTTAGATAAACACGGAAACGACTGAAAGCAGCCGCCTGTCAGCGGGTACCGAATATATCCAGTACAGTCTATACTACCTGTAGCTGCTTCACTGTAAAGCAAGCTGCTTTGAAACAATCTGTATTGTAAAAAGCGCTATATAAATGAAGGTGACTTGACTACCGGTACTTCAGGAATGCTGGTATCCTCATATTTTCAAAATTTCAGTACCGACTTGATACCGAAGAACCGGTACTTTTGACAACCATAGTCGGGCCATTTGACACTGATACATCTGACTAGAAGTTTGCTATAACATTAAGTGACTATTACAGCAAATGGTGTGAGGCCTCCTTTACTCACACTGTCACTTATGGATTCTGTGGTTTCGTTTCTGTCATCAGTCTTCAGCCGCCATGGAAATTGAGTATAGAAATGGAAATCCATTGAGTATATCTGCTGCTTTTTCTGCTTTTCTGGAAGGAAGAATTATTCGTTACCATCTTTCCTCTCTCTACTACCTGGCAGCTAATGGTGCTGCAGAGAGGTTCAACCGTGTACTCAAACACACTGTCCAAATGGCCATCCAGCATCATAAGTCATGGAAACCTGTGGTAACTGACTTCTTGCAGGTGTAATATGCTCCTCTATGGCAGGCAAATTCACACAAGGCTGTCTATTTTGCCATCTTTTGTTGTGCACCCACCAACTGACATGACAGTTCACCAAAGGGTTAAATGGTTGCAACACAAAATTAAAAAAAATACACTTATGCTAAGCAGGGTGCTTGCACTCCTTGTTTCCAGGAGGGGGATAATATGCGGGTATGAAATTCCTTGCATGTTCCTAAGGAACACAGAAAGTTTACTGATCTGGTCACGGTTGCCAAATAACTTAAGCTGGGTACATACCTTCTTATGGCGCTTTTCCACTACACAGTACGCTCGACTCGACTCGACTCGACTCGGCTTTGTTTGGTTTTCCACTGTGTAAAAGTTGTACCTGTACCTGCTTCCAGGTACTTTTTTTCGTACCACCTCCGGCGAGGTTCTAAGCGAGCTGAGGCGATACTAAAATGTGATGTGAAAACACGGCAGACTGCTGATTGGTCAGAGAGAATCGTCACTATTCAATGCGTCATCATTGCACGCGCCAGACGGAGTATCCTGAATAAAAAACAGCAAAACAAAAACATCCAAAAACAGCATACACTCGATTTCCTCCATTGTCCTGTGTGTGTGGGTAGCGGGTGTGTCTCGCGTAGAAGATTAATTCACGGCAGTTTCCTGCGGCGTCGCTATGACGACCAGGTACTATTGTGGAGGTACTGTCTGCAATGGAAAAGCGAGCCGAGCCGAGTCGAGTCGAGTCGAGTCGAGCTGGTACTGGTAATGGAAAAGCGCCATTAGACATGGAATGCTTCCCATCTTACTGCATTTCAATGCACACCAACAAAAGAAAAATTTCCAAAAAATAATATTTTCTAACAATATTTTCTGTGTATTTCTGGATGTGGTCAACACCAGACAGCTTCATCAGATGGCCACGATCACTACTGCAGTTTAGGCCATGCCCATGCTAAGCTGGTTTTGTGGATAGTACATACTCTCATTGCAAGAACGTGCCCATGGAAACATTGCGGTCAGTTTTCCTACTAAGCAGAATGTCACCTCGGTTACTGAAAGTCTTGGTCCTTCTGCTACTATGCACAAGGCCTCGGCTGCAAGCGCTAAGGGCGATCTGAGGGTACCAGTGGAAGCATTTCAACCGGGTGAGTCTCCACAGACCTTCCATTCTTCAGCACAATTGTCTCTCCCGGTTGAGTTCATGGATGAGTTAAGCAGTTTCCCTGCAGGCAAACCTAATTTCTCAAGATGAGGATGAGTTGTAAATCGCAGAATTAAAGGGTGAGTATTTGACCGATTTCACAGGCATTTGGTCCAGCGATGTCCACTTTTCTTTGGAGATGAAGGAGATGAAGGATGCTGAGAAAGGACACTTTTGCAACACATCATCTTGCAAGGAGATTTTGTGGAGGATTTTTACCCAGCAGCAGCAGTAAAAAACAAACAAACAAATTACAGACAGAGGTGATAAAATATTGCGGTGAGACCCGGCCGCCAGCCTAAAGAGCAGGCCGCCCAGGTCCCACACCCCGTCTGTCCGCCGCCAAAGTCCTTCCCCATTGGAGCCACCTGCTCGCCAAACAGCGCTGAGAACCCCAAATAGGATTCAATGGCTTAAAATCCTTAAGAAAGCATGATTATCAGGTTCCTCAAGAGGTGCCAGGAGGTTAAGTCCTCCAAGGAAAAGGAGGGACTGCCTTAGTGTCCTGTAACCAGAGACTGGCTCCACACTGATGATAAGCAGCCTTAAGGGGAGACACGGCAGACAAAAACATTGTTTTGTTTTTTCACTGGTCAATTTTGAGATTTTGGACTATTTGTCTTCAATAACATGTCTTCTTTCAGACTTGTGGTGAAAAAAGTGTATTTTACTACACTTTGTCTATTTTCGTCTGTAGATTTCTCCTAAATTCAACAAAAGTTGGCGTTCTAAATCAACATGCTGCTCCGCGATCGCTGTCTGCACCCTGTCATCATATATAACGTTGGAAAGCTCTCTATCTCTCCTGTACAATGTTGTCGGATCCAAATATGGTCATTTCCTTTTTATCAACAACCAATCGTGAAAGTCCAATGGGGCATTTAACTCTAAAAGCGAAATCTCATTGGCTGGTGTCAATTTCTGACAACGTGATTCGTTCAGATGCTTCACGTGACGTGCTCTGACATTTCCAGAGAGTGAAATATATGTAAATTAGCGATTTTTTTTATATTCTTTATATATAAAAATATATATATTTTTCATATTTAAACATAAATATTCAAAAAACTTGTAATAAAAAAGAGATTTTTCTTAATGTTAGTAATCAACTGGGGAAGTTTCATGCTGATATCTTTTTATGTTTTTTTTCTATTCACCTGGGGTGTCTCCCCTTAAGCCTGGTCATTGCATGGGTCATAGACCTTTGTAAAAATCCAGGTTTCCACACCTTATTCTCTCCTGGGACCTTTCTGTAGACTCTCTGTTGAGCCCCTAGAGTCAGTTGGGTTAAATACCCTCTCATTAAAGACAGCCCTCCTGACCCTGCTCACTTCCATCAACAGGGTTGAGAACCTGCAGGTGTTCTCTGTCAGCGAAACGTGCCTAGACTTCGCTCTGGTATATTCTGATGTAATCCTGAGACCCCAGCTGGGCTATGTGCCCAAAGATCCCACTGCCTCTTTTAGGGACCAAGTGATGAACTTGCAAGCGCTGTCTTGGGATAAGGCATACCCATACCCAACCCACTCCCGCTCTGTCGCCAATGCAGGTCTCTGCAGCTGTACGTTTTTTTTTTTTAAGAGAAAAGGTCAAGAAACGCTGAAGTGACATATTCCCACTGAATGTACGGTCCTTACCGCCCCATCGTGGTACGGGGGTCGAAGTTTCTTGTGTGGGGTGTTGGGAAGGTTACAACTTTGCGAGAACACTTGTTACCTGGCATGTAGTAGCTTGCTAGCTCCATAGGGACTTCTAGTGTCAGTACATCAACTCAATGTTGAAGTGACTGACAGATAGGGAACGTCTTGGTTACTATTTTTACCTCCATTTCCTGATGGAGGGAACGAGACGTTGTGTCCCTCCTGCCACAACACCGAACAACCTGCTGAAATGGTTGACAGTCTCGGCTCCTCAGCACAAACCTGAATGAGTACCTTATTTTATACCCGTATGTCCGAGGTGTCAGAGGTGTTTGGGGCTCCCAAGTGCAACCCCTAGGGTCAGTACTTCGACACAATGCCTTGTTCCCTCCATCAGGAAACGGTGGTTACAATAGTAACTAAGACATTTTAAACAAATTAACAGATTTTTTTTCTTTACAGTGTGAGAGTATAGACTCACTGTTGGAATTTATGTGTGGTCTTGTCCATGACTAGGGTTTGAGAAAGCATCCCTTATCTTACACGGGCCAATTTTTTTTTTTTGACAAGGACAGTGTGGTTCCTGGGAAAAAAATTGGATATAGAAAATCATTTGTAATACAACTGCGTGTCATATTATATTGAGATATTATCAGTGGCGTCTGTAAAAATCAACACTGCATACCCTTTGCAGAGACATCTCTTTGTCTCTGCTTTTTCTAGAAATATGTGTGACTGTGTGTGCATTTCTGTTTGTGTCACGGTATGAAGATAAAAGAAAGGCTATTCTGTTTGCCCTTAGCCAAGGTACTTAAATTACCACCTGCAGGTCAAAAGAACAACATTCTTTACAATTTATGGCATCATTGTAACATAACAAAGATGCCTTTTGAGATCAGTGATGTCCTCTGGGCTTCTACTGCCATTTACCTACTGTGGCACAGCAACGATGGAAGCCTGTGGGCTACAAATAGCCTTTATGACCAATTTAAAGCATAAAATACAATTAATCTATTGCATGGCTGTGAGAATGGCAAATACTCTAATCCTGTATATGAATCCATCATTTTAGATAGACTCTTAAACCAGTGCTTGAACTGCTACTTCATTTATTGTGATGTTTGTTATAGCTGGTAGATGAAATTATCTTTTCTTCCAGGACCATTCTGAATTACCCATTGGGGCGGCTGCCACCATGGCACATGAGATCGGCCACAACTTTGGCATGAGTCACGACCATGAGGGCTGTTGCGTGGAAGCCACTGCTGATCAGGGCGGATGTGTTATGGCGGCAGCTACAGGGTAAAGACTGAAACTCTTATACATTTGCATTACATTGATGCCTTTAGCAGATGCTTCCTTTTATAAATAACCTATAATGCAGATCACAAATCATGGTACTGTAATTACAGAAAACATGCTAATTACACGAAGAACCCTGGAGCTCTTGCAAATAATTTTAACTTCTAATTGTGTCACTACTGAACTAATACATAGACAAGATGCTACTGTACAGGTACATACTTAGTTGCTAATGATGAGTCTCTAAGGATGAGTCAAGCAATATTAGTCTCCACTTCAGATTTCACACCTTTACGCCTCACTGACCGTCTGATGTAGACTACCATCGAAAAGTTTGGAGACATTAATATTTTTTATTCTCTATTTAAAATTTTTTTTTTTCTATTTATCCTGAAAAAAAGTATATTTAAAAACTAAAACTAGAACATTTTAAAGTGTAAACATTTTTAAATATTACTTTTTACTGTATTTTCTCAAACAAATGTACAGTAGTGTACAGTATATTGCACAAAAAAAAAACTGTGCTGGCTGAAATCACAGTTGCAATGTTGTTTGGCTCGTTTGGCTTGCTGGGATATAACTTCAGCTACACAGGCTTTTAGAAAATCTGCTAGGAAACCTCTTTTTGTGTGATACCTAAGAAATTAGCAAGTAAACAAGATACCATGTGCATCAAGTTTGATATGGCGCCATCTATGATGGCATTGCATGATAGCAATTTTCACCCTTTCTGTGATAAAGACTAAAAAATTATTTAGATGATAGATGCATATCACAAAGGCTTGCTGACATCCTTTCTGAGAACTCTGATTTACAGTACCTTGAAAACTACTTTAAATTATTATTTTTTCACATCAATCTACACTCCAAACACCATAATGACAAAGAAAAAAAGAAAAAAAGGGAAAAAAAACTTGCTAATTTTTTTACTAAATTTGCTAATTTAATAAAACAGGAAAACTGAAATAAGTGCATTGTATAAGTTTTCAAACCGTAAACTCAGTATTTAGTCAAATAACTTTTACAGCCTGTCTTTTTGGGTATGATGTGACAACAAGCTTAGCACATTTGCTTTTGGCAATTTTCTGCCATCCTTTTCCTCAGATCCTATGCTCTGTCAGGTTGGATGGGGACTGTCGGTGGACAGACATTTTCAGGTTTCTCCAGAGATGTTCTATTGGGTTCAAGCCCAGGCTCTGGCAGGGCCACTCAAGGACATTCACAGAGTTGTCCAAAAGCCACTCTTGCATTGTCTTAGCTATGTGCTTATAGGGTCATTGTCCTGTTGAAAGGTGAACATTCTGCCCAGTCCGAGATTCTGAATACTCTTCTTGACTAGATTTTCATTAAGGCTAACTCTATATTTTGCTGCCACCATACTGTTTGTCCTTTTGTAAATTTCTCCCATTTCTATGATCATGGAGCTCAACCAGAGAGACCATCAGCTTCTTGATCACCACTCTAACCAAGGCCCTTCTCCATCCATTGCTCAGTTTGACCAGGAGGCCAGCTCTAGGAATTACAGAATAACTGGTTGTTCCAAACTTCTTCCATTAAGGATTATGAAGGCTACATGCTTCTGGGAACCTTCAATACTGCAGAATTTATGGTAGTCTTCCTCAGATCTGTGCCTTGATACAGTCCTGACACTGAGCTCTACAGGCAGTTCCTTTGACCGCATGGCTTGTTTTTTGTTTTTTTTTGCTCTGATATTCATTTTCAGTTGTTCTTTTATTGAAAGGTGTGTGCATTTCCAAATAATACCCATTCAATTGAATTTGCCACAGGTTAACTCCTGTATGTAACTCCTAAGTGTAGTAACATCTACAAGCGAAATTGGAATTCTCCAGAGCTAGATTTCAACTGTCCTCGAAAAGACTAGGAATACTTATGCAATGTAATTATTTCAGTTTTTTATTTATAAGAAATTTATTTTTTATATTTATGTTTTTATTTAAATCAGTTTAACATAAGGCAGTAACATAAAAAAGATGTGGGAAAAAAAATGAAGGGGTTTGAATACTTTTGCAAGCCACTGTAGAGACAGGAGGGAACAAGATAATGTCAGCACATCAGTGATGCAATGCAATTGGAGAAACGTTCTGAGAGATCTAGTATAAATGGAGAACAGCAAGGGGCCCAAGCACTGAGCCCTGTGGAATCCCAATGTTGAAGGTACAGCAGTTTCTAGCTCACTGGGTAAGAGCTAAGTAAGACATAAACCAGAAAAAAAAGCCTAAAATAACTTTTTTCTGGATAAAAAAAAAAGTAAAAAAAAAAAGATAATGCTAGTATGAGATTACAACTGGCTGACATAAGCACATCACTCGTGGCAAGGATAGTAGTTTCAGTAGAGTAAGTTGTTTGCCCACTGGTTCTCATGCCCCTGCAGTAGGAAAGGTAAGAAAAAAAGATCAGCGGAGATTACTTAGAGGAGGAAAGGGTTTTTGACTTGTCCAAGGTATAAAGTTGAAAAAGATTTCGGAAAACCTCACTATTTATCTCTCCACTTTAAATCAAAACCTTTCATTCTAATCCTGTTACTTGATTCATTACCAATATTAATGAACTGCACTGACCTCAATGTCTATGGCTGACTGTTGTTTATGTACATCGGAAGTTTTCCTGCTTATTTTCATTAGTGCACCTTTTGTTTTCAAACATTTGTATGCTCAAAAATGATATATATCCCTTTCTAAAATGGTCTGCAGGCACCCGTTTCCAAAAGTTTTCAGCCGCTGTAGCAAAAAAGACTTGGACAACTATTTCCAGAAGGGTGGAGGAATGTGCCTGTTCAACATGCCCAACATGAAGGATCTGGTCGGGGGCAAGAAGTGTGGAAACGGCTTTGTAGAGGAAGGGGAGGAGTGTGACTGTGGAGAACCAGAGGTGATTTGTGCCTAAATTAATTATTGAATGGAATGACTTATTGATTTAGAGAATATTGAAGGATGAGGGTATGAAATACATGTAAAACATAAAAATTTAAGGAAGAGGGTGGGTCATTCTACGAAAATGGTGGCTTTCCTGTCCCGGCCTCAACCACCAGGAAAAACACTTAAAATTGTCAGATAATGACACAAAATATATGTTTTTTGTTTTAATTGAAGTGTTTTATTGTTAATAAAACATATGTAAGACAGTTATATTGCAAACTATTTTTTATATATATTGTAGAACACGGTCAGTACCATGAAATTGGCTTGTCCCTCGGGTCAGGAGTCGTGGTTTAGTGACATATTTTGAGTTAAAAAATATATTTTTCTCCCCCTTTAAATGTCATAATACAAAGGGAAGTAGTATAGTTATTTAGTATATAGTTATTTTTTTTAACTAAAATATCAACTAAATATTATAAATAATTTACAGGGAATACCTGTCCCTCAATTTCTTGTCACTGGTGTTACAATTTATAAAAACCACCACTCTGAAAAAAAATCAACATCCTTGCCAACTTCTTCCTGGGTCAAAGGTTCATTGTAGGTGTGGCTGTTTTGAAAAGCACATGATGACTGTGCACTCTCTCTTCATCTTTTAGCAATTTGATAAATAATTTGATAATTTCATGCGAGGACTTAAGATGTGTCACTGGTGTTCTACAGTTTATAGTAAGGGGAAAGGAAATTTTATTAATATAATTTTTCAAATTGCATGATTAAGTGATTTATTTACAATTTAAGAAGTGTGGTTTGAGCTACTGTGGCCGCCATCTTAGATATGCCATTTTGTCTGCAGATTTGTCACTGGTGTTATCGTCACTGGTGTTACTGTTGCTGCTGGTAACACCAGTGACATGACGATAACACCAGTGACAATCAATAACACCACTAACTTTTTTCTCAACATAAGGTTTCATAAAAGCCTCAACAATTATATCAATTAAGACTTGTTAGCATTTCATTACTGTTTTAATATTGTAAACATAATATTGCTTTCCTTCTGACAGATATGGCTTTATACTTTAATTAAAAATTCTCATTAGTATTGTAAGAAAACACTAATTTTACGTGGTCAAAACAGCTCTGTTTTCAGCACGCCGTTTAAGTGCATGTGTCTTTAAATGATAATGAGCTTTGCTCACCCCGCCCCTCTGTTCTGTGCGTACACCGTTTGTAACACAATAACACAATAACCATAACCGTTGTTCATTATAAACGTGGTATTATGAATTATATTGAGAACGTCATACATAGAAAACATGCCGTAATGTACTGTACCCTGAGTGTAAAAATAGCCGCATTCATCGTGAAGCGTGCAGCAAGCGATTTGCAAAGATTAATATAAAGATTAATAAAACGTTACACTCACTTCAGTTATTCTGGAGGTGCAGCAGGAACACAAATAGTAGGTACCGATCCTTTTTTCAGGAGCAGCTTCTTAGTAAAACCAGCTTTATACTGACCCTCGTTTGTAAATCAGCCTGGTGAAATGATTCACGCAAACTGAAAGCATTGACGTTGTGGGGAATATTCCCTTCGAAAAAAACTCAGCCACTGCGTCTTCAGCAGTTCGGATTTAGGAACATCAAAATGACTGCTGTGTTCGTTATTACACCCAAGAACACCACAATCGCTTAGACGCCATTCTACTCAGTGCTCCAGCTATCAGCAATGAACACGCCGGTTGGCGCGGGCTATGATTGACAGCTCGCTCACAAGGGCGGGTCTGTGTTGAAACTGCTGTCAATCGACCATTGTGGGAGGGGCGTCGTTTTTGTGACGTCACAAAATCGAACAGCTTTATTCAGGAGAGGGGGAAACATATAAGAAGATTTTAAAAAAAAAAACACTGGATGGATTTTTATCATTTTATGATGGTTGTGTACAGGCACTGCCAACACACATTTCAGTACAATTAACTTGTAAAAGTGCATGTACCATTATATGACCCCTTTAAGACAATGTATTGTGCATTGTATGTATGCTAACTTTTTAGCATTTGTGACACAAAACCAAAGCATAGGCATGACAGAAATGGAGCAAGATTTCATGGTTGTATTATGTTGCATGCATTGGAAATCTAATAAAATTATATATTACATCTTTATGCTTTACAGACAAACGAATCCAAGGGCGTATTACTAATAAATGTATAAAAAATTGTTTGAAATAATCTTATGTTTTGTCATTGGTTTCACTTTGCGTCACTGGTGTTACATTGCGTCACTGGTGTTACCGCATGGCATATTGGTTTTCTGGCATCAGAGTTGCCCAGTTTCATAGAATATGGTTTTTGTATCTACCTAACTGTTGCTGCATTCATTAGTAAGCATTTTTAGGATATGATCATTCAATTTTGATCACTCAACCTCAATTATTTCAACAAAAAACACAATGGTAGAAATAGAAAAATGTCACACAATAGAACTTTACACATGCCTGTTTAAAGTAAATTATTACTAATCAAGACAATTTCTTAATATTACATTAACTTTTTCTGTTTTTGATTATGTGTGCAAATTAAATAGTCAAATTACATTCTGGGAAGCCTGAATTGTCATCTAAAATATTAGTAACACCAGTGACAAAAAAGCAGCACAAGCATTTTTTAATGTAATGTAGTAAAAATATAAAAAAAACATTAAGCTGTCATTTAAGTTGATTTATAATGTTAAGAGGTTAACTATTATCTGACTGTAAGTTTTGGTATAAAAAAAAGAATTACATTTTTAAAAAGTTGTCTGTTCAAAAAGCCACCATTTTCATAGAATGACCCGGGTATGAAATACATGTAATAAATAAAAATTTGATAGTTAATATGGATTAACTTTAATTATGTCTATTTTTTATGCATGTATTATTTATTCATGGAATGCTTAGTATATACAGTGAGGAAAATAAGTATTTGAACACCCTGCTATTTTGCAAGTTCTCCCACTTAGAAATGATGGAGGGGTCTGAAATTGTCATCGTATGTGCATGTCCACTGTGAGAGACATAATCTAAAAAAAAAAATCCAGAAATCACAATGTATGATTTTTTAACTATTTATTTGTATGATACAGCTGCAAATAAGTATTTGAACACCTGAGAAAATCAATGTTAATATATGGTACAGTCAGGGCTCCAGACTAACTTTTTTTATTAGGAGCGCTGTAGCCCCTGACTTAAAATTTTAGGAGCGCAAGCAGAAAATTTAGGGGCACACCTTCACATTTCCCCCTAAATAACTATTACAGACAAATACTTTGATATAAATAGACTTAGCGTACAGAAATTATGGTGCAGTTTTATCACAGGGCTCCAGACTAACATCTGAGGGCAGCGGCACTAAGTTCTACAGAAAGTGTTTGGTAGCACTGTGGGATGACAAAGCACTGAGCTTAATTTGAGGTGTATAGATAAAGTTCAATTTAATTATTATCATTCATAATGTCTTAATATTAATTCAAAAGCAAAATGAGTGACAAAATAGATATTAGGGAGTGAAAATAGCCAATAAGCTCCCTCAGCAGCTATGTTTACAATGGTAATTTAGTCTTTCTTTTTTTTAAAAAAATAAGTGTTTTCCTACTTCTAAAAACTTTCAGTTTTATAAATAGAGACAATCTTTAAAAGGATGAACAAAAATGTTTTGGTCAACACATTAAAAATAACATTTAAATATGATATAGTTTTGAAGTGCTGGAAAAAGATGTGTAGGCTACTTTTATAACCACAGTATACCATTATAGTTATGCCTGGTTCAGATTACACAATTTTTTTGTATGTTACGATAGTCACTGTGTCAGATTACACAATTTTGACTCCTAAAAATCTTGTCATGTCCTGGACAAGAAACATTGTCAGACTACACGTTGCTTTACGAACAGTCATCGCGAGCCGTCTCACACACACATTCACTCGCACATGTACACACGCACTCACTCACACACACACACACACACACACACACACGCTCTCACTCACTCACTCACTCACACACACACACACACACACACTCACTCACTCACTCTCGCTTGCGCACGCACGCACACACACACACACACTCACTCGCGCACACACTCTATCACTCACTCTCGCTCGCTCACTCACTCGCGCGCGCGCGCGCGCACACACACACTCATTCACTCTTGACGGAACCCGTCATGGAGGACCGTTAAAAAATTAAACATGCTAGTCTTTTTGTCGTGATGTCGTAAAGCATCGTACGCGACGTCGGTTGTCGCCCACTATCACACTATACGAGATGAAATTTACTGCACACACTCAAATTTTGGTCGCAAAATGCGACCATTTGGTCGCAGTCTGGAGCCCTGGGTACAGTAGCCTTTGTTTGCAATTACAGAGGTCAAACGTTTCCTGTAGTTTTTCACCAGGTTTGCACACACTGCAGGAGGGATTTTGGCCCACTCCTCCACACAGATCTTCTCTAGATCAGTCAGGTTTCTGGGCTGTCGCTGAGAAACACGGAGTTTGAGCTCCCTCCAAAGATTCTCTATTGGGTTTAGGTCTGGAGACTGGCTAGGCCACGCCAGAACCTTGATATGCTTCTTACAGAGCCACTCCTTGGTTATCCTGGCTGTGTGCTTTGGGTCATTGTCATGTTGGAAGACCCAGCCTCGACCCATCTTCAATGCTCTAACTGAGGGAAGGAGGTTGTTCCCCAAAATCTCGTAATACATGGCCCGGTCATCCTCTCCTTAATACAGTGCAGTCGCCCTGTCCCATGTGCAGAAAAACACCCCCAAAGCATGATGCTACCACCCCCATGCTTCACAGTAGGGATGGTGTTCTTGGGATGGTACTCATCATTCTTCTTCCTCCAAACACGTTTAGTGGAATTATGACCAAAAAGTTCTATTTTGGTCTCATCTGACCACATGACTTTCTCCCATGACTCCTCTGGATCATCCAAATGGTCATTGGCAAACTTAAGACGGGCCTTGACATGTGCTGGTTTAAGCAGGGGAACCTTCCGTGCCATGCATGATTTCAAACCATGACGTCTTAGTGTATTACCAACAGTAACCTTGGAAACGGTGGTCCCAGCTCTTTTTAGGTCATTGACCAGCTCCTCCCGTGTAGTTCTGGGCTGATTTCTCACCTTTCTTAGGATCATTGAGACCCCACGAGGTGAGATCTTGCATGGAGCCCCAGTCCGAGGGAGATTGACAGTCATGTTTAGCTTCTTCCATTTTCTAATGATTGCTCCAACAGTGGACCTTTTTTCACCAAGCTGCTTGGCAATTTCCCCGTAGCCCTTTCCAGCCTTGTGGAGGTGTACAATTTTGTCTCTAGTGTCTTTGGACAGCTCTTTGGTCTTGGCCATGTTAGTAGTTGGATTCTTACTGATTGTATGAGGTGGACAGGTGTCTTTATGCAGCTAACGACCTCAAACAGGTGCATCTAATTTAGGATAATAAATGGAGTGGAAGTGGACATTTTAAAGGCAGACTAACAGGTCTTTGAGGGTCAGAATTCTAGCTGATAGACAGGTGTTCAAATACTTATTTGCAGCTGCATCATACAAATAAATAGTTAAAAAATCATACATTGTGATTTCTGGATTTTTTTTTTTTTAGATTATGTCTCTCACAGTGGACATGCACCTATGATGACAATTTCAGACCACTCCATGATTTCCAAGTGGGAGAACTTGCAAAATAGCAGGGTGTTCAAATACTTATTTTCCTCACTGTATACAATGTATTATTTTATAATGACAAGCTTTGCCTAACCAGAAAAAGTTTTATTTTACCACACGGTAGGTAGACACTTAGATGTTAGCGAAACTACAGCGGAAAAATTGTGCCATAACAAAGAGTAACAGATGAAAGCGTATAACGTTTTTATGTTTGCTCGCATATCATGTGTAGAGAGGCTCACCTTGATTTTGACAACTGTAAACTTGGCCCTCAAAATCTGATTGGTGGATTGGAATGTTGTTCCAGGAACAACAAAGATGATGATCCAGGAACATGTTGTACGTGGTGAAATAATGTTCACCGTGTAGAGAGAAAAAGAGGAGTATTCCACCCTGTTGCAAAGCCACGTTTGACAGGCTGTCATTGCGCATATAATGGCTGGATGATTTGCCATCTGGTGTAGGTAGACTGAGGTAGCGTCTGTAACTCCTAGTCAATACATAAACACCTGGACTACTGTTCTGAATTTTACCTGCCGCCAATACCACATTCAGTGAAACAATACTTTCACCCCACAGAAAAAGCTAGTTTGAGGCACTAAACTGAGAGCTGTTATCATACACCTTTGTTCTAACCGTTTAAATCCAAACCATAATCTGCTGGCCCTCTCTACTTCCATGAATACATAAAAATAGATTTGACAGTGCAGGCCTGTCATGTATGTCTTTTTTTCATTATAGTCACCAAATCACACCATTTATTTATTTATAGTGTGATAATCATAGCTGTCAGTCGCACTTGATGCTCTGAAACCTTATCAAGCAGAATAGAGGTTGATGTGTGTGCTTTTATGTGACTGAGAAATTATATGCATACAATTTTTTAACAAAACAGTGAAAGGGTCTAAAAACTTGGTAAAGGCACTGCATACGTAAGTGTGTGCGTGTGTGCGTGTGTGCGTGCGTGCGTGCGTGTGTGTGTGTGTGACAGAGCTTATATGTGTTGTGACCGTTTCCTCTTCATTGAACACCCTAAAAACACCACACACACTTCCTCCCCTTCCTCTATTCATTTTCAGCTGTACGGTATAATTATTGTCCGTCAGACGCCTCCATGCTGTATATATCAGTGTCATACATGTCAAACATTTTAATATGCATCTGACATCCTGTGCAGTTTCTCTTCTCCATTTATTATTTTCCGCACTTTAATCATAGCATACAAGCAGGCACTGTGTGTGTGTGTATATATACATATACTGTATATATATATATATATAGTACCGGCATTTCTGAATGGGCTGAGGCTGGGATTTAGTGAGTTTGAAGTGAACGTATTTGATGAATGTATACTATGTGCGGAGAGCATTCACTCAATATTAGAGGCTTTTAGAGGCTTTTGCATCAGAGGTCTTTACATATATATATATATATATATATATATATATATATACAGTGAGGAAAATAAGTATTTGAACACCCTGCTATTTTGCAAGTTCTCCCACTTAGAAATCATGGAGGGGTCTGAAATTGTCATCGTAGGTGCATGTCCACTGTGAGAGACATAATCTAAAAAAAAATAATCCAGAAATCACAATGTATGATTTTTTAACTATTTATTTGTATGATACAGCTGCAAATAAGTATTTGAACACCTGAGAAAATCAATGTTAATATATGGTACAGTAGCCTTTGTTTGCAATTACAGAGGTCAAACGTTTCCTGTAGTTTTTCACCAGGTTTGCACACACTGCAGGAGGGATTCTGGCCCACTCCTCCACACAGATCTTCTCTAGATCAGTCAGGTTTCTGGGCTGTCGCTGAGAAACACGGAGTTTGAGCTCCCTCCAAAGATTCTCTATTGGGTTTAGGTCTGGAGACTGGCTAGGCCACGCCAGAACCTTGATATGCTTCTTACAGAGCCACTCCTTGGTTATCCTGGCTGTGTGCTTCGGGTCATTGTCATGTTGGAAGACCCAGCCTCGACCCATCTTCAATGCTCTAACTGAGGGAAGGAGGTTGTTCCCCAAAATCTCGCAATACATGGCCCCGGTCATCCTCTCCTTAATACAGTGCAGTCGCCCTGTCCCATGTGCAGAAAAACCCCCCCAAAGCATGATGCTACCACCCCCATGCTTCACAGTAGGGATGGTGTTCTTGGGATGGTACTCATCATTCTTCTTCCTCCAAACACGTTTAGTGGAATTATGACCAAAAAGTTATATTTTGGTCTCATCTGACCACATGACTTTCTCCCATGACTCCTCTGGATCATCCAAATGGTCATTGGCAAACTTAAGACGGGCCTTGACATGTGCTGGTTTAAGCAGGGGAACCTTCCGTGCCATGCATGATTTCAAACCATGACGTCAACAAATAGCAAATAATTAAAACGTACTCGGTTACTAACGTAACCTCGGTTCTCTCTAGAAGAGGGAACGAGTACTGCGTCTTAGCTAAGACGCTGCGGGAAAAGTCTCTTTTCACGAAATACTGAAGCAAAAAATTATCCTTAATTTTGTAATATTGTAAAGCGCATTTGCAGCAGCATACAGCCATAGGCGAGACGGCTCGCTCGCTCATTGGCTGCTCTGCGGCAACTGCATAAGCCTATCGAGCGAGGGCTGATGCAACATCAGACCAATGAGGGCGCTTCGCGCCCTCCTTGCCACTTCCCGCCGAAACGGGCGTGGCCTAGCCTTATAAAGGTAGCTCGAAAAGGCTGACTCACTTGATTTATTTCATCGCCGAAGCGAACCAGAGTGAATCGTACGCACGGCGGGGAACGCAGTACTCGTTCCCTCTTCTAGAGAGAACTGAGGTTACGTTAGTAACCGAGTACGTTCTCTTACGAGAGTTCTCTCGTACTGCGTCTTAGCTAAGACGCTGCGGGAACCCAATGTAAAACGCCGTGCGTGCAGGGATGAAACACCAATAAACCTGGAAGCGAAGCCCAGGATTTACAGTGCACAATCACTAGAGGGACTCACAGAGAGTCCTAGAACAGGAGGGGGAACCCTCCGTCCCCATATATAGCAGCGTCCGCAGACGCGATAATATGACATCACATAGTCAAGGCAAGAGCCTGACTAATGTGGGAATGTGGGTCTTACGCAATACTGCCCATATGACAGTCGGCAGCGCGCTGCGCTTGCGATCTCAGTGTTCCAATTAGACTACTGATTCAGCTACACCGACAACAGCTTAGCCTGTAAGGCGGGAACCTCTAGGTTATAAAACCTGATAAATGTAGACGGCGAGGCCCAACCTGCCGCCATACATATATCCTGTAAGGATATCCCACTAGACCAGGCCCACGACGAGGCAACGCCTCTCGTGGAGTGCGCTCTGACACCCAGTGGGCACTGAAGACCCCTGGAAGTGTAAGCTAACGCTATGGCGTCAACTATCCATCTGGATAGGCTTTGTTTCGAAACAGCCATTCCCTTGGAACGTCCACTGAACGAGACAAACAGCTGCTCAGTCTGTCTGAAGACAGCAGAGCGAGACACATAAGCTCTTAAAGCCCTAACAGGGCAAAGAGAACTTAAGTCTCCTTCCTCTTCCGACACCGGCAGGGCAGACAGGGAAATAACCTGAGCCCGAAACGGTGTGTTGAGGTTTGAGTATGACTCCTGAGTCATTAGGCCCAAACTCCAAGCACGTCGGGCTCACCGAGAGCGCGTGCAGGTCACCTATGCGCTTCACTGAAGCGAGAGCCAGCAAGAACACTGTCTTAAATGACAGATGTTTGAGGCTAATCGTCTGGATGGGCTCGAAAGGGGAACCTTTCATGGCCTCCAAAACCGTAGAGAGGTCCCATACAGGGACTGAGGGAGGTCTGGGAGGATTCAGCCTCCTAGCTCCCCTGAAGAAGCGGATGACCAAATCGTTCCTTCCTATTGACTGACCATGCGTTGTTTCAGAGAACGCTGCGATAGCCGCCACATAAACTTTGAGCGTGGAGGGGGCTCTGCCCTTATCCAACAGCTCCTGTAGGAAGGAGAGAACCTCCATCACCTCACAATCGAGGGGTGAACATCCCCGAGCTGTGCACCAGCTGGAGAATACCGACCACTTTGAAGCATAGAGCCGTCGAGTCGACGGAGCTCTAGCCTGAGTGATAGTATTTAGCACTCCCACTGAGAGATCAGCGGGTAACCGTTGAGCGCCCACACGTGGAGGGACCACAACTCTGGTCGAGGGTGCCAAATCGAGCCCCTGGCCTGCGAGAGGGGGTCCCTCCTCAACGGCACTGGCCACGGGGCAGTGTCTGCTAACTGCATCAAATCTGGAAACCATGGTTGGTTCTTCCAAAGTGGTGCTACAAGCAGCACTGAGCATTTCGTTTCCCTCACCCGTTCTATCACCTGAGGAAGGAGGGAGACGGGGGGAAAAGCATAGAGCGGACAGCGAGGCCACCTTTGGGACAGCGCGCTTTCGTTCTTGGAAAAGAACACGGGGCAGTGAGCGTTTTCGTGGGACGCGAAGAGGTCCACTTCCGCTCTGCCAAATCTCTCCCACAGCAGCTGGACTGTTTGTGGGTGTAAAGACCATTCGCTCGTGGGAATGTTGTTTCTGGACAGTCTGTCTGGACCCAGATTCTGTAGCCCAGGCACATGAACTGCTCTCAGTGAGCGCAAGTTGTGCTGAGCCCAAACCAGGAGGCGTTCCGCCAACCTGTACAGGTCTCGGGATCTGAGACCGCCCTGGTGATTTATGTAGGACACCACAGACATGTTGTCCGAACGGACTAAGACGTGATGGTCCTTGATTCGGGGACAAAAGCGCGTCAGCGCGTTTTCCACTGCCAGCATTTCCAGACAGTTGATATGTCGGAGCTTTTCTCATTCTGACCACAGGCCAAAGAACAGTCTGCCCTCGAGCAGCGCTCCCCATCCCGAGGTGGAGGCGTCCGTCGACACCACTTTCACTCTCGAGGAAGTCCCCAGGCTTACACCTGATTGGTACCAGTCGTTCGCTGTCCAAGGTTTTAGAGCTGTAACACAGCTCTGATTGACCTTGAGACGCAGCCGACCGGATACCCACGCTCTGCACGGTACCCGCGCTTTCAGCCAGAACTGCAAGGGGCGCATGCGGAGCAGGCCCAACTGAAGAACTGGTGATGCTGAGGCCATGAGACCTAGCATCTTCTGAAATTCCCTGAGCGGGAAGGTCGCGCCGCAGCGGAGAGAGCTCGCTGCGCGCTGAATGTCCAGCGCGCGCTGTGGCAACAGCCGCGCCATCATAGACTGTGAGTCCAGAACTATACCCAAAAACGGGATCGTTTGACTGGGGTTCAGTGAACTCTTCGTCCAGTTGACTCTGAGACCAAGTTTCTCGAGGTGATCGAGTAAAATGGCCCTGTGCTCCACGAGCTCTGATCGTGATTGAGCCAGAATCAGCCAGTCGTCCAAATAGTTCAGCACTCGCATGCCTCTGAGTCTGAGAGGAGCGAGCGCTGCGTCCATGCACCTCGTAAATGTACGAGGCGCCAGGGACAGGCCGAACGGCAGGACTGTTATACTGGTATGTCTGGCCCTCGAAGGCGAACCTCAAGTATTGCCTGTGACATGACGCTATCTGTATTTGAAAATACGCGTCCTTCAGATCTATTGACATGAACCAGCCTCCTCTGCGAATATGCGCGAGGATTTTCCTGGTTGTAAGCATTCTGAAACTGCGTTTCGCTAATGCTTCGTTCAGCTGTCTTAGATCCAGTATGGGTCTGAAACCCCCGTCTTTCTTGCCAGACAGTATCTGCTGTATAGCCCCCCTTCGCTTTGAGCTTGAGATACAGGCTCTATAGCCCCTTTGCTCATCAGTTTTGATATTTTGGCACGAAGTAGGTGTGCTACTTCTGAATTCACCGTAGTTTCGACGCGCGCTGTGAAGCGGGGAGGGCGTCGACAAAACTGTAGCGAGTAGCCTCTCTTATAATGTCTAGCACCCATTCCGAAACCTCTGGGCGACAGAGGTGCTTCGGGCGTGCTGTAACGTAGGCGTTATGCCTGTGACATTCGAGGCGGGGAGCGCGCTGATCACAGCGGGCAGAGCGCTCGTCCTCGACCCCACTACGGTGCTTAACCGAGAGAGGGAGGGCTGAGCGAGTCTCGTGGGACTCGTTGTCTGTGAGTAAGTGTGGGCGGGAAGCGGGCACATTTACTGCTTTTGACGCGCTGTCTGCCTGAGCAGAGCGAGCGTGCACAGGTTTCGTTTTACAGAAACCACGTGACACGTGTGACATAGTGTTTGTGGCACTGGGGAATGTGCACATTTACTATGTTGGGTGCGCGATCGACCTGAGTCGAATTTATGGGCGCAAGCCCCGTGTGAGGGGCTGTGCTTGTGTGTAGCGATGGGCACTGGGCATCAGCACTACATTTATAACACCATCGGCCGTGGCCGGGACACCAGAAAATACATCCATATGGGATATTTCTGGGTAGCCGTAAAACGGCTTTTGTGTGCAGGCAAACAGGCACGGGTTGTACCACGTGGTCGTCGGCTGCAAAATACATATCTGCAGTCGCCTCTCAGGGCACTGGCAGAGCGATTTGTATTTGGCGGCATAAAAACTTTTTGCCGTCAGACCTGGGAATCGAACCCGGGTCGCCCGCGTGAAAGATTTAGAATCTACCACTGGACCACAGTGGAAGACACATTGACTTTCAGTTAAACGCGAGTATTTGTTTGCAAGCATGCGGGTAGCATAACATGCAATATCGACATTTTCAGACGCACTCGACTTCGCCACGGTGTTTAACCGAGTGAGGGAGGGCTGGGCGAGTCCCGTAGGACATGTAATGTCTGTGAGTGAATGTGGGCTCGGAAGAGCGGACACATTTACTGCATTGAGCGCACTGTCTGCCTGAGCAGAGCGAATGCGTGTGCAGACAAGCGGGCACGGGTTGTACAACGTGCTCGTCGGCTGCAAAAATTCACATCTGCAGTCGCCTTTCAGGGGACTGATAGAGCGAATTGTATGTGACGGCATAAATTTTTCTGCCGTCGGACCTGGGAATCGAACCCGGGTCGACTGCGCGAAAGGCTATGAATCTACCACTGGACCACAGAGGAAGACACATAGGCTTTCAGTTACCGCGAGTATTAACCACACTAGAGTTAGTTGCAGGCATGTGTGTAGTACAACATGCAATACTGACATTTTCAGACGCCTGAAAAGTGTCAGAATGTGAGAAGAGTGGATATCGCCCGGTTTCAGCGGGGCTAAAACACTCCATTCTCTTTTCGCCAGTGACGCACGGGAACCGTAGAAACGGTGTTCGGTTGCAGGCAAGCGGGTACTACGCGCTTGCTGGCTGCAAAAATACACCTCTGCAGTCGCCCCCGGGGGACTGACAGAGCGGAGCATTGGCGGCATAAATATATGCCGCAAGACCGGGAAACGAACTCCGGTCTCCCATGCGTTAAAACCTATCATTCCACCACTGAGCCACAGGGGGATACAGGCTTTTGGTATGCGTTGAGCGTCAACATGTATTCTTCGGCGTTTGCTGGCAGGCGTGCGCTTGCTGCAAATGACATTTCCAGTCGCCGACAGGGAACTGGGAAATGTAAGAGAAAAGGGGCCAGTAACTACGAACACACTTTTCTCCTTTCGCCGGTGAATGACGCGCAGAGGCAGGGTAGTTTTTCTTGTAACGTAAAGAAAAACTAACCCCGACCGTCCGCTTCCAGGAGGAGCAGCCTCGGAGAAGGATGCCAGGTGAGTCCTCAGAGTCACCATAGGCAATCGGCTCGGAGTGAGGGCGGTCGCCGTCAGCGAGCGCGAGAGCTGCGAGATCCTCTAGGAAAGGGGGGCGTCTTGAAAAAGACGCCCGGCTCTTTTAGTGTAAAATGTACATAATACACATTATACACAGAAATATATAGAAGGATATAGGCGCCGGAATGCGCAGCAGGTACGGCAGTGGAAGGCGGCGCTGGCCAGCGGCTTCAAGTGGCTCGTCCCGCTGAATTGCTTCTCAGACGACGCGTTGCTTCTCTCGTGATCCAACGATGCGTGAGCTTCGCTGAAGAGATGAAAAATCAAGTGAGTCAGCCTTTTCGAGCTACCTTTATAAGGCTAGGCCACGCCCGTTTCGGCGGGAAGTGGCAAGGAGGGCGCGAAGCGCCCTCATTGGTCTGATGTTGCATCAGCCCTCGCTCGATAGGCTTATGCAGTTGCCGCAGAGCAGCCAATGAGCGAGCGAGCCGTCTCGCCTATGGCTGTATGCTGCTGCAAATGCGCTTTACAATATTACAAAATTAAGGATAATTTTTTGCTTCAGTATTTCGTGAAAAGAGACTTTTCCCGCAGCGTCTTAGCTAAGACGCAGTACGAGAGAACTCTCGTAAGAGAACAAATAGTTAACAAATAGTTAAAAAATCATACATTGTGATTTCTGGATTATTTTTTTTTAGATTATGTCTCTCACAGTGGACATGCACCTACAATGACAATTTCAGACCCCTCCATGATTTCCAAGTGGGAGAACTTGCAAAATAGCAGGAGTGTTCAAATACTTATTTTCCTCACTGTATATTCAGTGTGTGTTTTCACAACTTTCTCCAAGTGGTTGACCATGTAAGTTGAGAGCCATATGTTGGTTTGCTTGGGTAGCCTTTTCTATCTGTTTTCTATCTCCCACAGGAGTGCACCAATGATTGCTGCAACCCCAGCAATTGCACTTTGAAGGTAGATGCACAGTGTGCCCACGGGGTCTGCTGTGAGGACTGCAAGGTGCCAAACTATTTATCTGTCTATTTATCTATTTATTTATTTATCTATTTCTCTCCCACTGCTTCCTTCTCTCACTCCATCTCTGGTCTGACTTTCACTTAATGCGTTTCATAAAAGTGTTCAAGGTTTAGCGGGTTAGCCTGGCCCTATTAACCCCTGCTGGTAGAGGTCAGAACCACCATCTAGCAACAAAAAGAATCTTTCTCAGTTGACGCCATAGCAAATTAGCTGTATGTTCTGAAGAAATTACATTTTGGCAAGCAATATACGTACAGGTATTTATTGAAACGACATTGAAACGTGCCAGGATGAAAAGCTGCGGTAAAAGTGCAGTAAGTGCAACAGCTTTTGATTTAGACAAATTCACCCTATAACCTGAAAACTTAGAGAAAACATTAATTGTTCTAAGGAGGCAAGGTATAGATTGGCCAGGGTCAGATTTATTTATTTATTACTTTTTGCTCAGAATAGTTTCTAGTGAAGGATTTAGGCCTTGCCTGTGTTTCCTCTTCCTGAGATGTACCAGCTGCCACAGTTTCATATCCACTTTTTTTTCTGTAGTTTGCTCACCACCTGCTCTCTTTTACTTTCTTCAAAGTCCTCAGTCTCCTTATCATGCACTCTGCCCACAGCTGAAGCAGGCCGGCACCATGTGCCGCGGACCAGCCGGAGCCTGTGATCTGCCGGAATATTGCACGGGAGGTTCGCCCTACTGCCCCTCTAACGTTTATATCCTGGACGGGTCATCATGTCAGCATGGTCATGCCTACTGCTATAATGGCATGTGTCTGACCCATGAACAGCAATGCCTGCAGCTGTGGGGTTACGGTAAGATTCATGCTGGCTGAAAGTGCCTTTAGTTTGCAAGGAAATTTTATTTGTAGCATCCAGTTCAAGAGTTATTATGTTTTCAAGGGATGAATCAGTTCAAATTAAGGCCCTGTTTACACTAGTGTATTTTCGTTTTAAAACAGCGTTTTAGAATGAAAACGATCCTCGTCTATACTGGCGTTTCCACTGCGTTTCAGGAACAATCGCATGTCAAATGACGTAAGGTTGCCAACTGTCCCGTATTAGCTGGGACGTCCCTTAAAATGGGGCTAATTGATTTGTCCCATGCATGACCTCCCTTGTCCTGTTTATTGACTGCTCTAACCAATGACTGATACAACAGCAACAGCAGCAGTGCTGATCACGACACTTGAGAATGATCACAGACACCTGTCGTCATTCAATCACAGCCCCCTCTCACACGCATCAGTATACGTTAAGTAAATGCACCAATTCCTCCACAAAAAATTAAAAAATAACAAAATAGGGCAATGTGTGACACTTCGATTTGGCATGTGGAAATACGGATTAAACTGCAAATATGGATAAACCTGCAAAAAAGAAAAGACTGTTCAGCTACAAAACATAATGTGAAGTAAAAAAGACATGGGTTAAGACCATCAGCGGTGACTCAACGAAAGCCTTCTGTACTTTATGTTGCAGGGAATTTTCAGTTGGGCATGGAGGTGAGAATGACTTGACTCAACATGCTTCCACAGAAATGCACAGGAAGACCACACTAGCTAAAGGGGCAAGCAATATCGGTGCATTCTTTGGGGCAGCTACTGTGGAAACTGACTAAATGAAGTGAAGCCTCGTACGTGTATCACACTGTCAACCATGGACTCCCTTATTTTCCTATAAAGAACCATGATTGTCCCTATTTTCCTTTCCAGAAGTTGGCAACCCAGACGGCTCTAGGCTGTGTTCCCCAAAAGCATTGTGAGCCTAAGTTGATCATAGAACAATAGCCACCAATGGTCTCTACGATCAACTAAGGCTTACAATGCTTTTTGGAAACGCAGCCCTGGTCTGTTATTGTCGTGTTACGGGAGCGTAATGTGGGCAGTCATGCCTTCATTTTCAAAAGTCTCTGTTTTGGTCCGTTGACACTGAAACGCAACCCTGGAGTTTTCCATCTAAAACGGGGTCTGCAGCGTTTTCAAAAGCACTGTAGTGTAGACGACAGGCGTAACCGTAGCAAAAGTTATGCGTTTTAAAACGAAAACCCACTAGTGTAAACATGCAGGGCCTAAGATTGTTGTTAGATTTTGGTATAAAAACATAGGTTCACAAAGTTTTTGAATCCCAACTGGCCCTTTCAGTCTTTAGTCAGCATCAGTGATCAAATACTGCTTGATGTTGATTATTTAGTGAGAGCTCATGGCATTTGGCTATACACCTCCAGTGTGTTCTGGGCTCATTTCCAGTCAGGCTCTTTGGCTGTCAAACTAACACACATCACAGCAGATGTACTTTGTCATTTGTGGGGCGAGGGCTTGTTGACATGTTTGATGTTCACTGCATCTAACAGATATGATCATATTCTAAATTTTTAACTGAGCAGTTATTGTTTAATTGGACTGTTTGTACACGGTGCATGGTAGAATGTATTATAAAAACTTTTGGTCACTTGAAACCTAAAACTTAATCTTGAATCTAATAATATTATCACTAATCAAATATTAGCTAGTGGCATGAAGCCAGCCAACCCATGTTCACACTATGGGTCTGTTTGAGTCCCTGAATGTAATTGACATTTCTCCAAGGTAACGTAAGTTTAACTAAATTTGTCCAGGTGCGCAGCCGGCGCATGACGCCTGTTTTCAGGATGTGAACGCTGCGGGCAATGCCTTTGGAAACTGCGGCAAGGACAGTCATGGCAACTACATGAAGTGCGAGAAAAGGTGAAGTGCTATTTCAGTTTTTCGACCAGCCATATAAGCAATATATGGTTTCTTTCAAAGAACTTACTGACCTGAAATGAAGTGGAATATGCATTTTTTTTAAATAGCAATTTGGGCTACACTACAGCACTGCAGACTCAGCAGTTATGAACTTTTACAAACTTTTTCAAACAAGACTTTTTTTCGGATTATTCATCATTCTCATAACATAACAATGTGATTTTAAGATGAGTTTTTTTTTTATCATACTATTATCCCATTTCCCATGGCTGAATTTATGCTGAAATGGCTGTGAGCAAAGATACCTACAGTAGTGATCTCACATGATATCTCGCATATAAAATCTCCCAACAGTGATGCCAAATGCGGTAAGATACAGTGCCACAGTGCTGCCAAGAAACCAAAGGGCACGAATGCTGTGTCCATAGACACCACCATCCATACAGACGGCATTGAGGTAAAGTGCCGGGGCACCTATGTGTACAGCACCCAAGATGGACAGGGCGATCTTCCTGACCCGGGACTGGTCATGACAGGCACCAAGTGTGAAAAGGGCAAGGCAAGTTTTTTTTGTTTTTTTTTAAGCTGTATATTTAATTTTTAACTGAGCAATTTATTAAACAAAATCTATACTATTAAATGGCCATTTGTGTCTCCATTTAATGTGTTAACAAAAGCATGTATTTTATGTTTTGCATTGAAGGGTCGATGTATTCTATTTTTACTTGCTTTCAGGTGTGCAAAGATCGCAGATGTCAAAATGCCTCTTTCACTGAGTTAGAAACCTGCATCGCCCGTTGCCATGGGCATGGGGTAAGGGATCATATATAGTTCTTTCTACCGAATTCTGTGTGAGCCTGATGACCTACACTAAATCATCAATGTACATCTCGGGTTCAGCGTAGATAATGTAAATGGACACGGTTTTTCAAAAGCAGAGAGCATGTACAACGTTGAAATTGCACAAGACTTGATTCAGAGAATATATTTTTTATGTTTAGATATTTATACATCTTTTTCTTGTTTTAAGCATACATAAAAAAAATCTAGTAAATCTTCAGTTTATGTCTAAAATAATAAAATGTTGCAAATGGAATAAGAAAATTAAAGATATTGTATATTAGAAATATACAATATACTCTGGGGTACATAGAAAAACAGTCTTTTTTGTCAATTTTGCTTCATTTGCTTATCTTGTTTTGAGCATGTTTAGATATTTGTACTAGAAAGTTTGAACTAAAAATACTTTTTTGCGGTGTAACAATATTTATAATTTAACATTTGATGCTAGCAATTTTTTTTATGAATCATACAAATATTTGTCCTATATTATGGCTAAATAAAAGCTGTCTTAGTATTCCTTCTCACTTTGAGTTCCTCTTTAACCCAGACTGACTCATTGTGGATTTCACACTTCTAAATCCTTTAAACCGCCCTCTGGGTCGCTTATATCCTGACACATACTGCCTCTAATAAAAAAAAACAACGCTTTTCTTATATTAGCTGAGCTATAGCATTTGATTTGTGTATTTTCTGGTCAAATAGTCTTAAACAGCCTTCAAGCCGTATAAACTCAAATTCTGTCCTCCTTAATCCATTTGCCCTCCCTCTGTCTCTCTCTTTTGTCAGCTTTTCTTTTATTTCTTGCTTATTTACCCAGTCGCTTTTCAAAAGGGCAGCCAAATACAACAGGTCTTTGAGGGGAGATTAGAGATTCAGAAAGTGCTTTTTTATTATTCATTTGCATTATCGTTTGATTCATATTGATTGTATGGTTTAGGGAAGTGTGGATGGAGAATAAAGTGAGTGATCTTGGTATTTGCACACAGCACATTTTCTTTCCTTTCCACTGTTCCTGTCTTGCCTCTGGGTTAGATTGAAGCGTGTAAAATATTCTATGTTAAAAGAAATTCCATTAAGATGAAAGGCGGTATATTCTCTATTTGCCCTATACTCTTAAAAGACGTGACGAAAAACGATCCCTGCAATTGCAGCAATGAAAGTGAGGATAGGTAAATGGCAGCATATGATTAAAACATCTAAAACTTACTGAAGTTCATTACAAACTTACAAATATATATTAAGACCAAACTATTGTGAACAGTTGTTAGTGGTGTATAGCTCACTCAAAAATGGGTGGATTGTAATTGACAGGATTTTATAAAAGAGTAACCTGGGCATCCTTGTATTCATCCTTGTGTAAAGTCATAAGGTTTAGACATGAAGGCGAGTGAATGATAAAAGGATTTCCATTTATGTAGGATGAACTATTCCTTTAAAAGTGAAGTATGTAAGATTTTTTATGTTAAAATACATTCTCTTAACCCAGTTTATTGTTCATTGACTACTATTAGTATGCAATTTTCTGTGTTTATCTCCCCCAAAAGTGTAAACATTAAGTCCCCCAGGCACCATCAAAACATTGAGAGTGGTCCGCTCAGATCCATCAATCTCTTTCCAGCTGAACCTATAGCGAAAGTTTGGGTCGTGGCTACTTTATGTGGAGCCAGAGGGTGTTTAGCCAGAGTGGGACCATGAAGTTACATGGGACCCAGATAGTCGGCATTGGTTACAGAAGTGTGAGCCAAAATTTGCTGCATTTAGACATTCAAAGTACTAACAAGTCATGATCACGTCAAAGCGAATGTGGCATTGCGATGCTACAGCGGGCGCTTCAATACAACATTATCATGCACCCGTTCATAAAGACAAATGCACCAGTTTAGAATGTTTACTTTAATGTATCCAGGGTAGACAGCCTCAGACAGTTGTAGAACATCATGTCAAAAATGCGCTTGTGTTACATCAGGCAAGGCAGGTGAAGGTTGGATCTGACAGCAGCCAAATCGCAAATCGGAAGTAGACAATTTCATAATGCTTTGTCTGCAAATTACACTTTTATATGGATAATGTTTTCAAAACATTGCAATAGTGAGTGGGCGTTGATACTGTTTCCTATGCAGTGACGTTGGCCAATCATAACAGTGGCCGTTTAGTGACAAGCCTAAAGCAGATGCCCCTTAAAATGGATCATTTCAGATAGAGGGTCAGAATTTTTTCAGTTAACGTAAGTGAACCTCAAGGAACATATTAAAATAATAATAAAACAAAAAACATGTCATGACCCCTTTAAATACACAGGTCTTAATGACAAACTTAACCAGAACCAGGTGTGCAACCAAAATTAGTCACCATGACAACAAATAAACAGCAGGGGCACGTTCAAGTTTAAAACGGTGCGCAACGTTTTGCTACGGTTTCCGGGTTGAACGTCATGTTTCCTGGAAACAGCGTGCACCGCTGTGCAACGGGGTTTGAGATACGTTTTCTCTTGTTTGGTGGGTGTGTCAGAACTGCAGTCCAATCAGCAGCAACATGTATATAAAGCACGCGGTATTAAAGTGAACTCGCACAATGGGTTCAAGGAAAGTAATTTACAAATGTGTTTGATGCAGCTCGGTATACGCAACAACTGAGGATATTAGAAGACATGTTTGTTGTAAGTTTTACTGTAAAAATATAGGATATCAACATAATGATGTAGTTTTTAGCTTCATTGCAAGTGTATGACATTTGGTATAGAAATAAACAATGGTAATTAAGTGCTTTTCCTAAAAATGAGAAAGAAAATACAGGGTATTAAAACAGTATGAACTACAAATAAAGTCAGTATGTGAGGCTAAATAGATGTGTTTTAGTCTGAATTAGGTAAGATGTGTGTTTCCATTTCAGTTTCAGCAATCCCTTCACTCAATTGGGATGTTCTCTTTTGTTCTGGGCGGCAAGTGCAGTAACTGTAACATCGGGCATATTTTGTAGTATTAAATACATATTTATACCGACTTCATCAGGCTCCGAAAATTCTTCACAAAGAACACAAAGAATGGCCTTCTCAGCTGCCATAGTTGCAACTCTTGCGTCATCAGAACAGTGTGTTCAACGCATCACCGTTTCTGTTTAAAAAACGTTGTGCAACGTTTTGTCGGGGCTGAACGCAGCCCAGTTACATGGGAAACAGGAACAGAACACAGGAAAACAATGTGATACAAACTAAGAGTCCATGAAAACAGAACATGACAGCCTGACAGCCTGGTGCTGATACAGTATGTTATATGGGTTTGTTATAAGCGAGACACTCGTGTTTGCTCTACAGTCTATATTAGTATTCCTAATACATCTGACCTTTAGAAGTAGCCTAACTTTACCCGTTGAGACATCCTTCACTTCACCCGTGAGAGCTGTTTGAGATTTTTTAGTTGTGGGAGGCACAACGTACGAATTTGGGTGTTTGCAAGGTAGTTTGAAAATATGCTTTATTTTTTTAATTCTGCTAGGTGCCACTAGTGTCGCAGAAACGACACACTTTACCTTAAAAAAGGCATGGCAAAGTTACACCCAAACCTTCCAGATAGAAATTCCCATTCGCCCTAATTCTTGTGTCATTTTGTTTTGCATGCAGTTGTGTAACAGCAATGGGAACTGCCACTGTAACCGTGGATGGGCTCCCCCCTTCTGTGAGAAACCAGGACTCGGGGGAAGTGTGGACAGTGGACCTGTGCAGTATGACAGTGAGTTCACCTTCAGCTTTCAGTGCACATGTGCCTCTCCTTATTTCTCTTCTATTCTTTAATCCATCTCATAGATAGATTTATCTGAGATTGTATCAGTCGGGTGCTTTCTCCCTCTTTCTCCCTTTCCCTTTCTTCCTCACACCTCTTATCAGATGTCACCATGACCATTAATCTCTACCATTCAGCTTTTCTTCACAGAACTTAGGACAATGATATCTTTGCTGTGTTGAAACATTTCAAGAGCTTTTAAGAATTTCTGAATGCATTACATTAATATATGACTGTATCTGCTACACTTCCTGCTCTTCTTTTTTAAAAAAGGATTTGAAACAGTATGAAATATGCTAAATATTTCAATCAGTAGTAATGCTGTCACTTAACCCGCTACCGTTCAAAAGTTTGGGGCCATTAAAACTTTAAAAAAAAGAAATTAATACTTTTATTAAGCAAAGATATTAGGGATGCACCGATACCAGTATCGGTATCGGGCCCGATACTGCACTCGTGTATTCGTACTAATTGAAATGCTCCAATACCAACAACCGATACCCTGCAGCATAGTGTTTGTGTTTAGACAAAGAAACACAGACAACAGAGAGTATTGTGGGGATAAAAGAGAAGACTGTCTATAAAGTAAATGTATCTTATTAGTGGAATAATAAACAAAATATAGTAACGCCTATATAGCTGTGGTGCGCGAGCTGATAAGCGTAAAACACGCAGTGGATTGAGCGCACAGCGGCACAGGCGGTCAAATATGGCAATGGCAAAGAAAGTAAAACGAGGCATGTATTATTAAAGTTAACTGAAGGTAAAGAAAGAAAGATAGAGAGAGGGAGAGAGTGCACTTCTGTTGCATGTGCTTGGTTGCATCTTCGCTGATCGTTCACTCATCACACAGGCGTCATTTTGATTAAAACTAAATCTTATATGCAAGTAAAACTTGAACTGTTACGTGATTTATGTATAACGAGCGGTTCCCAACATTATAATAGGATGTTTGCTGGTCAACAAGTTTTATGAACACAAACATCCAAAGCGCGCGCCCAGAAAACCTTGTCGAATTTGAATGCTGAATTGAATTCTTTCACGTCTTGCGCTTGAATAAACGAATTCACACAAAGTATCCTAGTAAACATAGTTGGTTAAATCTTAAATGTACATAGACAGTTGAGTAATATGTGTAACAGTATATTGATCCATGCATTCGGTCTTAAAGGGACAGCAGCCTAATGAACCTGCTGCTGTGTTTTAATGTTAACTAAACAACAGAGGACAAAGAAGCCACTTTGACTGAATAACTTTTGTAACTTTATAAAGATCCATCTATATTTAATAACTCTACTACACCCTTGCCTCATTTAGTATACGCAGTTCTATGAATATGCAAATTATCCCCGCCTCCACTCACTCACACCATTTCAGAGATCCACTCGTTGATGATCACACGTTGACGTGATTGGTTACAAGGTAGTTTGTGACATCAGAAACACCAGCGATTTCAAACCTTTTTTTTTGAGGTTCGCTCCAGTTTTAAGGAGAAAATACTGAGCAATGGTGTTGACTGATGAATTTGCACATGGTTTCTCTTAAAGCATATTAAAAACACCACATAGACAAATAGACAACATTAAAAGCTTGATTTTCACCACAGGGGAACTTTAAGATACTGTAAGATACTGTATATTTAAATAGAAAACAGCTATTTTAAATTGTAATAATATTTCACAAAATTTCTGTTTTACTGTATTTTTGATCAAATGAATGCAGCCTTGGACAGCATGAGAGACTTCTTTCAAAAATCTTACAATCTTTTTTTTTTTTTGCATTTATATATGTGTATAAATGGCTTATTTTTTGGCAATCTGGTAACATAATAAGTAAAGTTCACATTTAAAATCACAGCTAATAATCCTTCATGTTCATGAGTCACACTGAAAATGGAACGTCAAATTGCATTGCATTGCGGAAGAGAGTATTTACTGGTTGTGTGCTGCACATTTTAGAAATGGAGTAAGCCAGTTGGTTATTCTATTCATATGCTAGATGCTGCTTTAAAGTAGTATAGTAGAGACAGTAGTATGGTAGTTTGCTATTCTGGACATAGCCATATAAATTATTATAGTAGAGTGAATGCAGTGCACACCAGATCTATTATTCAGAGTGGCAGATATTTGGCAAGCACTTCTCATTGTGTTTGCTGTTGACCATTGTCTAACAGTCGTTGTATGTTCTATATCTGTCCTCAGGTCAGATGGGATTGGTTGTTGGGCTGCTCTTTGCTTTTCTAGTGCTTCTTCCTGCTGTACTTACTGCCTTCTACTGCATCAGGATAAAAAGCTCCTACTACCACAAGTGGAGAACACAGAGAGAGAAGAGCAAAGCCAGCAGGTATTACTGTTGAAACACACACACACGCATACACTTATACAGTGTAATTACAAAATGGGTTCATAGAAGTTCAAATGGATTAATAGCAGAAAGCTAAAAAAAAATCTTTTTATACAGTAAGTACTCAGACCCTGTATCAAGCTCAATCTGTACTATCTGTTTGATCATCTTTAGAATTTAGTCCCATTATACAAATTAATTTGATTGGACATGATTTTAGAAAGATAAACCTGTTTGTGTTTGTACCGCACAGCAGAGAAAAACCTCCAAAAATGTCTTTGAAGTTTTAAAAGAACTTAGTTCTTTGAAATTGCATCCATAAAAAACATGCCTGGTCATTCAAGGTTGCTAGAGGTGGCCTTCGGTGTCATCAGATGGAAGAAGTTTTGAGCCATTCATCCTGCAACTGGCTGTTTAGGTAAATTGGGTATTTGGTTCCAGGAGGGACCCATTGAATTCACGCTGTGAGTGAGAGAATAACTGAACCGAAGTGAGCAATTTCGATGGCATTGACTAGTACCACCTGTGGCATGCTGAGTGATTCTTCATGCAGATTTGTGGAGTGACTGATTTCTAGAGTTTTTATTTATTCAATTCCTAGAAATAAAAGCGATAACAGCATATTCTAAAAATTCTTTCTTCAAGCTCATTCATCTTATTCAAGGATATTTCTCTCTGATAAAAAACTGCCTTCACTTGAGGAGCCCTGTGATTGTGTGGCTGTTCCAATATCTAATATCAAAATGTCTTTTTTCCAGATGAATAACTCACTTCAGGTGAGTAGGCACATTCCTCGGGAGACATTTAAATCATGTTTTGCTTTGATTGAAGCAAGACTTGAATTGCTTTTTTTAGATCAGCTATTGATGTTATGCCCAAATAAGTGAAGAAAAAACAATCATACGCTACTCTATTTGGATGACAGAAATAGACATTTAAAAGAATATTTAGAATGAACACACTGATTTTAACTAGAAAATATAAAAAATTCTATGGAATGTACTTAGCCTTTACTTTGGGGTCAGTATAAATGGGCTCTCGAGCTAAAGTTGATGGGAAATGGGATCAAAACACTTTCCGTCCTCTCTGATAGAAATCATTCTTTTGGGAATCTTCTTTTTAAGCAATATAGATGTCATGGCTTTTGTGATTGGTCTTCTTTTCTGAAACTGCAGTTCAAAATTCAGTTGGAAAACCATCCATTCCCGAGGCTTTGCCACTCTTCAGCTGATTAATGCCATTATAATAGAAGCCATATTTCTTCAGCAGATATTGGTTTTTCAAGAATGTCCTCATAATTCCTATATCCAATATCTAAATTCCTCTGTTCAAGAAGCTGCTCATACCACTGACTTGTTAGATTATACATTTGGGGAAAAAAGGTGAATTGGTCAATCTTTCTTTGATCTGTAACGCATTTCTTCTCTCAAACCAAGCTGCCAAATCCACTTTGAAGAGAATTTCTTGCTTTATGTATATATTTTTTTTCTTTTTCTGAATACGGTGGTCATGTATTTCTGCTCTGTTGAAGACAAGAACCCATTCTACTCATTCACACAATTAACAATAATATCTGGCTCCTTATATATTTCCTCAATGGTTCTCCCTGCCCTTATCTATAGCCAAGTTTTTTTTTTTTTTTTTACCAATTTCAAACACTACCAGTATATGTTTCAATGCTTTCAAACGATTGTTTTGTGACCTGCTTATAACAGCAGCTGCTTTACAGAGGCAGTGCTAGAGAACCCTGTCTTTCATCTCAGCCAGCTAAAAATCTGTGATTAGTTCAGCTGTCAGCATCCTTTGAAATCTAATTATGTGATCTTTCTTCACATTTGCTGTAGTGAGATAACTGAGGATACTTCACTCTGAATTTTCCCCTTACCAGTCGTTAAAAACAGAGTTATTCACATTAGGTGCAGTATTATGCTTTCTTCTAGTCAGTGGTTTTGCTTGGCACGGAGCGATTCCCAGCACTTTCTGCTCATCTGAACTTTCTCAGTTCCAGTAAATTCACTCTGGACTCTCTCATTGCCAGTGAAAAAAAAAAAAAAAAAAGTTGTCAGTTAAGCAAGATTTTGCACATAAAGGGTTAGTTTAGAAAATTCTGTCATCATTTACTCACCCTCATGTTGTTCCAAACCTGTATGTCAGTGGTCACCAAAACTGTTTAGTTACCAACATTCTTCAAAATATCTTCTTTTATGTTCCACAGAATGAAGAAATATTTGAAGTCATGATTTGAAACGATATGAGGATGAATAAATGATGGCAGAATTTTCATTTTTGGGTGAACTCTCCCTTTAAGTTAATTCATGTAAGACTTGAAATTCCATCTCTCCTGCTGCTCTAAATGGACATTGTTAAATCTGTTTCACATCTGTGTCAGTTAAGAAAAAAACAGAGGTCTAACACTTCCGAACTTTTACTAAGCTTCTAATATGGCATACTGAATGTTAGCTGATGATGGAACAGGCACAATTGCAGTTCATTATGTATTTTGGGAACTAATCTAAATTCAGAAAGAATAATTGTTTGTGCATACTCAATGTTGGAAAGCATTTTTTTCTTGCATTCATTCTTACTTTAAGAACTGATCATTTCACCTGATAAAGAACTGCTTGTAAGAATTAAATAATGCGTAACAGCACAAAGCACCATAAGCATTTGACTACTACCATGAGCCACAGTAAGTGCAGCTGCAGTGAAACATAATGCTGAGGGAGTTAGTCTCAGCAACAGGCTTTAGGATTGGCAGGCAACACGACAGAGGTTGAATAGAGCCAAAAATAGAGTGATCCTTGAAGAAAACCTGCACACAACCTCTATCAAGAGAAAATATTCTTCATTCAGTGTCAGAATGGCCTGGAGCGCAAAGCCAAGATGATACTGGAATGGCTTTAGGACAAATAATGTCCTTGAGAATCCCAGCTAAAATGACGCCATAGAAATACTGTGGACTAAGTCAAACCTTTCACAACCAAGCTGACGAGTTTGAGGGGATCTGCAAGGACAAATATGAGAAAGCATCCAGGTGTGCAAAGCTGAGAGAATCACACCTAAGAACACCTCCTGCTGTCATCACTGCCACACGGCCCTGAATACTAATGCCAATAATAGATTTCAGATTTTTTTCATACATGCATAATAATTAATATGGCATACTGTGCCTATACTGTGTTCACTTTGTCCTTTTGGTATATTGTGTCAAATGCAATAAATAATTCAGTCCTGACAAATTCTCTCCAAGGGGTCTGAATGCTTTCTGATGTGTCACTGTAGAAACATACACACATGTTATCTGTTTTTATATAACATGCATATAAAATTATGGTACATTGAAAAAAAAAATCTTAAATTGTCAATCTTGTGCTGTAACAAACAGAAACCACATTTTTGTTATACATACTGTTCTGAATCAATTTCCTTTAAATCTTCCATAAACTATTTGTATGTGTTTTTTTATTTGTTTGTTTTTTGTTTGTTTTTTATGTGATCTCAGACATGAGGACTCCATCGAAAATGAGAAGAATGGACACTTAAACCATGCTTTCCATTTGAAGGTGGTGGGACCATCCAGAAATGCTAACCTTAAGGTATGGACACTTTAATTTCATGTTATAGATGAGGTCACATTCATTTATAATCTTTAATGAGAATTATTACATTAATACTGTATACTACCATTCAAAAGTTTGGGGTTAGTAAGATTTTTTAATGTTTTTAAAAGAAGTCTCTTATGCTCACTGAGGCTACAGTAAAAATAGTAATATTGTAAAATATCAATTTTAATGAACTGTTTTCTATTTCAATATAAAATGTCATTTATTCCTTTGATGGCAAATCGACGAATTTTCAGCATCATTACTCCAGTCTTCGGTGTGATGTGATCCTTCAGAAATCATTCTAATATGATGATGATTTGGTGCTCAAGTAACTTATTATCAATGTTGAAAACAAAGTACATTTTGTTTTCAGGATTCTTTGATAAATAGCATATATATATATATATATATATATTTCACCTGAAATATAGTATATATATATATATATATATATATATATATATATATATATATATATATATACTATATAGTATATATACAGTAACATTATAAATGTTTTTACTGTTACTTGATCAATGTAATGCATCTTTGCTGAATAAAAGTATTCATTTAAAAAAAAAAAAAAAAAAAAAAATTGGTATGGTTATTATGAAAAGTATAATAAAGCATTATTTAGAGATAACAGCCTTATAAAGATGCAATATCTGTTTAAAATGCCTTTTATGACCCCGATGACCTCTATCAAGACATTAGTTCATTGCATTTGTGCAGTCATTTTGATATTTTGTGATGGGGTTTATGTTTTAATAATGACGATTTAATATATTAAAATTTTCAAATCATATCACCATTAACCCGTCACTTTCCTTTTTTCCTCTCAAGCTACCTCACACCAGTAAGGAGGTGCTTCCTCTGAGGCCAAACCCAGCCTCCAACGGTACTCAGCTAGTCAATATTGTCCGTCCTCTCCGACCGGCTCCGTCGCCATCCCTGAGCAGCGTCAAAGGACCTCGACCTCCTCCGCCTATCACCAAGCCGCCCAACTCACCCAGCACACCAAAATCTGTAGCCTCACCTCAGAAACTCAGTCCTCCCAAGAAGCCTCTGCCCCTCAACCCTACACGTACACCACTGGTGAGAGTTCAGGGACCTCAAATTCTTTGGTTTGATCAAAATCACTGTGGGAGCCAAAGTGGGTCATGATCTCATCTTATAAATTCTGCTTATAAACCCTGTTATCTGTATTGAAACCCTGTCAGAAATCCTAAATGAAGCACACCTCAAATTCTTATTGACTTCTCTTTCCTTTCTCATACAGATGGTATCAGAAAAACAGTCTAGACCTCCGTCCACACCCCCGCATAGGGCTCTTCCGCTCAGCCCTGCTCGTGGAGCACAGCCCAAACCCTCCGGTGGGGGGCTCATGGTGATGATGCCCCCTGCAATCGGCCCCAAGCCTGTGGGAAAGGTCACTGCCGTTCCCCCTTTGAAAGCATTCCGGTAAGTAAACACATCAAAAGTTCTTCAAGTGAGGACGAGAACATTTGAAGGGCTTAAATTGGCATGAAATGGAAGTTGCGATAGACTTTTCCTCCCTGTTGTGACGTATAACCGAGTGAAATGGCTTCTCGAACAAGAAAAAATGTAGGACTGGACTTGATTTTGTCAATCGGGATTTGATTGGATGGTTGGGTCTTTGCCGTTTCTGTTGTTGCAATCTCTTGTGAGTGGCAGATTGTCCCGTCCTCACGTCAGTAAACACGTCATCATAAAAGAGAAGAAATGCGTTGCAAGAGGGAGGGGAAGTTAGTTTGATTAATAATTATGAGGGCACATGAATTTAAAAAATAATAATAATGATGTGCAAAGATAATTCATTTACAAGTTTTTAGTTTTAGTTTAAGGTCCAACTAGTTAATAGTGAGAATTGGACCCTAAAGTGTTTCCCTATATTAAAAAAATAATGTTCATTTAGATTTTATGGTGACTTTATCATTAAAATATAGCTGCATACAGAGATTGCGGGCCACTCCTACTGGTGGCTTTAAAAAAAAAAACTCACGGCGGCCACATATATTTAAGTGGGTAAATTTCAAAGTCTGTTGTATGTGTCTCTCTTTATGCTGACTGCTGGTGGCGCTATGACCGTGCACTAAAATATTTACATCTATGTGATCAGCCTCCATGACCAAACCAACTACACTAATTTGATCTAAATCAGACAATGATCTTAGAAGATATCAGACTCTTCCTGTTTCCCTTTTTTGTCATTAATTTAATCCCTCACCTTGGCAATGCTGTTCGAGATATCCAGAATCTGTTTGCAATTTACCATCCTCAATAGCTACATATGCACCCAAATAATCCATTAGAAATAGTACTGATGGCTCAATCGGATTGAAACACAATCCTGTTCCTGGAGATCTGAACTCTAGGTACCTGGAGAGTTCCGATCCAGTCCTGATCCAACACACCAAGTGCTCCTGAAGATCTTAATTAGCTGGTTCAGTTGTGTTTGATAAGGGTTGGAGCTGAGGTTTGCAGGAAGGTTGATCTCCAGGAGCAGGATTGGGCATCCCTGTCGCAGTCGATACGATTGAGCTGGTATATTTGGTCAGATTGGATTGGACTGGACCTGAAATAATCTGATCAATAGGAAAAAAACTAAGGATGTAGACACCTGAATATGATTTTTCAATCAGATAAAAAAAAAAAACCTTGTGCACGTGCACGGTGCTGTGATGCGTATGTTTACAAGAGCCCTTTTATAATAACAGCTTTAAATCTTATGAACTGGTCATTGGCGGAGACTGAATATTTACTAATATTTGTTTAAAAAAACCTCTTTCGACATATTTATCAGCTTTTTGATTTTGTCATCGAGGCAAAAACAATTATGCTCACGGTAGCTCCAATAGCTGTGCTTTCTCCAGTTCTGAACATGTGCTTAAGTTTTGTTTATAAAACATAAATGCACATTAACAAAATGTGAATCGGATTGAAAAGTTAAGGGCTCTAATAAACAGAGCTTTCAGAATCTGGAATCAGATTGGATTCATTCGGATTGACAAAATTAGTGCATGTAAACATACCTGAACAGTATGTAACAAAAGAAGTGTGCAAATTCATGGTAGTCATAAAAGAGTTGGCAAAAATTACCCTGATGACTTACTTCTTCCGGTGGCAGTGACTCGACGCAACTGATGCTGGTAGGTCACATGATAATGACAACATGGCGGATGTAGTGCGTCTAGATGGCATTCATACTACACACACTCATACTATATGGAACATACTTTTTTAGCGGTCGTAAAGTAATTGCTTATTCAAAGTAAGTACCTGTTCAAGAGAGTATGAGATTTCAGACACAGCCCTAGAAAGCAACAGGCAAGTAAGTTTTATCAGGGTTGGAGCAAAACTCTGCAGGATAGTTACCCTCCATGACAGGGTTTGTCCATCCCTGCCCTAAGAGGAGTATTATATGTTCACTGCATTTCCTTTTCACAAAATTCCAAAATGACCTAATGAATGTCAGTGCAGAACTTGTTCTGGTCAATGAAAACAATATACTGAGTTTCATAGATGTACATACATGTATGTACGGTACATGAACCAAGTTTATAGACTACATTAAGGATTCACTACCTGCGTCATATCTTTTCCACTCGCCATTTGTGACTCATTTTCTCAGCAAAATATGTAAATTGTGACACCATTAGTGGTTGATTGAACAGTTACTCTCCAGTAAGAAAGGCAGTCCTAATTAGTGAGAGTCTTGTCTATCCTAATTATGTGATGCTTTGTTTTTCTTTGCCAAACCAGACGGATCAGAGGCATTGTTAGATTCAAATAAGCATGCTGAACAGTGGGGGGTGGGTCGTGCGGTTTAGATATTTTATGGGATTTTTTTCACCTCCTCTTCACCTCCTCTTGAGCGCAGTAAATATAGGACTGAATTTTTTACTACACATCAAACGTTCGGATGGGTTTTTACTCATTTATATACAGTAGTAGGTTTTATGGGGAATTACACATGCCTCATTGGAATCTCCTAAGCAGCGACATTTTAAAGTTTAAATCATCTTTTCTCTCCTCGAGTCTCCATACCAATGCTAATGTACTATTAGTTCTCAAAAGCAGCCGTCTAGCACTTATTTTCAGAAATGACTGCACCTACATACATCCAGGCCTCAGTTCTGCTTGTCTCCAGCACTACATGCTCCTCCAATCTAAGAACAACCGGATCTCGCAGAGTTTCAGCTTGTGAAGATAAATCTTTTCACAGCTTCCCAGTGGCTGCGGAAGCTTAGCACTATGTTGTGATAAAAAGACACATTCATTTTCAAACACACAACGGTGAGACTCTGAGGAATCTAATGTGTATACTGAAAACTGCATTTCATTTTGACAGGCTCAACAGGGTATCATATTTAAATCATGTTTTCTTACACAAAAAGAAAGGCATAGTTGGTTTGAAATGATGGTCAACCTGGGAAAGGCCTTCAGTTAACAGTGCAAAGTCTTTATATTGAAGGATCTTGTGAGAAATACGAGATAAACTGAGATAAGCACTGAATAGCATTCCCGCTTTTACAGAAATTTTAATCCTGTAAATCCTGACATATGAAATAATAGTCAGAATAGTCCGTTTAACGAACCTTTAAACACAATTATTTTATGTTTTGTATATTTAATATATAAGGCTTTTATGGCCCATATAGTACAAAATAGGTGAATATGGAGCACATACTTAAGGAGGAAAAAAAAATAACATTTTATTCAATGGAACTGAGCGATTTGGTGCAAATTCTGTTATTTATATGGCCAAAAAGATTAAATTCTGATAGCTTGCTATATAAATCAGATTGTGTGTGCGTGCGTGCCTGCATGCATGCATGTATACAGTATACATACAAAAGACACATGTACCACGGCTGGAAGGTGGATGTTAGAATTATAATAAAAGGCCTTTTACTTTTCAAGAAAGTATGACCTATTAATCAGAGGGCACGTTGTGTACAACAGGTATAACTTGTTGCCTTAGAAATTCATGTATCATATATGATTCAGTATGCTTTTTAAGGTTAAATAAAGGCCACAGAATCTGACACTTTCGCTTTCAAAGTTCTATACAAAGAGTATTGCATCTATTGACAGCGAACCTCAGAGATCTAGATATAACTAGTGTTTTTTTGTGTGTTTTTTTCAGGCCTGTTTCAGGACCCAAACCACTCATAGTTCCGTCCCCTTTCCGAAAATGACTCTTGCAGGATTCATTTTGAAAGACTGCAGCCAGCCTATTTGCACTAAATAAAGACCCTTGACGACTGGTACTATATGGAGCCGTCTCACAAGGGATGGAAGAGCATGGTGAGCCGTGGATGAGGCCTCGCAAACCACCGTTCAAATACAGTCGGGCACAGCAGAGATGACGCGGTTTTGCATGAAAACATGCAGACTGAGAAAGTTTTGGATAGACCATTACATTGCCAAAAACTCGAATTTTATCACCTTGCAATTTTTTTGTACTTATTTGTTGTTGCGTTTTAATGTAATGCCTCTGTCTTGTTTACATTTATTTTTTTTATTTTTTTTGGACTATCATCTATTTGTCAAGTGCCAAAGATGTTGTTTTGTTAATGCCTTGATTGTTTAATTTGTTGTACTGTTCTGTATGAGATTTTTTGTTTGGAACATAAAATATGTTATTCCTTTTTAGTAAAGATACCATGTTGTTGTGGTTGTCCTCTCTCTATTGCAGACTTTACATCAGGTCTCATTCTTTATATTATCAGGTCAATAAAAAAGAAATTTGCAGTGAATGGGTTCTTGAATAATGGAAAAAATGTTAAATAAAAATAAAATAAAATAAAGGTTAAGTGTGTAATTTTGGTGCAAAATTGATAATGCAAAAATAATGACAAACAAGTTTTCCAAACATTCTTAAGTATATCTAAATGGGGCTACAGTCTACTAATACTCTAATGATAGTTAGTTGACATGTAGTTGCAAACTTACTTATAGTTAGTAGAATGTCTAAAGTGGACCATCGAAATAAAGTGTTAGCCCCATTTACAGTGAGGAAAATAAGTATTTGAACACCCTGCTATTTTGCAAGTTCTCCCACTTAGAAATCATGGAGGGGTCTGAAATTGTCATCGTAGGTGCATGTCCACTGTGAGAGACATAATCTAAAAAAAAAAATCCAGAAATCACAATATATGATTTTTAACTATTTATTTGTATGATACAGCTGCAAATAAGTATTTGAACACCTGTCTATCAGCTAGAATTCTGTGCCCGGTTGCATAAAGCACCTTAAGTTTTTCCCTTAAGTATGATACTTAAGGGGCGATTTCCTCTTACCTAAGAGAATAACTTAAGGGTGTTGCATATAATCTCTTAAACGGTTCTCTTAGGTAAGGGAAACATTTAAGTGTTTCACGACAGCGATCCTGGATTCACGTTATAAAAGTCTGTTGTTGCCATAGATACGCAAAACACTAACATGCCGCGTCGCGTCTAGGACAACTCGAGGTATCGCACACCGGACGCGCACTTTCTCAGTTTATGGCCACAGCAATATTGTTATGTTTAAGGACATTATGGAATTAAGATAATGTCTGTACGTTATGTTATGACTGTACTGTACAATTAAATATAATCGTTGCTAAGTCTGCAGTCACTTTACCTCAGATTGTCCGTTAACTGAATGAATTGAGAATATCACCTGAAGATCCGATACACACTAATTGTACATTTATTGAATGGTAGCCGATTTATGCACGTGGAACACATCTCCCACTACCGTCTGAAAACTCCCAGTTGCAAAAAAACGGAGTGCTATAAGCAGATGTAACACCGCAGGTAACTAGTGGTTGCGATGTGTGACATGGTCAAGGTCGCTGTCTAGTTTGTTAGCGATGTCAAATATTGCGCGTCGATCAAATCGGTAGCTATTCTTGCAAGAATTTTTCATTGCTAAGATGGTCCAAAGGGTTCTCTCTATCCCTAAAAATTCTTCTTGGCACATGATCTTCAGCTGGTTCCATAAATTCAGCCATGTCGTCTTATTTTTGTCCGCGTTACTCTTAAGGTTACGATTTCCAAACCTTACATTATACTTAGGGAAATGACCGTTAAGGGGTTTTATGCAACACTTAATGCTTTTTAAGGGATTACTTAAGTGAAAAAACAGCATTTAAGGGAAATTCTAAGTGTTTATGACGTTTCACTTAAAGAAACCCTTAAGTAACACTTAAGGGTTTTTTTCTGCAACACCCTTAGGTTTAAGGGAAACATAAGGGCGAACTTAAGGGAAAATTACACTTAAGGTGCTTTATGCAACCGGGCACTGACCCTCAAAGACCTGTTAGTCTGCCTTTAAAATGTCCACCTCCACTCCATTTATTATCCTAAATTAAATGCACCTGTTTGAGGTCGTTAGCTGCATAAAGACACCTGTCCACCCCATACAATCAGTAAGAATCCAACTACTAACATGGCCAAGACCAAAGAGCTGTCCAAAGACACTAGAGACAAAATTGTACACCTCCACAAGGCTGGAAAGGGCTACGGGGAAATTGCCAAGCAGCTTGGTGAAAAAAGGTCCACTGTTGGAGCAATCATTCGAAAATGGAAGAAGCTAAACATGACTGTCAATCTCCCTCAGACTGGGGCTCCATGCAAGATCTCACCTCGTGGGGTCTCAATGATCCTAAGAAAGGTGAGAAATCAGCCCAGAACTACACGGGAGGAGCTGGTCAATGACCTGAAAAGAGCTGGGACCACCGTTTCCAAGGTTACTGTTGGTAATACACTAAGACGTCATGGTTTGAAATCATGCATGGCACGGAAGGTTCCCCTGCTTAAACCAGCACATGTCAAGGCCCGTCTTAAGTTTGCCAATGACCATTTGGATGATCCAGAGGAGTCATGGGAGAAAGTCATGTGGTCAGATGAGACTAAAATAGAACTTTTTGGTCATAATTCCACTAAACGTGTTTGGAGGAAGAAGAATGATGAGTACCATCCCAAGAACACCATCCCTACTGTGAAGCATGGGGGTGGTAGCATCATGCTTTGGGGGTATTTTTCTGCACATGGGACAGGGCGACTGCACTGTATTAAGGAGAGGATGACCGGGGCCATGTATTGCGAGATTTTGGGGAACAACCTCCTTCCCTCAGTTAGAGCATTGAAGATGGGTCGAGGCTGGGTCTTCCAACATGACAATGACCCGAAGCACACAGCCAGGATAACCAAGGAGTGGCTCTGTAAGAAGCATATCAAGGTTCTGGCGTGGCCTAGCCAGTCTCCAGACCTAAACCCAAAAGAGAATCTGTGTGTGTGTGTGTGTGTGTGTGTGTGTGTGTGTGTGTGTGTGTGTGTGTGTGTGAGAGAGTGTGTGTGTGTGTGTGTTCACAGAGAAGATCTGTGTGGAGGAGTGGGCCAAAATCCCTCCTGCAGTGTGTGCAAACCTGGTGAAAAACTACAGGAAACGTTTGACCTCTGTAATTGCAAACAAAGGCTACTGTACCAAATATTAACATAGATTTTCTCAGGTGTTCAAATACTTATTTGCAGCTGTGTCATATAAATAAATAGTTAAAAAATCATACATTGTGATTTTTTAGATTATGTCTCTCACAGTGGACATGCACCTACGATGACAATTTCAGACCCCTCCATGATTTCTAAGTGGGAGAACTTGCAAAATAGCAGGGTGTTCAAATACTTATTTTCCTCACTGTAGATATACTCAAGAATGTTTGGAAATTATTTTTGCACTATAATGCATAAATGAGGAGTAAAGGTTTATTAAAATAAGGTAAAACTGGTTTCCTGAACAAAGACTAAGATTACACTTGGATTAGACAGCTATGAAAACGGAAACCCGTCACTGAAGACTAATTTAGGAGAAGACTGTTACAGCACTGACATTAGTCCATAAATGTGCTTCTGCATAGCCTTGGGAGCGTTTCGAAAAATTTCTAAACAGGCTTTATAAGGAAAGATTCATGTGCTGTTTCTGTGAAAGGACTGATAATCTGAGAAATGAACTGCTGGCGTATCTTATCAAGCAATGCATTCTCCTAAACTCAGCATAACTTTTACTAAATCATTGTCAGAATGTAATTTTTTTGTGTGAATCGTCCAAGTCTATTTTGCAGACATTGCAATTTTATGATTTTGGATGCGTATTTCACTTATTTATAATAGAAAAAAGAATGTATAATGTATGATTTTGTTGGTATAAGATACCATTTCGGCTGACCTTCAGTAGAGAGTTTGGCCTTGAAAACCATGTTTAAATTTCTTTCTATCACTCTTAAAAAAATGGTTCTAAACAGTACCAAATTACGGTTCTTCGACTTGTAACAATAGCAGAACCCTTTTTATAAGGTTCCATAAAGAACCATGCTTTGAAAGGGCAATATAGGACCTTAATGGTGTTATTAATAACTTTTTCAACAATATTTATTTTCATTAATATAAGTTTATTAGTATCTTCATATTATTAATATTAATATTATTATTAATATTATTTGTGTATATTATTTATTAATATTGTTCTTTAGTCCTCTATCTGCCTGGTCTTATTATATCTTGTTGCCTCTATTTGGGTTTTAAAACATTTTTTAAACAGCACGTTGTATCAATAAGGTACTTTTATTTTTTATTGAAGTGGCAGATTTAGCAAAAATGATTAATAACAGTGGTTAGCTGAATACATTAATAAATAACAACTGACATTGAACACGATATAGATGTAATGAAGACCACGTTCTAGTGAAATATCTTCACAATCCTCATATGATGTCTTTACGTCATTCATTATGTGTGTATTCTGAGTGGCGGTTTCTCTCTGCAGATGATACGTTATGATATGTGACAGCATCTGAAATACACAATTGAGTTTAGAGTTACAATTGATTATGAAAAACAATTATGTCAATGAAGGCCAAAATAAGCAATGGACAGTATGAGCCCTTTACCGTGTTAAAAGGAAAAACTGATATAAAGTCATGGGTGATTATAAAAGTGATTATAAATTCCATATCTCTGTTACTTTGTGGAGAAGAGAAGATGAGTATCCTTAACTGAACAGAGCAGCTCACACTCACATGTTCTGTTAAACTAAAAAGAGAAAAAGACATGATTGGTAGGAAACCAGTTAAAAAAAAATTCAAGTTATAATTTATAGACATTTTAAGAAATAAATAATTTACCTGCTGGGAGTATGTTGACAGTCTGTGTATAGTTGTATAGCTGAGCTCCAGAAATTCAGTAATTTGACAGTTACAGATTTGAAAAACAAAAAGGTGGGAATAAAGAACCCTATACTCTAACACAAAGAACCATTTCAGCATTTAAATGGTTCTTCAGGAAGATACAGTTCTAAATAGAACTGTTACTACGTGTAAAGAACCTTTAAAGAACCATCTTTTTTAGAGATTTTGGTTTCACTTTATTTTAATTTTCCCTTTAACACATTATGTTGTTGACTACAAGTAACGTTGCACCTACATGTCTACTAACTTAGAGTGTCAGTAGAGTATTAGTAGACTGGTAGGGTTAGGGTCTAAGTTGATATGTAGTTGCAAAGTTACTGATAGTCAGTACAGAATGTCTGTTGGGGAACCATCACAATAAAGAGTTGGCAGATATTAAGCAGACAGTTTACTAATACTCTAATGAGAGTTAGTTGACATGTAGTTGAAAAGTTACTTATAGGCACAGAAAGTTCAAAAAGGACAATCAAAATAAAGTGATCCCTAGATTCCATCTGCATGACATCCGTAAAAGTTGGGCTTCGCCAGCCTTTGTAGTCAGTGACTCTTATTGAGCTCCGCTATTAAGATGTACAAGTGAAGTGCTGCTGGATTGTAGTACCACATGACCCCACCTGGATGAACCTGTGGCTCACTGCAACTGAAATGCAAATCCTAGAGATGTTTCTGTTTGATTTGCAGCTCATTACACACAGTCAGACCTGCCTCACCCCCTCATATGGACCAATAAAGCTCCACTGACAGCTGTGGCTGGTGCAATTTAGGGAAGGGAGGAACTGAATCCATGCTGTCAGCAGAAACCCTCATCGCTCTAAATTGACGAGCAGCCTTTCCGCCTCAATTTTTGTTTTTACTTGAAATGAATCCTGCACTGTGTCATGGCCATATTCAGTCTGCTGAGCAGACACTTATCACACTCTTACATTGCATTGCATTGTATTGGTTTTAATTAAATTTAGTTTCTCACTCTCCTACATGCCCCGAGTCCATCCTTCTCATGTCTATAGGAGATGGTGTGTGATTAATTATGTAGGAATAGGTAAAGGAACTGTTAAGTCAGGGGAGGAAATTGAGCAGTGTTGTAGAAAATAGGACTGAATCACCCACTCTCAATATCAGTGCATATTCCCTCTTTAATAAAACAGGACACTAAAATATGTGATTTAAACTGTTGCAAATATAATAATAGGGGGGGAAATTGAGAAATTTAAATGCTTGTGGCACTTTCAATGAATTATTCTCACACATTTTTCTTTATTTTTTGGCACGTTTAAATACATTTTTTGTTTATTATGTGTCAGGGTAATGTGTTTTTGTTAATTTTCCCATGTTTCCTTTCAGTTCAGTTCATTTCTCATTTCTATAGTTACTAAGGCCCTGTCCCATTTCTCCCCCCTTAAAACTTCCACTTGGTTTTGAGTGCCCTCAAAAGTAAAGTCCCCTCAACGAGGGGAAGTGGAGTTGAAGATCTTTCCCTATGAAATGGGACACCACTATATGCAAATTATATACATGCACATAACTATCCCAGTTATGATCAGGATATAAGTAGCCTATCCATAATAATATGCTAGAAATCTAATAAAGTAATCAAATGTAAAATAACACAGCATAGTTTATTATAGATAGATTAATGCTCATTAAAGCTAAAGTTAAAGTTATTCATTCAAGAGCTGGGAGAAATTTTCTCTTTGCCTTTAGTTGTTTTATTCACATTAAAGGTGTAATAATTCGCAGATTTATTAGACGCTGCCACTTTAAGACCGAATGCAGATCTAATAATACACATTTTCTCCCAACTATTCCACAACCAACTCCCATTTAAGACATAAACTGTGTTAAAGTGAATCTCCAAACCGGTCATTTAGCCATATTTTTGTCTGTATTTGATCGTTTAGACGCGCACATGAAACCCAAAGTATAGTTTGCTTGTCTAGTTGCAGTCCGTTTCCGAACGCGCGCCGCCATGGGAACAGGGTCAAGTCTCTTGCGCGGATCATTGTGCTTATAATTTTAATAGCTCTTTTTACAATCAAACACCTCCCGCAATTTATAATCAGCAGACACTGCATTTTACAACCATCACTGATTGTGCTCAGTGCTGTTTGGGTTTAACGTTAGGGAGAAGTGACAGCGCGCTGTGAAGAAAAAGATGAAGCACTAGACGAACGCGGCTATTTTTTTAAAGTTTTACCTCACGTCTTCTTTTTATAATAATTGGAAGCCAACATCGAAAATAAAATTAGATTAACTACCCAGATAAGATGTATATTTGATGGGCAGACTCTCTTGAAGCACTCGGCATCAACATCGTATAGATAGCTTCGTGAAATATTTTCTAACATTAGTGTTCAAAACTTTACAGTCCATTGGATGTGCATCAAACTAACATATTCCAACATATTTAGAAATTTTAACATGCTTATTTGCGAAAATATAATTACAATTCAGTTGTTCCTTTCCAGCGGTGTCCGCCATCTTGTTTAAAAAAAATTTACCGGCTTGCTGAGCCCGCAAGGTATCCTGGGTAATTTCATCTTCCACTTCATTTTAAGCCTGCATCGGACCGCACTATGTTTTGAGGGTTGATTTTAAGGGGAGAATAGCACTACCCCTTGCTCTTTAGAGTATTGGGACACCCTACTCCTACACAAGAACGCGCAAAAACAAGGGTTAGGGCAGAAATCTAGGGTAAGGGGAGGTATTGGGACAGGCCCTAAGTTCTCCTTGTTTGTCACCTAGGTTACTAGGTATCAAGTTAAGTTCCCTTTCTTTCAGTCACTACGAGTTACGTCAGTGAATGACGAAATGGGGGTTTCGCTAGAGAGCCCTATCACCTTCGAGTTATTAGAAAACGAGCCAATGGTATGAAAATACCATGGGTCTGTGGAATTTGCATCGCGAACTCCGTCCCACCGCGTGGGTGTAAAAGGAGCCGCGATTGCAATCTCGCATTATGTTTCTGCTTCAGAGCCGAAGTGTTGATGTGCTTCTCTTTACCTTCATTAAAGCAACGTGCATCTCTCTTCAGTCGGTGTTGGTGTGACGGCGCGTTTCAGCGGATTCATGATCCTGCTGCTGGTCTGTGCAGTGGCTTGCACGCGGCTCGTGTTTCTCCCCTGGGCACTTCTAAAAGAGCTGCACGGGCACGTCATTTTAAAGATGTGTCGCCCGTGTATTTCTCCATCCGCCTAACGGTTACGAGCACTGTCTAGCGTGTTTGGGCTTTAATCACGCTTAGACAGCGCTCGTGGATGAGTCATATTCTCATTGCGGGAACATGACCATCGTGGTGTAAAGATCGAGACTCAATGACCTCCGTAGAGGTAGTCCCCTCTGCCACACCCCAATTTATCTCCTCCTCGAGAGGGGATACTTTGGCTGGTGGCCAGGGTGATCTGAGGGTTACGGTGTGGAACAACCCGAAAAATCTTCCTCGGGCCACACCCCCCTGCACTTTGCAAGCCGTGGAGCTTCCTGATGAGCCTGGTTCCTCTCAGGGACCCAGTGTTTCATTCGGGGCTCCGGTGGATGATGCCATGTTGCTCACAGCGTCACAAGGTGGGCTGGATTATTCTGGCGATGAGGATTTGGCTGCATTGCCTCCCTCGGGAGTGCCAGCGTTGCACGAGTCAGATCTCGTTGGATTGCTCGGATCTCGGACTCTCGTGGCCAAAGCCTATAGAGCTGTGGGGCAGGCCGTCTCCGCTCTGCATGCCATGGCCATCCTTCAAGTCCATCAGGCGAAGGTGCTCAGGGACATGCATGAGGGAAGAGCTGACCCGGGGCTCATGCAAGAGCTGCAAACTGCTACCGATCAGGTGATGTCCACCTGTGTGGTCCAGGAACGACATCTTTGGCTCAACCTGGCTGATATGCGGGAGGCTGAGAGAACTCGTTTTCTCAACTCCCCCATATCCCAGGCTGCGTACTTTCATGTCTCAATTCTTCCTCGACACAGACCGTTTCTACGGTTTGCTTTCGAGGGGCAGGCATACCAGTACACGGTACTTCAATTCGGGCTAGCCCTGTCTCCTCGCATTTTCACGAATGTCGTCGAGGCAGCCCTTGTGCCACTCCGGCAATACGGGGTTCGCATCCTGAACTATCTTGATGACTGGTTGATTCTAGCTCACTCTCGAGACCAGGTTTGTGAACACAGGGACCTCGCCCGTTTGGGCCTTCGGGTCAACTGGGAAAAGAGCAAACTCTCCCCCGTGCATTAGGATCTCTGTTCTCTGTATGGAAATCAACTCGGTCGCCATGTACGCGCAGCTTACAAGCGAGCGTGCGCAGTCACTGCTGAATTAATCACTGCTGAGTCAATTCGAGGGCAAGAATGCGGTTCCACTGAGGTTATTTCAGAGGCTCCTGGGCATATGGCATCCGCAGCGACAGCCACGCTGCTCGTACTGCTTCATATGAGACCGCTTCATCACTGGCTTCGCGATCGAGTCCCAAGATGGGCATGGCAACAGGGGACGCTCCGAGTACCAGTTACTCGGGCCTGCCGTCAGACCTTCACCCTGTGGTCGAACCTCTCCTTTCTACGGGCCGGAGTGCCCTTAGAAAAAGTTTCCAGGCATGTTGTTGTATCACGGGCTGGGGTGCCATGTGCAATGGACATGCTGCCGCGGGCTCCTGGACAGGACCCCAGTGCCTTTGGCATGTCAATTGCCTCAAGTTGCTGTACGTTACTCAAGGACCAACACGTACTAGTCCATTCAGACAGCACGGTGACAGTAGCGTACATCACCCGACAAGGTGGTCTGTGCTCCCGCCGTATGTCGCAACTCACCCGCCACCTCCTCTTATGGAGTCAGAAGCATCTGAGGTAGCTTCAAGGCATTTACATTCCGGGAGAGCTGAATCGTGCAGCTGACAAGCTCTCACGATTTCGGCCACATCCCAGGAAATGGAAACTCCATCCCCAGAAATTTCAGCTGATTTGGGAACAGTTCGGCGACGCACAGGTAGATCTGTTTGCCTCCCCAGACACTTCCCACTGCCGCTGGTTTTACTTCCTAACCGAGGGGACACTCGGCTTGGATGCACTAGTGCACAGTTGGCCGCGGGGCCTCTGCAAGTATTGCAGGCCACAAGTTTCCCCCAGTGAGCCTTCTTGCACAGGTCCTGTGCAAGATCAGGGAGGACAAAGAGCAGGTCCTTTTGGTTGCGCCTCATTGGCCCACCCGGACTTGGTTCTCCAAACTGGTGCTCCTTGCAACAGACCCTCCCTGGCCAATCCCTCTGAGGAAGGACCCCAAAAATGTGGCAAAAATAAATACATAAATAAAAACTCAAACCTGAATAGTTGTGTGGCTCCCTGTTTTCATTTCATTATCGTTGTACACTTGGCGGTTTAGTTTAGTAACACTGTGCTACAACTAACCCAGCTGTGTAAAAAATATTTTAAGCCTAGCTAACAGTTGCTAGGAGTTGCTGATATGTTTCAAAATGGTGCTATGTTTTAGCCAACAAGACAGTGATTAAGGTAATATAAAGTTAGATTTGGTGACGTACACACCCAACTCAGAAACCGAAAAAAACCTATGATGAAAAAGTGTACTTGCATGGTGTCAAAACACTCTTTGTCCAGTATCTTCATGAAATCTTATCAAAACTTTACACAAATCTGTGGGAGACCATCTTCTGGCAGCGAGAGAAATAAACGGAAACACAACCTGCTTGACCCTTACTTACATTTAACCCCGCGTTAGTTGTTCCCCGTGCTCCCCTACAGCATTCACATAAAGTGGACTGTTTTTGCTGGCTGTTATTGTTAGGATCCTACAAAACTTTGATGACTGAACAGATGCAGCTGTCCAGCACAGATAAGCAATTGCCCAAAGAAATTAACTAGCACTAAACTTGATTCTTCTCCACTTTATAGCATATCCCACAAAGCTACACGCACAAAAGGATGAACAAGAAGAGAAAGACCATGTCTGTTGAAGCTACTTGGAGGGGGATACAGCGTCTTACTGTACATAGAGCCATATGCTCTGAGACATATCAATGTTAATGTGAATAAATCATTGGTGAGTCTAAAGTGCTAGAGGCCACATTCTGTTCTTTAGCTTCAAGACAAGTGCAGAATGAAACAGAACTGAGTAAGAGGTAATTCAATAGAACGCAATCCAATTGAGTTAACCACAGAACAATGGGACAGAGAGTAATTGAAACAATGTAAAGCAGTAGCATTCAATTCAACAGAACAGAACATGATACAAGAATGTAGAATAAATTACAACCTCGAACAAGTAGAAATGTCACTGCATACTGGGTTGCACATGAGAGTAGAGCATGTCACGGCTTATAAATTGAAGTAAAGTGATATTCCCACAAGTCACACTGAGATTTCACAGCAGTAATTCCTCAGCGGCCCGCAAACAGGGCACTTAAGTCTGAATTTAATTACATTTGTTGGGGGGAAACGATCAACAGTATTGAGGCATCAAAGCTGTGCTACAATTTATGTTTACATATTGATCCGGCCTGACTGCTGATCTCGAATTCTGCCGATTGCATGCAAGAACAAAACCTCCCATTACAACATCATCAAGGTTACGTCTGGCAATATGCCTGTGAAAGTGAGTTTATTTCTCAGTTGGTCAGGTGAGCCTGGAAGTAGTGCGCTCGATATTAAAGATGCACTTTGAAGAAAGTGCTCACATTAATAATTGATGCAGGGCGCCTGTAATCAATTTGGTATGTCTATCACAGTAAAGCTCAGCTTTCGGACTCAGCAGAGCTCCATTTGAGGATGAATGTAAAATAGCATGTGATAGAGCCTGTCAGCCTTTCACTCACTGCTGCATTATATCAAATGGCATAGATTGTGGAATTTCCAACTGTTTTTCATTGTTGTTACTGCTATTTTGTTTTTGTTTTTGGTGCCAAATGTGAATTCATGTCTTTTTGAAAGTCGAAGCGGAACATAAGTGACAGTTTGCTATTTTAGAAATGTGAAAATTTCAAGAGTGGCAGAACTGAATTGATCTCAATTGCTGCCGTTCTCTCACCCAACCTCTGAATCAGACCTTTAATCCTTCGGATAGAAGCTCAAAAATGTCACTTCTCAGATTCATCTTTTTCCCCTGAGTGTCATGGAAAAGGCACTTACTAGGATTCTTCTTCCAGTCTGCCAGGGGACTGTTTCTTACCCTGTTTTCAAGATAGTAAGGAGCATGCTAGCGACTTCTGAGGCTTCAACTGGTGTGCTGAAAGTATAGGTTCAGACAGGGTGCAATGGGGCTAAAAGCCATCCTTTTGCTAAATAAAAAAATACTGAATATTAATGGAATAGTTCACTTAAAATGTTTAATTCTATCATCATTTACTCACCCTCAAGTTGTTTCAAACCTGTATGAATTTCTTTCTTCTGCTGAACACAAAGGAAGAATGTCAGTAACCAAACAGTTGATGGACCAATTGACTTTGGTTGTTTGGTTTGGTAGTTACAGTAGGCCTACCCATTGGCCTAAACAATGGTTTTATGTTTTTGATAACTTGTCTGCTATTTAAATTTGGCTGAAATCCATCGAAGGGCATAGTATTTAAAGTGCTTACATAGTAATTCAAATTTCAGGAAAGAAAAGCTATTCTGCTTAATCCAATCAATAAGTATATCAATACACAGCAGGTTTATGTTTTCATTGAACCACATTTTAAAATAATAGAAATGTTCAATAGCTTTTTATAGACTTTAAGGTATGTGTCTATAAAAAAGTTAACCCTGAAAAAAATCTACCATGAGAAAAATTAATATATAATAACTATATCAAATAATAATAACTAGCCCCAGTATCCCCCATACTGCAGGTTCAGTGAAACCAAAATTCAAATTTTTCATAGTACGTCTATAAATATAGCAAAGGAAATAAAGGGTCTGTGTTAATGCTCTTATTCAACTTCTGTTAATGCTTCAACTAGGGTTGCAGGTTTATGGTCAACTGTTCAAATCAACTGTTTGGTTACTGACATTCTCCTTTTGTGTTCAGCAGAAGAAAGAAATGCATACAGGTTTGAAGACTTTCATAGTATTTTTTGTTTTCCTACTATGGAAGTCAATGGGGTCCATCAACTGTGTGGTTACCGACATTCCTCAAAATATCTTCCTTTGTGTTCAGCAGAATAAAGAAATTCATTTGAAACAACTTGAGGGTGAGTAAATGATGACAGAATTTAAATTTTTAAGTGAACAATTCCTTTAATGTTGCTAATTTGTGTAAACAGGCACAAAAAAAAATTGACTGAAAGTGATGTAAGAATAAATCAAACAAGAGGAGTCTTTAACCCTACACTGAAGGCACTGTGGAAGCTTATTGATTCTGCCACAGAATGAAAAAATGTAAAAGATAATTGCGACTTTTTTCTCACATTTGTGGGATATAAACTCGCAATTGAGAGTTATGAAGTCGGAATTGCGCGATATAAACTCGCAATTGCGAGAAATAAAGTCAGATCCTCGCGATCGGTAGGCTAGTCGTGATACTACTCGTAATCGCGATAACTTTATATCTCGCAATTCTGCCTTTTTTTCTTTCAATTGCGATAATTTATTTAGTCAGAATTATTCTGACTTAGCCTATTTTCTCAGAATTGTGAGATCTAAACTCGCAACTGCAAGTAATAAAGTAGCCTACAATTTTCTGAGGAAAAAAAGTCAGAAGTTGTATAATTATTACAGAATTGTGTATTGCAATTGCGAGTTTATATTCGACTTTATAACACGCAATTGCGAGTTTATGTCACAATTCTGACTTTAAGCCTATCTCGCAAAATGCGAGTTTATATGTCACAATTCTGACTTTAGGCCTATATCTCGCAATTCTGACTTTATAGCACAATTACTAGTTTAGCCTATATCACGCAATTAGGAGAAAAAAAATAACTCGCAATTGTGAAAGTCAGAATTGTGAAATAAAAGTAATTACTTTTTTATTTGGCGGAAACAAGCTTCCATAGTGATATTGTCACAGGTAGATAAAACACACACACACACAAGATAAAAATAAATAAAGTTCTTTAATAATCCAATGCAGGAGTAAGGGAGCAAACTGGCTACACAACAACATAAGCAATACCAGACAAGGAAACACAGGAAACTGAGGGTTTAAATAGACATAGCGATTGACTAAAACTGAACAGGTAATGGGACTAAACTAGGGAATCAACTAAAGATTAGGGACGCATGCAAACAGAGCAAACAAGACTAAACTGAACATATGATAGAGTTGTAGAGGAAATGAGTCATGGTAGAGTTTGGTAAAACACCCCCCTACTGTTTTTCCCATATTAACCACAAAATAAAGTCAAGATATGTTTTTCTTGTTGCTATGGACTACATATGGAGAAGTACAGTATTCACTGTGAAGCTAACACTGGCGATGTACTGTATGTGTCCAGGATAAAAATACCCTTGTTACTGCAGACACCAAGTGACAAATCACAGTGGTTGTTAAATGTTATTTTATTAGTTACAATAGGCCTACCCATTGGCCTAAACAAGGGTTTTATGTTTTTGATAACTTGTCTGCTTTTTAAATTCTGCTGAAAGCCATCGAAGGGCATAGTATTTAAAGTGCTTACATAGCATTTCAAATTTCAGGAAAGAAAAGCTATTCTGCTTAATCCAATCAATAAGTATATCAATACACAGCAATACACATTCTGTTAATGCTTCTCAACTAGTGGGTTGCAGGTTTGATAGGGTTGAGAATAGCAGGAGAAACAATGCGCAATAATTATTAATATTAGGGTAACAAGATCAACTTTTAAAAGGGATAGGCCTATGTTTGTTGTTGATTTATACAACAGCATTTTGGAGCAAATTCATCTGTTACATATAAGCATCTAAATTAGTCAGATGCTAGCCTTTTTGATCGATGTAAACAGTATCTTTGTGGTAAACCGAACACTGTGTTCTAAAACCTAAACCTCATCCCAGCTGTGAATCAATGCTAATGGAGAAGTATTATGCTGCAGGTTGTTTTGCTGTTTCTGGGTCTGAATGGTGTGCAGAAACCAATCAATTACAAACTATACCAAGAAATTCAACATTAGGGTATCAGATCATCTGACAGTGATCCAGCACCAGAAAGACTGAGTTATGAAACATGGTAATTATACAAAACACAATGACTCAAACACAAGAAATTCAATACTTTAGAGTCATGTCAGAGTCCAGACCGCATCGCACTGAAGTCCTGTGGATTGAGCTGCTGAATCACACTCACTAATTAAACGTTTTAGTCTTTGTTCAATTTAATATGCTAGCTAATCAACTCACTTTATTCCCACTGGTGGTAAATGACTCATTTTCTCAAGTTTTAGTTCTAGTCATTGCTTTAGGAATATAATCAAAGAGGTTAAATGTTGTTTCTGCTTTTTAGCTACACTCCCAAACAATTCATAGCAAATTAAACAGATCATTTCACATACAGTTATTGCTAAATAAGGGTGGCTATACGGAGCCACATCGTTTGGCCAACACTCCAAATGTGCACACAGTGTCACAATCGGAGCCCGAGAGTTGTTAGCTTATCACAGAATTACTGCCACCTTTGCCTCTCCGCAAGAGTAATTACCTGTGAAAAACCAATTAAACTTGCATTGTAATAAAGCCGAGATTACAAACGTAATTAATTTTCAATTATGAGGAAGCACCAACAAAATGATTACACAAGAATGGCCGACTACCTCAGTAACGAGGCTCATTTAGGCAACGTCTTGCATCAATTTTCATATAATCTGCGTAAATATGCACAAAAAAAAACAAGCAGTTTTAAGTTAAATTTGCTTTATTGTGCATCATTTTGTCTGTTTCAATAGCCACAATGAATTTTTCTTGTAATTTACATAAAAACTCTCTGTACATGCTTTGAAACAGGAGAAAATGCTAATCATTTAAGCTATAGATAACATTACATGATGGCTTCTAATCATTATTTCTAACATTTAAAAAAATGTGCATTTGACGTGCTGGAAAAATCACTCGATGACCCTAGGAGGCGCCATCTTGATTTGGAGGGGTGGATTGAAGGGGAAGCCCCGATGGGTCCTGGCGGGATGAGCGACGGGCGCCTGATGTTGGCACCTCCAGAAGAGCCTGAACAGTCTGAGCGACACGCGTGAGCCCCTCTTCCTCCAGAATCAATTGCGATGGACACAGTGTGTCCTGGTGGGATTTGATCAAGGAGAAGAAAGAATACTAATATAAGTTTGTTTACACAAATGGTTATAAGCAATAAAACATCCTGGCATAAACAGACGGCTCAAGGAATATTGGTTCTTGTATTGCAAGCCTCTAAAAATCTGCAAATATAGGCTTCTAAGAGGAGATGCTGAAGCGTGAAGAGCACTCAAGGTAAACAAGCAAGATCCTTGGCTCATTATGAAAAGCTTTCCATGCACCTATAAGGATGGTTGAGAAATGGAACACCCATCTGTTATCTCAAGAACCCACAACATGCAAGATACAGGATCACACACACAAGAGGCACTTGTGACACACGGATACAGGAAGGACAGGCAATGCATGCAAAACAACACTTGATCGGCAAATCATTTCTTTGAATTTCCGACTATATGGCACAGCAGCAAGACCCCGTCTTTCAGAGATGCAGCCATGCAGTTATAGCACTTCACAAGAAGATGCCATTTCATTCCAGGCTATAGTACGCATTACAAGCCAGCACTTCACCATCTTGAAAATCCATCATGCATTCCAATGATTAAGTTCAGTCAACCCTAACGGTATACATTAAATATAGATTATGGATGAGTTGCATAGGCTCTTATTGCCATATTCAGGCTGTATATCACTCGTGCGGTATATATCAGATTATGCGTTAAGATCATTGCTTTAACACAATAAGAAAGCATTATGTTTTATCCCTCTATTGTGCCGTTTGGCCATACGGTAGGTTAATTCTTGGCTTTCAGAAAAAAATGATGACATATGCCATTGTTGAATTGAAATCACTGTCTTTAAAGAATCCAATGATATTGTTTTTATGACACCTAAATTAGATTTCTCTCTCCAAGGTTGTTTTTCCCTGGGGGTCAACACATTCTCCTCATATTGCCCTATTAAAAAACATTTCTGTACATTTCTTCAACATCTGGATTTTTTGCTGCCTCTCTGGTAAGTTAAATCGATGTTTTTGCTCTCAGATTCTCACGGTTTTCTAATATAATTAACAGTAAGCTGAGAAAATATGAACGCATCCATATGGCAAATGGCAGTGATGTATTTCCTTATTGTTAGGGGCATCAATTACTGCAATGAATTATTTATTTGGAAGTGTTTATTGTAATTATAATTATGCTGATCTCAATTATGATTTATGTTTCATGTGTTCAGAAAAAAAAAAAAAAAAGAAAAAAAATTATTAAAAAGTAATATTCTAGAAATGTCACGAAGAACAGAATAAACAATTAGTTTATAGAAGTTCCAAATGCACAAACCATCAATTCGTAAAAGAAACTTAATTATAGAGAAACTTGAGGAGAATCCTGAAATTAAAATTGATTTTCATTAATGGTAGAGAGTTGCCAAAAGAAATATATTATTTGGAAGAATCTCTTAACAATTTGGCAATTTTATGTGGGGAAAAAACGTTCCATCATTAGAAGACAATGCAACACCATAGAGGGTTAACTGAACTGTTCTCACCCGTAAACACACAGTACTTCACAACGTCAAAGTGAAAAATGAGCTGGCCGGTTAATTAATGAATAATTTAAAATAATAAACAGAAAGCAAATGAGCGCATAAGTATTCACCCTCCTGCTTTGACACACTTTAATGAGTTCAGAAGTAAGCAAAATAATTGCTTGATTAAAGTACACCTGTACACAGATGAGGTGTTTCACATGATTTCAGTGTAACTGCACCTGCGTCTATTAGTGCATTTACACCGAAACACTGGTGAGTGTGGTAGGAAGAAAGACTCTGCCCTGAGCAAACAGAGTTTTTAAATCATCAATGACATTCATCCAGTGTTGATTAAAAGTCTGAATGCTTTGGAGCAGCTGTATGTGAGAGACCCTAAAGATTTTAAGTCTACAGTTCGATGAATTCGAAACTGAACTGTTGGGTCTAAATGCCAAGCACTGTTAAAAGAAGAACGAGCAAAAATGCCATTGTCACTGAGTGAAAAAGCATAAAAAGAACTTAAGATGTAATGGATGGTAAAGGGTGAACACTTGTGCTCAGTTATTTTCTTTGTTTAATTTGTTTGTTCTGGGTGTTGTAAAGTTGTTTGTGCTGATGGGTGGCAGAATATTTTCATCAAAATAATGCAATACATCAAAATCTCTTACAGTACATTTTATATGAACATATACGTACACTACCATTGAAAAGTTTGGGGTCAGTACGTTTTTCTTGGATGAAATTGATTAAAAGTGACAGTGAAGACATTTATAACGTTACAAAAGATTTAATTTCAAATAGCCTAAATTGTCCTTTTAAAATTTCTATTTATCAAATAATAATAATAAAAAAAATTCATTACGGTTTCCACAAAAATATTAAACCGCACAATTGTTTTTCACATTGATAAGAAATGTTTTTATGAGCACCAAATCACATGAAAGATCATGTGACTGATGCTGTTAACACTGTGTTAATAGCAACAAAAAGTATTTTCTTTGCACTAAATGCAAATAGCATTAAAAATCTAAACTAAGTGTAATATTATTTAATATACAATATAGTTGTTACTGTATGTTTTTATCAAATAAATGCAGCCTTGAGCATAAAAGACTTTCAAAAACATTTTAAAAAAATCTTACCAACCCCAAACTTATGCATTAGTGTTACTTAGAATATAAAAAAAGACACACAGTGGGGTCCAAAAATCTGAAAAGGCATTTTTAATTATAAATTATAATATCAGCAAATATATTTTTTTAGCAGTGCGTACCCCACTGTGTAGTATAGTGTATACTTTTACTTTGTGTAGCTATACTTACTTTTTCTCTACTTTCTACTACCCACACAATGGATCAACACTTACCTTTTGGTAAAGGGCACAGAATATCTGGACTCATAAGCTACAGAGACGAGCTGACGTGAGGATTTCATCCTCAGCAGAGAGACAAAGAACTAAAGCAGAATTAATCATGAGCGAGAGTCATGAACATTTGACAAAAGCACACGTAAAGCAGCAGACGACACGTACAAATCAGTTTCCTTTTTTTAATAATTTCTTTACAGACAAAAAAAAAAATCTTTATATCAATATAAACTTAACTTCTTAAATACACAGTATTTTATAAATATAACAAAATACATTTCGTGTGTTGCAACAGTTTTAACTAGGTAACATTTGGACGGAAATTCGTGCAGATCTAGTGCCCTCTAAACTGAGTCTAACGTAAGAAGGACGGTAGAATTATCAGTCATCTTCTGTAAAAGCCTTCAACATGGACAGTAGCATTTCACAATCCTTATTTCATTTGGCTAAAGCCTCTAGAGCAAATGTGATGAAGTCCATCTATGCGAAATGTGTCTGAGTTCATTTTCAAAGTGGATTCATTTTAAATTAAATGTCTATTATGATTAGCTTTCGCATTGATAACAATGTATAATGTTATAAAACCCTATCAACATCCCTTAAAATATGTTTAAGACATCGTAGGATGAGAAATGCATGTTGGTAACTAGTTCCACAGCACATATCCCTTCACCTACCCTTGTTTCTCAGTGTCTCTCTCTCTCCTCTTATCGTTCACAGCAGATGAGAGGCTGCTCGTTAGTAAACTGTCGGCAAAGCTTCTAAATCACATTAAGTAGGCACGGAATACAAAAGCAACATCAGCATACAGCACCGCGGAAGATAGGTGCTCATGGCACATTACAGGACTACAAAAACACTATGGCCACATTTAGAATCAGGAAACGCAGCTGAAGAGGCTTGTGGAGAAGCAGGACTCACAACCATTTCATCATCAATAAAAAAAAAAAAAAAAAAAAAAAAAAAAAAAAAAATGGTGTAATTTGTAATTTGGTAATGTCTGCTTATCCACATTGTGCATCCACGAGCAGTATCTAACATACACATTTAAAATATGCTATTAATGTTTTTTTACTCCCAGCTCAAAATGATCATGAAAGCAATCATAAGCATATTACTCAATTAATCTGTTCAATTTAATTAGTCAAATTTAATGTGCTCAGCGATGGCTTTCCACCAAATGCAGCTTCATCAGAACAGAGAAAAACATAAATAAACCGAAACAATAACTTAATTGTGAACAGTTTGCATACAGGAATTATATTAAGATGCTCTCAAGAAAACTCAAAGTGAACATTAAAAAAAAAAAAAGAAAGAAAAACTGTAACAAGTTAACACAGCTTTGAATCATACTAGTACCGTCAAAAAGTGTTAAAGGAACAGTTTAGAAACACCACTGCTCTCTGGTGGTCACAGTCGACAAGATATGAGCGTCAGAAAAGGCAAGTGAAATAGTCCACGCGGTCCCGACCCTAACAGATATCTACAACGTGTGAATTAAACCAAATTCAGCTGAGAAGTACCATAGCCACACTGTTAACATATTTACCCGATGCTACAAACTAATTTGCACTGCTGTGTGAGCAGAAATAACCTACAAGTTTCTGAGGCACTTTAAAGCCCTTCAAGAGAAAAAAAAAAAAAAAGAAAAAAAAAGGGGAATGGGGAGTTAGTGCCAGTGCTTTAAAACTCTTAGGATAACAAGATCCATTCCAAAGACAGTCATTCCCTCTAGAAGGTGTAAACTATCCTGGGATCAACAGCAATGCTAAGGCAATCAGGTGGAAAAGCCCTTCACGATGTCTATGTACAGATAAAGTCTACGTCCTCAACAGAGTATGTGACCATTGAGGAGTTGATTATAACTTTTTTGATGTGGAAAAATGTGGATATTCGATCTAGACCTCTGATAATTTGCGATATATATTTCAGTATTTCACCATTTGTAGAGCTTCTAAAGGTTCTTAAATATGTTTCCAAACCTGAACATCTGTGAGGAGCTTTAATGCGTAAGCTGAAAGGCATTATGTGTAGGGAGTTATATATGTGCAGGTCTTGTCAACAATGTGTGTACACAGTACAGAAATGATGTATCCGTTACATTTACACATTGATACTCGCTCGCACTATGCTATAAGCTGGCAGTATAACAGGTAGAGCAAAGCCATGAGGAGAGAGTAGAAGAGCAGGAAGCCGCTGGAAAAAGGGGAGGAAGGAGAGACGGAGGGAGAGGTGGCGTTCTTGTCCTCGTTCACCTCCTCCTCCTCTATTGCCAAGAGCGCCGTCGCACAGCGGTGCACTGCAGGTATCTTACTGCACAGGACATCAGACGCTAAACACAACTCCATCTGAGAAACAGAGAGACAGACAAAGGAAAGGAAGAACAATGCAAATAGGACAAACAAAGATGAATGGACACAGTGTTGAGCAAAGACACACATGAAAGCAGGGTCATTTAAAGGGATAGTTCACTCAAAACTCTGTCATCATTTACTCACCTTGTGTGTGTGTGTTTTTTAAACCTACATGACTTTCTTTCTTCCGTGGAACACTAAATGAGATGTTTATAGAACTAATGTATGTACGATATCGGAAAAAATTGACATTGTGATATTTTGTTTTTCTGCGTTCAATTATATGAAAAATGCAGGAAGTTTCACTAGATTCATTTAAATAGCTATGTTTGGAAAGGATCAATCTTTCTAGGATGATTGTTGTTAAGTGCAGCTGCATAGAATATAGTAATAATAAAACACAAAAAAGCTAGAAACAATGACATTTTACTTTTATGTGAACCATCCTTTTAGGGCTTGAAAGATTTGGGTGTTGACACATGGGTATAATCTTTACAAGAACAAACTTAAACCTCTTTCAGTAAACAAAAAATTAACTTTCCACTTTAATAATTATTATTACATACAAATATAAAATAAAAACTATTGTAACAATACTACAGTAGTGTAAAAATACTAATAATAATTAATAAAAATCATTACAAAGTAATTGCAATACAAATATTTGTGTCTTAATTTCTTCATTTTCGAATGTTAAAGTCATCATAATATCTAAATTGACCCTATTTACCTTGTTAGCGCATATTACTAGTCTTGTGGTGAACAATTCATCCGTGCAAGTTAATACACAGAATTTTAAAAAAAAAGTATTTTACGATATAAATGCTCAACAACAGACATTCATATCCCAGCGATGCAAACTACTTGAATTTTTTCTGAACTGAAAATATGCTATCATTTACATGATTCATGTAATTCAAAACTGAATGTGAAGAGACAAGAAACGTTTTGCATTTTCGACATATTAGACGTGAATAAGATTAATAAAATGTGTGCATATTTTAAAATAAAATATTACATGCAAATAGTTTTAATTTATTGCTTCATAACAACAATTAGACCTAGAACTTCTTTTACCATTCTTTTTCCATTCCCTTAAATCCCTTTTAATCCTTTAATTATTTGATTCATTTAAAGCTGCAGTCCGTAACTTGTGTCGCTCTAGCGGTTAATAAACAGAACTGTATGCGTCTTGCAGAAGAACAATGTAGCCGGAGCTAGTTCTCTCTGTTTATGTCTATGACGAGTCACGCAGGCACTGGGATACTCCGCAGTGGTACGACCCATACCGGTCTAAAATTGTCAGAACATAAACGCTTATTATAGGTGTACTGTAGTGATTCAGGATAAGACAAAAACAATGTTCCAAAAAAAACGTTGGTCCCCCAATGTTCAAGACATGGTTACGGACAACTTCTATGATGATTTTTATGGCTTTATGGTGCTTTTATTGTCCTTTTTGTAGCTTGACAGCCCAATCCCTATTCACTTTCACTGCATTACAAGACAGCGGCTCAGACATTCTGCTAAACATCTCCTTTGGGGTTCCATGGAAGAAAGTCATTTGGCTTTGGAACATCATGAACTACCTGAGGTGACTACCCCTTTAAGATTAAAAAAAAAAGCCATAGAGAGCACACAAAAGTTGCAAATCGAGCTTGAAGCACTTGAAAAATAACATAAAAGAGCATTAACAGTCACATGTCAGTGGGTGAAGTGGATTTGTCTTGTTTACAAACAGCTCACACAATACGTCTCAGGAAGACAAATAATATGGAGGATGATAAAAGAAGCAAACAATAAAAGATGAAATTTATGTTTACCTCAGGGACTCCAAGCCTACGACATGCAGCAATGAAGTTTTCGACATTGAGGCGGCACTTGGCAGCACTCAGCTTTGGCTGAACAGACAGAAAGATTGCACGGATATTCATTAGAAAGCAAATTAAGAACAGCCTGCTAGTAAACTAGCAGATCTGGGTTCAGCTTCCTCCAAATAAGGATCACACATTTGTTTTTTTGAGATACTAGATTACGTTTTGGCCATAATGAGAATAAGACCCGAGCATTAGCTCACCACTGCCGGTGAGGGGATGTGGATGATTGACACGGAACGAGGTCGCACGTGATTGGCCAACTGGCAGAGAACTGTGCCATTGGACAACGCCTCTCCCAGATCGTCAGGCAGAGAGATCTTCAGACGCGACTCCAGACACTGGAAGAGAAACATGGAAAGAGTGATACCACTAGGAAATACTTCTTAAACTACGCAATCAAATAAAATAAAAATAAAGACTAAGACCAATAATAAGATAATCGTAACAAAAATGGGGTAAGGTGTGTCAGAAGAGCTAGAGATGGAGAGATGAATAATACAGGATGCCTCTTTACTTTGCGCAGTTGCAAGACGTCTGTTCTGTCTTCTCGTGGGGATCTGAGTGTGGAGCGTGATTCGCTGCGGCCAGACTCCGCCAAACTGTTTCCTGATCCTGAGAAGAGAGCAATAGGGTACAGCATATATTACTGACCAAATCAAGATTATAGGTCCTACAATCCTATATTAACTTCTGTGTGTGTACCAGTCTTGACGTTGCAGCGTGAAGATGTGCGGAATAAGAAGCTGTTGGGTTTGGGAGCAGAACCTGGTGGAGAACAGGGCTTCACGGAGGGCACATCTGTAATATGTCACAAACAAGATTCAGCAAATACTTAAATTACGTTCATTAAGACTGGGTTCCCACCAATACAGCTTCAGCAGAACAAGCTACATTAATTGAACAAAACTGTAATCAATACATTGTTTCTATATACAATTATATGGCATTGCTCTCAAGAAAACCAAAGCAAACATTCAACAGCAATGATAAAAAACCCTGTCAAAAAGTGTTGAAGCACTTTTGTAACAGCACTGCCCTCTGGTGGTAATTGAATTTCTATAGGTAATTGAAAGAAACTCTTTCGTTTGAATGTCTGGCTGTCGATTGTCTGTCACAGACCATGTTTGCTTGGCAGTCAATTGGGCCAAGTGTTGCATTCACTGTTGTTTGGCAATTTTTTGCAGGAGAAATTCAGACATTTCAATATTAGCAATCCACATGATTGGGAATTTCACATTAGGGTAAAGGATTTCACCATGCAGATCCTGCAACGGGTTTAAGTTTGTCACGTGGATTGGCAGCATTGAGCAACCGAATGCTGCTTAGTTTGAAAGTCACTTCTGTTTGAGCAATGCTTTGCGCATCACTACACTATTGGCAATACTTTTCCCCAGCTAATGTGACCGCCCCTAATATATATATCTAAATTTTTAATAGTTTGTGTGATATCCATGTGATAAAGTGAGCAGTACTTATGCTTTGCCAATATACTGTAGAGTTAGTTTAGATACAGTTGCTAACAGAAAATGCTCAAGCGAGTTTATCGGTCACTGCGCAAGTAAAAATAACGTGTTACTTTTTCCTGAAGGGTTGTTTGAAAAATGCTATTAATCTGATGAGATAACCAAAACTCATCAAAGTGCCCTATTTAAAAATTAATTTTTAATTTTGTTTAGTTTTGGAGGTCTCCTACAATAGTTTACATGCAAAGGTCAAAAAACGCTTTAAGTTTCTCATAATATAGACTGCAGCATCACCTCTTTTCTAGGGTTGGGTATCGTTTTAATTTTAACGATTCCGATTCTACTTATCGATTCCGATTTTTATCGATTCCTTATTTCGATTCCAGTAAGGTAAAAAAAAAAAAACTTAGATATCATTCACATTTATTTTACGTTTATTTTAAGGAACTTTTGCCTATGGTTTAAAATTACCATAGCAAAAACAACTAGCCTAACTAATATAAATTTCATGCATTATTAAAGACAAGTAAATACTCTAAGTAAATAATAAAAAATTATCAAATCGCAGCACATAAATACAACTGAACAAAGATGCGTTTGAATATTCAGGTATTCAGGTACACAAACTACTCATGGGGTCTTCAAAAAATGAAGATAGATCTTAAATGGCATTTTCCATTAAAAGCAGCTGAAATATCTAGCATGAAAGGTACCGTACCTGTGCGACTGATGGAGCGCTGCAAAGAAACCGTATGTGAGGACTGAGAAATCTGATCTGCACTCTGAGAGAAAGAGAGAGAGAAAAGTCTTAAACACCCAATTAAGAATAGTATTATGCATTTATGACAGAATGAGGTAGAGTGTAAACGTGAAGGACTCACTGCACATCTCTGTTTCGGGCCGTTGGGTGGAGAGTTGCTATCTGAATCACCACTAGAGGGACACAGAGATCAAATCACAAAACGGCAAAAAAAAAAAAAAAACTGTGAACTTCACTAACTAGCCACTTCAGAGTGAACTAGCAACACAACAACCACATCATGAATGTGTTATGAATTTATGTTACTCTTAAATAAGGTATGTCTATTTGATCTGACTGTTAACTATGCCGTCACAGCTCGTAATCTGGTCTCAAATTCAGATTTGTGCCTTCTCTTTGTTAAAGAGATACAGAATTCCACAACAAAACATAAACACCAGCACGCATGCAAACACAGAACACGTAAACGCATATGCGGGCCATTCGCTCCACTCTTACCCTGAAATGCTTCCTGTTCCTCCTTGCTTTGCCGTCGTTGCCAAGTTACTTCCTGTTTTTACAATAATCTTCTGCAAACTGTAAGACATAAAACGCTTATTAGTCAATTGCCTCCTAATACAAAAGCACGCAGGACCTGTTCATACAAATAGAGCATTCTGGGTGAGCCTTTCTGATGTTTTTCTTCTGACTGTGTTTTACTATGATTAATTCTTTAAGACACAAATTAAACACACGACAGCAGTTAAAACTGGTTTCCTTTACAACCACAATGGCTTTGATGACGAAGCATCAGCAAAGAAATAATAGAGGCCATTTTAAATCCGTCAAGTGCTTTTGAAGACTTGCTTGCTGTGCATCAGCAAACAGGATTGTTGGTTCTATCGGCTCTTAGGCCTAACGGTCTTTTTGACGCCATATCACCCATTCACTCATGTTTCACTTCCACATTTCCTTGATTCATTCAATCCCATCAGTCACTCACGTGCTGGCTTTGTCTCTCTGTTGCTGGGCTCTTTCTCTTTCCTGCCAGATAAGCAGGTTTCCAGGCCTCCTCCTCTCCTCTAGAGTGGGACTGGATGGTGAGCCGGAGTCTGAACCATCTCCGATCACAAATATCCTGAAAGGAAGTAAAATAGAGATTTATGTTTTTTTAAGCCCTCACCAAAAAGTTACAACTGAATATAACTTTTTCTGAAGAAATTGTGGTGTCACCACAACTATACAAGGGTGTTGTAGGTGTTTGTGTGGTTTTTAGTCATTGCTACGCAGTTTTGAGGATGATTACTTACTGGCTCAAGTCAAAAGAGTATTATTTTCTGGTCACTAAATATGGCAATTTAAGTCTAAGGGATTTTTTGTCCAATTTAAATCACCCACCCACCAGGTGAAAATCATACGTCTGATTGCTTAGAAACTTAGTAACACATCTTTCCACAACAAACCGCATAATTGTAGGTATCGCTTATGGTTAGGAGTTGAGCAATAGTAAGTGATGTTTGCTGTAAGGCTGCAATACTCTACACAACTTTGGAACGGATTTAAAAACACTAGGAATCATAAACTTGCTGACTCTGTGAATGGTTAAAGAGAAAAACTGGGCATCATTCACTAAACGATAGAGAATCTCACTATCAGACTGTTATGTCTTTCCAAACACAACAAACTAACGTAGAAACATGCGTATTGTTGCTTGGAGATGTAACAGATATGTGTTCTAAAATTGATATCCTCCGACTTCATGGAATCATAGTCGGAATATATATATATATCATCGCACACTGCGATTTTTTCCGTGAAATCTGTCAACTCGGACTGCCCAAAATCTTCAGACTGGCTCTGACTTTCGGCAACTAGCACTGACTCCTCCAGATGGCAGATCTGGGCAAAAGACATTGATTGTATTCCAGCCTTTAGCAAACTGCACTAATCATTTTTTTTCTGCATTATATTTTGCAATACTCTTTTTTGTTTTGTTTTAACAGAAATACTTGAATAGCTCTATTTGGGAAGAATTAAATATTCTAGAATGATTGGGATGATTTTGTAGGGGATTTTTGCATAGACTAGATTTTGCTTTTTTTTTTTTTCTCTGAAGAATTGTTTTTAGAGCAAATCATCCTTTTAGGGCTGAACAATCTGAGGAAAAACACTTGGGTAAAATCTTTACACGCACAAACTCAAACCTCTTTCAGTAACCATAAAGTGATAAGAATAATAAAAACCAACAACTCTTCACTTCAGTTCATAGGCCACATTTAAATATGATCATAAAGTAATAATCATCATCATTTGTATTATGATTATTTAATAAAAGTATTAAACAATCAATATATTGTAATAATGATAACACTACACTGTATACAATCAAATATTTAATATTCATATTGTTTTGTAGTACAATTGTAAATTTAGTCATTTTCAAATGTTAAAACCTCAAGCTTTTACTATGGCGAACACTTCTCATTAGAAATGTAGTGAAATGGATGGCACTGCTAGCACACATAACATTCCCAAAATGCACGTTACAAGAAACTCAAACTCGCAGCACAGTTGGAGTTTGAGTGGAGCAGCATTTACTGTGAATCAAGCCGCTCCAAGACTCTGAAACACCGGATATATCGCACATGGATGGAATAATGGATAGAAGAATCTATTTTTTAGATTTTATTATTACTTTGTACTATCTTTAATTTGTCTGCTGTTATAACGTTGAATAAAGCAGACCAGTTTACTGAGTAACTATGACAGCAAGATACTCAGTTACACTGAAACTGTGGGAGGAAATTCACTGTTGATTTTTCCCAGCACTCCCTCACAGATTGACCTTGCGTAATCATAGTGGAGGAGGGATCCAGCAGACTTTAATTAAGAGACTCTGTTTCTCACAGCAACTATTTGAGCATGTATTATAATCAATTAAAGGACGTCACTGTGGCCTTCAAATCACACTGAAACAGTCAGTAATTCTGACTCTCAGCTTCTTTATTCTACCTTTGCACAATGAACAACTCACAATGTTTTGGAGCACCTTGGAGAACCACACTCTAAGAAGAGCGACTGAAAATTTTCCGGCCTGCTGCCATGAGACAGTCCAACGTCTCCCTTTCCTCCATTTATCATGCCCATCTGCACGTTACATAGCACGAGTACAGATCCTTACCAGCTGTATTCAAATGCATTCAAATTTGTGCACTCTTTGTGACTTCCTGGCACTCTCAGTTTATTTTGCATTGTCTATAGTGAATGCAGTGTGTCTACATGACTGATGTTTCTCCATAGCCAACACTGAGGGCAGATCTATGACAAAAAAATATTTGAGACAAAAATTTCACTCTGTTCCTGGAAAGAAAATATTCCATCTGCCCGACAGACTGTTCAAATATCCAGATCAAGCCGAAACTATTTGAGATGTTTGAAAAATAAACGTGTCTAACAAGAAACTGTGTAAGATAACCTGATACCACACTTGAGCACAGATCAGTATCTTGTGACTGTAGGTCTAAAAGTTCCAATATCAGTCACCTAATAGGCTGGTCAGATAAGCCAGCGAGCGTTTACATCGAATTACACTAGCTGGGGTTATTTAGACATGGCTCAAATGCAAACAAATTCCTATTTCTGACAGTTCTGTGGGGCCCTTCTTTATGTGAGGACCTTTCAGAGACATTTTCCATTTTAATAATAACAGGTTTCGCGCGCAATGTATGTATTTTGTATATGCAAACAGCATAAGCCCTTACCTGCTGCCTGTAGATTCAGGGCTCTGGGAGGAAGTGCTGCTGGAACTTTCACTATTTTCCTGTCATGGAGAGAGGGGACATTATCTTAACATAATTTTACCTTATGACTTCTACATTAAAGTTCAAAAGGGTCAGAAAGATTTTTTAATTAATACTTTTATTCAGCAAGGATGCATTCCATTGATCAAATGTGACAGTAAAGACATTTATAATGTTATAAATCATTTCTATTTAAAAAAAAAAAAAAGCTGTTCTTTTGAACTCTCTATTCATCAAGGAATATGAAAAAAAGTATTGGTTTCAACATTGATAAGAAGAAATGTATTTTGAGAAAAATATCATTTTAAATATTACTGTTTTTACTGTATTTTGATCATATAAATGCAGCCTTGGTAAGCATAAGAGACTTCTTTCAAAAACATATAAAAAAATCTTGCCGACCCCAAACTTTCAAACGGTAGTGCATATGTCTGAAAATATATTGAAAATGTAGGAAGTGTTAGTTAACTTAAAGGTGCACCAAGTTATTTTCCCCCATGTAAAAGTTTTAACCCTAAAGAAAAGAATAGTGTAGTAGACAGCACAATGGCAGCCATGTTGAGATCACATGACTAGCTGAATATTTCTCACTTCATCAGTTACTAAATCACAGATAACAAATATGCTTGCAAATGTGGTAATGTGGTAAATGTCTACAAGAGCTACAGTATGTTTGCAGATTTTCATCAATTCAAATATAACTTGACTTTAATGTTTATATGTACCCTAAACTAAAATAAAAAGTAATCTAAAAATATCTCTGTAGTTTCTCGTATGCAAATTAGTGCAGGGCTCGCAAAATCGCCTGCCCGACGTTTTTTAGTCGGGCTACCAAAATGCATAACCGGCCTGCCCGACGGGCTATCTGAAATAGTGTTCGCTTCAGTCTTGTTATAATCAGATTCAGCACGCTCTTCATCTTCAATCCGCAGCGGCGCCGAGCAGAGCGCACGTCAGAAACAGAGGACAGGGTGTGTGTGTGTGTGTTCATCTGAGTCTCATTGGTCTGCAGGGGCGTAAATTTCATCTAAATGTTGGGGGGGACAATTAACATAACTTTCCTCAACAGCAATTTTTGAAGGGGACACCAATAATACAGGCAAAATTGTACTTTCACAGAGGAAAGCCTTACTACTATTTAGAGCCCGACCGATAAAGGATTTTTAAGGCCGATACCGATACAAATATTTGGTGATTTAAAAATCCGATATTCCGATATATCGGCCGATATATATATTTTTTTAAAATCCAGAAACGTGTAACAAAACATGAACAGATTTTCCCTAACATTAGTTATTTGTAGTTATTTAAGAGTCCTCAGCCTTACTAAAATAATATAATGCAGTTTAAAAATAAACTTATTTTTTTTTAAATTAACTTTATTGTCACAACAGAACAGAATATATTAAAGTTCTGATAAATATAATGTATATTAAAAATACAAACTTAAGATATGAAACTTAAAGTCCTTTGAACAAAAAAATCAACTATTATTATTAATATTGACAGTAATAATTTAAAAAAATCAATGATGATGATATTATTATTATCATCATCATTTGTATTATTATTAAACAAGACAAAGGTCACTCCTAATTCTATCCATCTATTCCATCAAGCTACAACAAACCATTTTCAATCATCATTTGCTGCCTGCCTTCTAAAATCTACTACTTAGTGATGCACTAAATACATTATGTGAGGTAATTAACACATGGTTACCGAGTCGATCGTTCCCTGGGATGCGTTTTCATGAAAATCGAAAGTAAAGAGTTTTATCTCTAAAAACAGATTAACGTTAGCTTATAACGCTAGTATATGGGGCACAGAGTAAGTAAAAGTAAATCGCTAGTTAATACCACTAACAAGGCTCAAAATAGCCTCACACTAACACGGTAACATAATGAGGGTCCCTACATGCAAACCGAAGCATTGAGAACTTTGTAAGTGTACAGACAGTTTAATAAGAAGATACTTTATAAATAATGAATGTGTACATGTTGAGAATTAATATACAATTTGTAGCCTTCAGTAAATTAAAGTTCAGCTTTAGGAGGGGAAGAGACAGGGCAAGATGAGGAGACCGAAAAAGAGAGTGATGGATAAGAAGTGAGAGCAGGTATTGACACATATTCTACTGCCCGCTGACATGGTTTTAAAGCTATTTCTTATCCTTTTTTGGCCTTCAAACGTCTTGAAATGGAGAATTAAAATCAGAGAAATAAAAAATTAATAACCTTAAATGTAGGACCTCTTTGATTATAAAGCCCTGTCTTACGGCCCTGTATTAGGAATAAGATCAATAATGAATGTGTACATTGTGAATGAACTTAATAAACTTAGTTAGGCTACCTAGCTTTCCTAGTAGCTTTCAGTAAATTAATGCATCTGAGAAAATGATTCATAAATCAACCTATCAGTTGACCCTATGTTTACTTTCTTCACTGACAGACAGAAATGAAAAGCCTATATCAGTCAAAGCTCAGCTTTAGGAGGGGAAGAGACAGAGCAAGAGAAAAACAAAGAGAATAGGAGTGTGATGCTGATGAGGAGAGAAAAATAATCAGCTGCCCACTTGGTTTTAAAGCTATTGTTATCCAATTTTTTTGGCCTTCAAAACATCTTAAAATGCACATATGTAGATCAGAGAAATCAAAATTTTCTCGGGGGTGCCCCCGACCCCCCCTAACTAGGATATCTCACATTCGAACCTCCGTGATGAAAAAACCCTGCCATCTGCATGTTAATGAACACATTAGTGAGCATTAGACCCTAAACTAAAGTGTTACTTTTTTATTTTTTATCATACCCTCATTGGGGGCTGAGCCACAGACATGACTGATTCATGTTCCACACTGGTCACACACATTTCAGTTCAGTTAGAACCAGATGCATATTTGTTGATATTTGTGTTTTGAAAAAGTTTTTGATTCATTGTTTTGACTAACCAATATTCTACATTAAAAATTGTAGTCTTTTTATATGGGCTAGTAAAATTCATTTCGGGCTACCAAAATCTGAAGAGTGCCTGCCCGAAGGGCTACCAGCGATTTTGAAATTTTGCGAGCCCTGTAGTGTCAACATTACCATAGCAACAAGAACCTATTAGCATTGCTGTCAGATTGAAAGACTCCTGCATCTTTCATTTCCTCAAAAACTAATTTGAATAAGTCATTACTTCTTACTTTTTGTCCATCCAGTCTCTCAACAACATTTTTATCCTTTCAAATGATAAGACACCCTGTTTTTCACACCCGCACCATTGTTATTGCTGCGACTGAGGTGGTTTTTGTTCTGACTGGTCTATGTCTAAATATTAAGTCGAACAGATTACTAGGCTGCATGCAAATCTAGCTATTGACATCAGTAATAGACTACTAACAAACTATTGTTTGTTGCCAATAGTTGTCAATATAGATCTTCAACTTCCAAGACCACTGGAGTGTCAGCCAGCACATCATAGGGTCCCATTTGGTCCAAAAACAAAAGTACCGAGTGCACCTTTAATGTTCAGTGTACTGCAGTAAGTCCTCCTGACCTGAGGGGACTCTGTAAGTGGAAGGTGACACCTCTCCTCCTCTTCCTCCATTACGCTGTTGTCTATGAAATCCACTTGCTCCAGCTCTCCATTCACTACAGAGAGGACCAAGAGTTATAGAAGCATTTAAATCACAGGCAACTGAGATCTAGAGCAGAGATTCTGGGGGGGGGGCCTTCTTTTTTTTTTAGGTCCCCTGGTTGGGAACTACTGATCTTAAGATTCCGTTAACCTTACCTTTGGGTGTCTCTAGCGACGTATCTCTCTCCTCTTCCTCTTGAAAATTTGTGTGTTCGCGGGAAACGTCAGTCAATCGCAATGACCGTTCCGAGAAATCGTCAGCAGACTAGAGTGAAACAACACAGACGCACATACACAGCCGCTTGCATCATCCAATAAAATTACTCTCGATCAGCCTTTAGCAACAATAGTCCAAATGGTGCATTAGTGCTTAAATTCGCAGCTCTCTTTATACCTCATTTCCTGACCATCTTTTGCTGCCGCTGTCCACGCTGTTAAAGCCAGAATCCAGGCCACCATACTGACCGGGGAACAGGTCCTGATCCAGACTGCAGAGACCACACACACACACACACATTAGCATTTTCACTGAAACAGGCGATTAAAGCTTTTCAACACCCTAAGACCTCTCGTCCTTGACGATCTCTCACCAGCTGTTGAAGGCGGTGGGCCGAAGAGCTTTCTCAAACTGGTCCTGAGTCCTTTTGCAGGCCTCCATGTTCAGATATTTAAAGATGTGGAACTTTCCTTTGGAGCAGATCTGGGCAGGGGGCATCTGGAGGGGGTTGTTGTCAAGGATGATGCTTTGGAGGTGCCGCAGATGACGGTAGCACACAGGCACATTGGATATGCGGTTGCACGACACATCCAAACGGACGAGAGGCAACTCTGACAACTCTGAGTTGAGAGAAGAGTTAACTAGATGAGTCAATCTAATATATATATATATACAGTGGATCCAAAACATATTTGGACACTTCTACGAACAAATCTACATCACAACTCAAAACTAACATCACTCTTCTGAGGAATTTTTGGAGTAAAGCAATGTTTAGTGGTTGTATGAAGTCAGTTCTCCTCAAGTTCACACAGGTGTCCTATCACAGGTGGAGTTCATCACACTTGCTATGAAAATGTTTCACTAATGTTTGACAACCAGAACGTGTCACAATACTCTAAAATAAACGTTATCTTTATTTAAAACAAATGCCACTTTTGGTTGATCATTTATCTAATTTAATGACATTCGCATACTTTCAGAGTGGTTTAAATGTCCAAATATTTTTGTGTCCATTGTAACAGAGATGTAAGCTTGTTGTAAAAGCTTTCTCCTCTGACATCCACATAACACACTGGTTCCTTGTGTTTTGGAATTTCAAACAACATCTTGATTTCTGTAATCTTACAAGGTAATACACTATTGCTTTATGCAATATTTCCAAACGTTAACTCAAGTAATAGTAATAGAAACGTGTTTATAAGTTTGGGATACTGACCTTCTGGTAAAGTTGCAAGCTGGTTTCTTCTCAGATTTAAATCCCTTAAACATTCTAACTGGCCGAGCTCAACAGGAAGTGACTGTAGCTCATTACAGCTCACATCCTGGTGGAGAAACACAGCGAGAGGAAGAGACAGAGAGAAAGAAATGAAGAAACGGAGACAATTATAAACTAGATGGACTAAAGATTGTGTGTACATTGCAGTTTAATAATTGGTGGGGCAATAAGGTTAAGTAAGCAATAAATACTTCAGCGATGATGCACTAAATTGTTAAAAAGTGTTTCTATTTCAAATGTTTCTATTCAGAGAATTCAAAGAATCCGGGAAAAAAAATGTTATATCATGATTTACACAAAAATATTAAGCAGCACAGTTGTTTTCAACACTGATTATAATAATAAAGGTTCTTATACAGCAGATCAGCATAGTAGAATGATTTCTGAAGGATCATGTGACTCTGAAGATTGGAGCAATAATGCTGAAAATGCAGCCGTGTCATCACAGCAATAAATTACATTTTAAAATGTATTCAAATAGAAAACAGTTCTTTTAAAAATGTTGATTTTGAAATATTAAAATGATAAATAGTGATAATATTTCACAATATTACTGTTTTTACTGTATTTTTGATCAAATGCAGTGTCTGAGCATTAGAGACTTCTTTCAAAAGCAATAAAATATTTATATATTTATATATATATATTAAAATGAATGAAACACTGCTAGTGCTAATCTTCACACCACAGACAACTGCCACATATGTAGAGACTAGGGCTGGGATGGTACACCTATCTCCTGATTTTGATTCTACAAGTATCGGAATTTGATATTGCTATGTATTCTGATTTTCTTTGCTTTTTTTAACTTTAGAGCATGGGGAAAAGTTAAATGATACACGTGTACATGAATGTGCAGGTCGTATATCCGTAGATGTCCACCCATCCGCCATTTTTCACTTTTTTGTGTCCACTAGTAAGAGATATGACGTCATACTCACTGATACAACACATATCGGCCTCACAGGGCTCAACGCTAAGGATTTTTTCTACTGCCAAAATTTTCAAAAAAGTAATAAATAAATAAAAAAAGGCCTAATTATTGTCTTCATAAAAAAGGTTGTGACACCAGCAACTACTGGCCTTAAATAAATTTCAAATATTGTTAAAGACAAGTAAACTGTCAGTAATAAAATAAGAACAAATAATCAAATTACAAGCAATACCACAAATACAATATCAAATCAAATCAAATCAAGTATATTTGTATAGCGCTTTTCACAATACAGATTGTATCAAAGCAGCTTCACAGTATTAAAATAAAATAATACAACAAAGTTTGTTTCTAGTGGAATTTATTGATTGATAGAATAAAATTAAATATCCCCAAAATATCCCCAAAATATCCCCAACTGAGCAAGCCAAAGGCAACAGTGGCAAGGAACCGAAAAAACTCCATCAAGTGACCTAATGGTGTCCTAAAACTCCATCAGGTGACCTAATGGAGAAAAAAAAAAACCTTGGGAGAACCCAGGCTCAGTCGGGGGCCAGTTCTCCTCTGGCAATAGAACAAACAAACAAATAAAATAAACACTGCTTTTTCATGTTTTTCAGTCTAGCAGTAATTTTCAGGTAGAAAAAATGAATAATAAAATGTAAAATAGCACTGCATAGTCTTCACTGTATAAATTAAATATAGATTAATCCTTATTAAAGTTACAAAAGTTATTAAATCAAGACTCAATTTCAAAGAAATCAATTTCTTTGTCCTTTGTTGTTTGATTAACATTTAAACAAAGACAGCAGCAGGTTTATTAGGCTGCTGTCACTTTAAGAGCTACACGGATCCAATATACTGATACACAATGCGTTTTATTTCTTAACTGTTTATGTTCACTTAAGATATAACAGACTATGTTTACTTCATGTTTACTTAGAATTTTTTTACTTAATTTTGAGTGAATATGTCCGTTCAAGCGCAAGACGATGTGAAAGAGAGCTTAAATCGCTGTCTAATACGCGGCTTTCTGGGCGCGAGCTTCGGATGTGTGCGCACACAAAACTTCTTACACTATTGAATTGAGTTCTCTGTCATGTCTTCTTGCATTTTAATATTTTAATTGGCAAGGCTTAAAAACATGTGCAAATGATAAACTTTCGTGATGCAGCATTGGCCCGATCGGGCAAGTGACAGTTGCATCAACTGTCCCGAGCGACGTTTACGCTGGCCCCGCGCCATCGGGCAGTCCTTACTGTCGAGCCCTGCCCTCTGCTGAAATGTAAGAGCTACCTTTCCTCTGCCTCATCTATAAGCAAGGACTAAAATAAAGCAATTTAATATGAATTAATATCGATTATGGAATAAAAAAATGTTACTTTAAAATAAAAAATAAAAAATAAAATAAAAAGATAGTTAGGTGAATCGATTTTTTCCCCCGGTCTTAAGACTGCCAATAACAACTGGATTTGTGTGATTGCTTTTGTCAAGGTTTAACAATACTAGTAAATTACACATTTTGGAAAATATCCTAACAAAAACAGTGAAACACGTTGAAAACCCACTCGTGAGAACATGTTCCTCACTATCTGAAAGGTTCATAAATCATGTTTTGTTTCAGATCAAATGATATCAACCAGTTTGTGTAAAAACCACAGTGTGCATGAGATGCCTTCAGTAATATCATTTTAAAAAACGTGAGCCTGTGTGTGTGTGTGTGTGTGTGTGTGTGTGTGTGTGTGTGTGTGTGTGTGTGTGTGTGTGTGTTCTACTTACCAGTTGTCGCAGGTGTGTGAGTGTGTGTATAGAGGACGGCAGGACTGATAACTTGTTGTTGCTGACGATGAGCACACGCAGGAGAGGGAGCTGACATACTGAGGGCGGTAGACTGGACAGCTGGTTACGACTGCACCACACAGACAGAGAGAGTGAGAGAGAGAGAGAATTAAATGAATGCAATCTAACACCAGTACATAACACTCACTGACAGACTTACTGTATACACAATCCTTCCAATATCTTTAGCCACAAAGAGGCTGAAATTTCACTCAGGGAGACCTGATGTTTACCAAGGCTGCATTTTTTATTAGAAAAAATGCAGTAAAAACAGTAATATTGTGAAATATTATTGCAATTTAAAATAACTGCTTTCTATTTCAATATTTTTAAAAGGTAATATATGTGTGATGGCAAAGCTGTATTTTCAGCATCATTACTCCAGTCTTCAGTGTCACATGATCCTTCAGAAATCATTCTAATATATTGATTTGGTTCTCAAGAAACATAACTTATTATCAACAGTTGTGCTGCTAAATATTTTTGTGGCAACCGTGATACATTTTTAAAGTTTTTAATGTAATTTATAAGTTCAGAAGAACAGCATTTATTTCAAATATAAATCTTTTATAACATTTTAAATGTCTTTACTGTCACTTTTGATCAAATGAATGCATCCTTGCTGATTAAAAGTATTAGGCTAAACTCTAAACACTGACCCCAACCTTTTGAGCAGTGCATTACTTGGCTTATACTGAGATGAGTGCCTGAAGTATTTTGCCCTGGTTCAGGTAAGCTGCACACTGGGGATGGTGTAGTTACACCTGACACTGAGCATGCGGGCCTGTCCAAATACCAACATTTGCGGTCTATGCACTTGACCACTTGTTTTATTAAATTTGGCCCAAGTGTTCAAATAGGCGTGACGACTGCAAGTGTGTGTAGAACATTTGATTACTTGACACATGTATACTGTTGCAAAAATGCAAGTGTTTACAGAGCTTTAATTTGATTTTCAGTACTTTGCATTTTAAAATAAACTTCTAAATATCTGTTCAGTAGTCCCTATGTAACAGAAGACACTATTTAAAAATTGTGGTGCTTCTAATTAAGAGATAAAAAGCAGTTGCAATTGTACAAAATACACATAGCCCATAGCCTATCTTTGCACAAATAAAATGTGCAACACTTTGTTTTACTACCAAATTATATTTAATATTTAATTAATTTAACTTACAGTGGAATATTTTCCTAGACATCTCACAATTTCGGGACACGCAAGTTCCCGGGCATTATTCATGATGGGATACGCTTAGCCTAGAATACTGCTCCGAAGCGGTATAAGTTCAAGGCACTGCGCTTTGGCATTTTTAAGACATGGTACAGTCTTGCACACTTACTTCCTGTCGAGTGCATGCACTCTCAAGTGGCCAAGATCACAAGTGTGGGTATTTGGACAGGCCCTGTATCTGGAATGGGTGTGTGTGTGTGTACCTGAGGTTGAGGTAGGTGAGGGCTTGCAGCTGGCACAGGCTGGGCGTGAGGGATCGCACACAGTTGTGGTACAGGCTGAGCGTCTCCAGGGAGACAAACTGGCACACCTCCTCTGGAACCTCACAGAGCCGGTTCTTTGAAAGGTCTGAGATAGAGAAACACCAGTCACAGTTAGTACAGAATAAATGAATGACCAACCACAGACACCTTTACATGAAAACAACGAAGAGGACAGCCAGTAAAACTAGTATTACTAGTATTACCAGTAAAATTAAATTAAATAAATAAAAAATAAAAAAATAAAATATAAAAAATTGAATTAAATAAAACAATTAAATTCAAATAAAAAAAAAGTTATATAATAAAAACATTTATTTGAATTAAAAAAATTGAATTAAATTAAATAATATATATATATATATTTTTTTTTTAATGTATTGTGCCATTCTTTTTCGATAAATTAGCACGTCCCCCCCTAAATTCTTAATTACCAAAATTTGTGAACATCTCAAGATGAGATGAGATTTTTTTTTTAATCCTTTTAAATATTTTAAAATAATTCTCAATATTCTCAAAGATGATTCTAGTTACTATATTACAGTAAAATTATGATTTTACTTCAGTGTATACTTAAATTAAAATCAGCAAAAATCCATGACCATAAATACTTTTAACAAAATAACATATTACTTCACCATATGTTACAGTAATGAGAATGAGTGTTTATTTGCATTATGGTAATGAGATTTGTCATGAAATTAATGAAAACAATGGTCCTAAAATAAAGCAAATATATACATTTCATTTATTTCGTATTTATTTATTTTAACCTTGCATTGAAATATAACCCAGACAAGTACTTGACAGGTTTTGTGAGTCCAAACCAATAGGGGAAAAACCACAGTAGAGGAGATCTTGCCGATTATGGAACTCCCTTTGTGTTTACTCTCTGTTTGAGTCGCAATCAATGGCAATGGTCAGACTATAGATGCATCCTAAGCAACAGACAAGCATCTTTTGTCTAGATATAGCAAGTGCATTCAAGCACTTTGTTTATGCATCCATGGGACAGGGGACAGGAAACGCGTAAACAGTCATGATGTTTCCCAAAGTGAACAAAGACTTTTTTTATGGGAATTCAAATTTTGTCCAAGTTTTTGACAGCAATTGAGGATGTGAGCGTTTTGTCTGAATATAGCTCAAACTATTCCAATTCCCTTCAATATTTTCATTCCAGACAGAAGTTGCTCTCGCCAGATAAACGTGAAACACACACTCCCTCAGTGGCGCTGGTCGTAGGGTCAGGATGTATTTCTGGAGAGGGGAGGATTTTAATTACAGGGCCAAGGAAGCTTAGAACAGGGTGTGTGAATGTGAGTGTACATCGTCCATATCACTAGAGAGACAAACCAGACAGAAGAAAAAAAAAAAAACACAGAGTTTAAGGCTATAAATGAACGTTAGGGTGCAGTTTTCACTTTACATTAGCGTTATATGCATACAGGTACAGTGTAATTTCAGGCCTTTCAGATTCAAGTCTCCTTAAAGTCCTCCGCGTGATCTTAAACAAAACCAAAGTTACTTTCACACTATGAGAACAATAGCGTGTGGAAGTGTGTGTGTGAGTGTGTGCGTTTTTTTCTCTTCTTCCCTGCACTGTCCAATTGTCCAATCTGCTCTCCTTCTCCAGATCTTTTGTTCAGCTGTTTTATTTGGCAAGGAAGCATTTCCCGCCTCTCCGTTCCCAGTGGGAAGAACTAAAGATTCCCAGGGGCGGCCCACATTTCCCACAATCCCCTGCACTGCTTTGCACTCACACCAGCCTAACATGGTAGAGCATGGGAGAAATACCATTGTGCCCACATCATGGAGAAAGATGATATGTATGAGTCTGAATATGAAACTTTGATCAATAACACTTCCATAATCACTCTATGAGGTGATTATGGTAATATCTCTCATTAATAATAATTAAGCATTTAGTTAAATATTTAAATGGTGTATAAAAGTTCATGTGTGCACAATTTTTGTAAATATTTGTAAATAGGCTCCACCAATAGCAATTTCATCCAGTGGCACAGAAATCACACACTTCATCTTTAAAGATCATTTTGATTTGAGTAGCAATGCTTTTATTTCTGTTCTGGCCATGTTTACTTTGTGTTCCTAGAAATAGTTGCCTAGACGTATCACATTCTCCACAGGGGCTCACAAACACCTCCTGCGTGAGGTCTCCAGCTGTGCCCAGCCTTAATGACACGATCAAATCATTATTATGGCATGACAGAAGTCCCTAGCTAATAAGCAGAAGTGTATTTCAATTATGTCCTGAAGGTCTCACTCTAAATATCTCCTCTCTCTCTCTCGGTGTGTGTGTGTGTGAGAGACTTCTTAAGAGTAGCAGTTGGTCTACTGACCCCCTCCTCTCTCTGGCTCTCTGAGGAATCTGAGCGTTCTTCTGCCTGCTAGCGTCTCTTTGGTGTAACTGAAGCTGCCTTTGCATCTGGTGTGTGTGAGAGAGTGTTAATCAACACACACACACACACACACACACAAATCCTCCTTTAGCCCAAGCAGGAGATTACACCGATTAGCCTGCGGGATAACAAAAGACTCCTTTACAGTTCATTTTAGTCACACATTTACACAAAAGCAACACAAACAAGACCTAGTTATACTGTGAGCTCCATGTAACACATAACATATAACATTTGATAGCCAAATGACTACTTCTACAACAGTTGAGGTGTGTTGTTTGAAGGTCTCTGTGAAGGTGCCATGCTAAGATTTTTCCTCTTCGTTCGTACCTGCTGCCAGGAGCTAGTCATCCCTGGGATTAACTGAAACATGACGCTGTGTTTGTTTCAACACACTGACTAGACCTAATGCGTCAGGCACTGACTCACTTTTATCTGAACAAAACATGCATTTATGCTGCGTTTACATTTATTATTAAAGGAGTGGTTGAATATGATTTGACTTTTCTAACTTTAGTTAGTGAGTAATGTTGCTGATTGAGCATAAACAACATCTGCAAAATTACAACGCTCAACGTTCAAAGCAAAGGGAGAAATAAATTGCTTTTTAAGGACTAGGCTACAACAAACGGCTGGTAGAGACTACACAACATTTCTCCCGGGTTAGTGACATCACCAACCCTAAAATTTACATAAACCCCGCCCCTGGAACGCAATTTATAGATTATCAAGACAGAATATGCTAACCAATGACTAGAAGATAACTACACATAAGCTACATAAATTCACCAACTAACCAATCAGAAATGTTATCTGCATGTTGTCACTTCTTCTTGAGTCTCTCCATCTTTGTCTGACTTCGGTTTGAACATAAAAAGGCTAAAAGTTTTTGAAATCTCCAGTGCATGTCTGTGTGAGGTAAAAGGACACAAGCTGTTGTAGCTCCGCCCTCTGTGCCAGGAGCAGTAGCTCATTTGCATTTAAAGGAACAGACACAAAAACGGTGCGTTTTTGCTCACCCTCAAAAAGTTACAACTTTAACATGCTATATAAAAATATCTGTGGTGTATTTTGAGCTAAAACTTCCCATACATACTCTGGGGACATATTTATTTGGGGGACATACTTATTTTACATTTTGTGAAAAGGGCATTATACCACCCCTTTAATGTCTGTCCTGTCATTTCAGCACCATTTCCCAAACAGGTTTCCAGAACACTCCCACTGTATTCCATTGTTCGGACAAACAAGTGGTCCCATACCAAACTCACAAAATTAAATTAGTATCATATGTAAAATATTTTTAAATCGCTACAGTGTTTACACACAGTGGAAGGTCAACCTACTCTTAAGATGCATTCACATTTATCATTGTTAGGAATGCCAGGAATTTCAATAGGAATGTGGGCAATTGTGAATTTCGCATAAGATTTTACTTCTTTTCCATACAACAAAAGTGAATGGTTACTGTCAGGCTCCAAAATAGATGTCCCAAATGGCACCCTAAGCCCTCGCGTTTTTCCTCAGAGTCCACACTTTCGTGACGTAATGCCGCTTTGACTGTTGGGTAGGAGTCTTTCGTGGAGCTTAGGCTACTTCAGTGCGGCTCTGAAAAATGCCTATTGAGGGCACATATTAGCCTGAAATCTGAAATGACAAACGGCCTGAAATCTAAAATGTCACCCTTAAAATTAAAGAATAAAAATATGAAAGTATAAATACACAGTATAGTAAACACACATACAGATTATGAACATATTTACAGTATTATGGATAATATGAATAAATAGAAGTGAATTTAAAAGATATTGCACTAAACAGTGGCTTTGGGAGGTATACGATAGCTTTGTGCGAGCCAAAGATTGAAATTTAAGTTTAATAACTTCCCCTCCACTGTAGCAATACAAACTTTAAATTCACACTTCAAACACATCATAACAGACAGATGACATCAAAAATCTGTTTTCAGAGTTTTCCCATGTCTGCAACAATGTTTTGAATTGACCACAAGGACCAACTCATTATATGGAGATGGGGTATACCTTTAATACATTTAGACTTAAATGCAAGCCTTTTCCTCACCTTAACTAATTGAAAGGATTCAGAAGACATGGAAAATAGAGCCAAAGTTGGATGTACTGTCTACCTTTTAAGATTTATTTTAGTTTTGTTTTTGCTCTTATTTATACAACACAGAGAACAGACAGAAAGTGAAGTGAGAAAGAGAGAAGGAGAACGGGATCAGAAAGGACAAGGACTGAAACTCAGGTCACCTGAATCAGCTCTGACTGGATATACTACTTTGGAGTAAGAGAAGTCCCTTTAATTTCCTTTGTACGGACAAAAATAGCTTGGACATTCTACTTTAAGTCATACAGGTTTAGAAAAACATGAGGGTGAGAAAATAAATCACAATTTTCATTTATGAGTGAATTATGGATGATAACATAACGAGAAAGTGTGCACATTTCACCTTCAAAGGTTTGCACCAGAGCCACTAGAGAAACAGCATTTCATTCCTTCTCTTCCTCTGAAGCAGGAACAACAATAAACTGTGCCATGACTTGACTTGACTTGAGATGGGGGCAGAGAAAAAAATGAGAGAGAGAAAGGGAGGGGAGAGACCGAGAGGGGAGAGGAGGGCAAATCTTGAAAGGGGAGAGTGAATGAGTAACAGCAGCATGACAATAGCAGTGAAAGCATGAATACCGGCCTGAACTGAGGGGGTGATGGAACAAAAACACAAGGGCCAGAATGACTCGACACATTCAACAGAGCACCACTGGAGGCAACACATAGGCTAAGTGTGTGTGTGTGTGTGTGTGTGTGTGTGTGTGTGTGTGTGTGTGTGTGTGTGTGTGTGTGTGTGTGTGTGTGTGTGTGTGTGTGTGTGTGTGTGTGTGTGTGTGTGTGTGTTCGGCACACGAGCACTACTCAAGCACATCAGTGAATTTACGGTCAGAAAAAAAGCTGATTATTTGACCTCACAAGCACTTTAGAGAGCTAAGTGCACTGACCGAATCGATCAAAACACCAATGTGTGCCACGTCCTTTTCATTATTTCTTGCTGCACCATAAACCTGAGGTTTATTTTCAGACCTCAGTCTCCAAAGGCTCTAACATATCAGTGATGGAATCATACACAGTTAAAACTCCATAATCCAACAGGACAGGCCTGATTTGTACAAGCTTTTAGAAAATGTCAAGGTCCAACAGTATTCATTTCAAAACAACAGCATAAATGGCAGTCAGGAGTTTCTACAGAGAGCTAGAGCATTAGCAAGTTTCTGTTGATTTTCTCTGAGAGACTCAGTTTAAAAGACTTGTAGTTTTCTAAGGAAAATGTAAGTGGTTTGAGTGCGGTTTTGATTCCACTTCCATTTTAATGGCTCAATAAACAAGTCTTATAAACAAGTCTTTAAGCACTTTTAGGGAAATGGCAAATAATGAATTCTAAAAATATAACATCATAGCCTACCTTGTTTTGTTTAAATGATCTGCATGTACACATAATACTAACAATAATGGTTCTTGGTTTTAAAGTTATATAAAATAAACATGATTATAATAATTATTATTATATATATATTATATATATATATATATATATTATATATATATATATATATATATATATATATATATATATATATATATATATATATATATATACATATTTTAGGGCTGTGAAACAATTAATCGCATCCAAAATAAAAGTTTGTGTTCACATAATATATGAGTGTGTACTGTGCATAATTATTTTGTATATATAAATACACACACATGCATGTATATATTTAAGATTTTTTTTTATTTATACATAAAATATTTATATTTATATATAATACAAATTATATATACAGTATATTTAAGCAAATATTTCTTAAATATATACATGCATGTGTGTGTATTTATATATACAAAATAATTATGCACAGTACACACTCATATATTATGTGAACACAAACTTTTATTTTGGATGCGATTATCACGATTAATCATTTCACAGCCCTAATATATGTGGATGGATGGATGGATGGATGGATGGATGGATGGATGGATGGATGGATGGATGGATGGATGGATGGATGGATGGATGGATGGATGGATGGATGGATGGATGGATGGATGGATGGATGGATGGATGGATGGATGGATGGATGGATGGATGGATGGATGGATGGATGGATGGATGGATGGATGGATGGATGGATGGATGGATGGATGGATGGATATGTGTATGTTTGTATGTATGTATGTGTATATATATATATATATATATATATATATATATATATATATATATATATATATATATATATATATATATATAAATCAAAGTTTCATTTGTTTGATTTTGTTCAGTTTTTTTTAACTGGTTCTGAAACCGGTTGATTACCAACCCTACACTGTAAAAATGATATGATCAATAAGTTATGACAACATATGTTTTTATAGCTTTAACTCATTCATATAAATTAAGCAATTTTCAACTTTCTTTTATAAGTTATACAAGATTCAACACATTTTTTTAAAGTGAGTTTAATGTAATTTAAGTTGAAATGACTTAAACATCCAAGTTGACTGTACTTAATTTTAAAATAGTTCAAATGAAAATTACCCTATGATTTACTCACCCTCAAGCCGTCCTAGGTGTATATGACTTTCTAATTTCAGACGAATACAATCGAGTTATATAAAAAATTTCCTGGCTCTTTGCTCTCAGGCCTATTTGTAGGAGTAGGAGTAGGATGTAGGAGTAGCGTAAGCTTAGACGCCTCTCACGGTTCAAACAAATAGGCCTGGACAACAAACTCAAGCTCCTCTTGTCTTATTGAAATCCTCCGACATTTCTCTTTAAAAATTCTTGTTTTAGACTTCTAATTCGTTTTGCTCTATCCTCTGCTCTTCCGTGCTCGTCAACGCGCCAGGTCAAGGTTTACTCTTTCGCCGTAAATCGATGCGTACGGCCGTCTGCCGGAAGCTAGTTATTTTAGTTTATAACGTTTTAAAAATAGATATTTTTCTTACATGAAAGCATCGCTTCTCTTCAGAAGGCCTTTATTAACCCCCCAGAGCCGTGTGGAGCACTTTTATGGTGGATGGATGCACTTTTTTGGGCTTCAAAATCTCATCCTCCAATCATCCTAAATATAATCAACAGTATTAGTGATGCTTTAGAAAACTCATGGTTAGGAAGTGTCCAATTTCTTCTGTGTGAAGTATTGCCAATTACAACAGTAAAACCCCCACCGACATTATCACTTCACTTATGGAGTCTATGGGACGTTGTCTTCAAACGGTCTGAATGAACAGAGAGTTCTGTGTGCATCCTGTTTAATCGACGGTCAACGGCCCAGCACTTTGACTACAGTGTTATCTTTGTCTTTGAACGTCGATGAAGGCCACAGAAGGTCAAGCCAATGGATTTAACCGTCCAAACATTTAGGGGGCCTCCCAAGTTATCCCACACAACTCTACCAGTGCGGTGAGAGCCTTTTGTGCTCAGATACAAACACACCTCCATCACCTTCAAACCTAATGATTTTTCTTCCTCTCTCAATAACAGTTTTATGAAAATCCTAATTAAACATCCAAATGTTTACTTGCTATTGCACCTTCTAAACTGAAAGCAGTTAAATGACCAGAATGCAGTTCATCTGTAGCCACACGGGGTTAAGTGTCTTACTTTAGAGCTAAATGAGTAAATCATTGGTGATCAGGTTCTCTGTAATAGAAACAACCAAATGCTTGAGTTACCAGTGCGAAGGATCCCATTTAAATTTGTATGATCTGTTATGTCTAGTGACATTAAGGGAGCAGCAGCACTGATATTACTTCTGAATTATTACATTTTAAAATCTAAACAAATCATTTTAATTTTTATTGTATAAAAACTAATTTTCAAAACGGATGACTGTCCCACTGTTGTGGCGTAAATTTTCATCACCTAAAATTGGTGCACTCATTATCATTAAATAAAACTTTTTTTTTTTAGATCATTAACTAAAATAAAGCTGAAATTAAAAACAACAACAACAACAAAAAATGAAATAAAATACTTGCATTTAAAACTATTAATACTTAGAAATACTAAATGTTGCATTGGCAACTAAGTGAAATAAATTCAAATTTAAGTAAGTGTACTAAAACTACAGCTGAAATAAATAAATTAAAGCTAAATATTACAAATTAAATAAACTAACAAGCACATAAATAATTAAAATTTTAAATAAAAATGAGAAATGAAAATACAAACAGTTATTAATTTAAAATATTCATATATTAATATAATAGTATAAATAATACTAAAACAACAGATTATGAGATGTGATGTATGAAGAAAACAAGGTAAATATCACTTATAATAAAGTACATGATTTTTAGTCAAGCTGCAATTTTGTCAAATTATGCAAAAAGTGTGAAAATATTTTGTAATTGTGTGTTTTGGGGTGCATAAAAAGTTGTGAAATTAATCTTAGCAAGACAAAGGAGTTGACCATTTTAATGTAACAAATTTGAGAGGTGTAAAGTGCTCAGAACTGCATCACTTAAAGAATACAATAATGAAACCTATTATGCCATTTTTGCTGTGTGTGTATACCAGCATCTATGCAAACTTTCCAAGCTGGCAGGTAAAGTTGTACTGGAAGATATCAACACCAGCAAACTCAAGGATCTGTTGCTAAACCATAAACACAACTAACATACAACAAAGAGGTTTAATGGGCAGGTTTGTGAAGGTGGAAGCATGTCTCATGGTGTAATCAGATTATGTTGTGTTTTTCCTGAGCCCTTGATCTCATTGCTGTGGAGGTGTTTCAACGGTGACTCAAGACGCTTGAAGTCTCAGCTCTGTACGCCAGGAGCTCGTATCTGTTACACAAGACTGAAGAAGCGACAGTGCGGTGAAATCCACCTCACACAACCAAGAGGAGGCGGATGTGTTCCGTTACCATAACAACCAAATCAACAGGTGCCAAAACAAAGGCAATGCAAACATGGTCATTTAGTGGTATTTGCTAATTTAGCTCAAATTTTACATTTGATTTTAACAAACCCATAATCCTAAATGTGCCATCACATTAACAAAATAATTTTCATTAAAATTTTCATGTGAAATTTCTGATCGCGTGGATTTCTATTGAAATTACTAGATTTGCTGTAAAAAAAAAAAGCAGAACAATGGTAAATGTGATGGCACCTTAAGAGTTAAACTGATCAAAACGAGAGCCATCATGGTTGACCATCCCAACTGTAAACATTGAAAGAAAAAAATCCAGACACATTGAAAGCGAAACTCGAGTCCAGAGAATCTACTGTATTAAAGATGTCAAAATTTCGGAACTTTTAATAATCATTTGTCATTTAAATTGACAATCAACTAATTGATTAATCCTTGGTGTTAATACCACAGCATGCATGTGAAGTAGGGGTGTAACGATACCCTAATTTCACGATTCGATACATATCACGATACTGAACTCACGATACGATATTATTGCGATACTCCAAGACATATAATAAAAGGTTAAGAAAAAATGTACTGTTGATTAAATGCTAAATTTGATATAACATTGTGGGTGTAAATGAATAGGCTTGGACAGTGGTGACACCAGAATAAATATATTCATGATTCTGAACCTGAAAATACAGAATTATTTTAGACGAATATGCTTGAACTCTGTCACTGGCTAGATATATTTAAAATAATGTAGGCCACTTTTTACTGGTAGCATTATCAGGACCCACTAATATTCCCCCATTATTATACATTATATTCAACATAATATATTGTAGTTTAATGTAGTACTGACTCTGAAAACTTAAATTTTTTCTCACAGGGTAATTTTTATTTTGGGTGAACTATCCACGATACATATTGTTGCATTTTTGTATTGCGATATATTGTGACACGATATACTGTTACACCCCTAATGTGAAGTACTCAAAAACCATAGGCTACATTTTCATTTTCATTTGAACAAATATACCTGAACATGTTTACTATAAATTTGTATACCATTCAGTTGAAAATTGTAAAATAAAAAATCATGAATGTCTCTCCTAGCAACCACCCAAAACACTGTAGCAACCGCACAACAGGACAGTAAAATCCACTCCGAACACCTCAGCAACCACAAGGCAAGTCCCTGGCAAACAAACACCCTTGCATTGGGGAGTTTTGCATGGACAAGTACAACTCACACTTTACTGCAGAGCAGCTTTGGCCAAACTCACTAAAAACAATCAACCAACACTGTCAGTGTGATAATCCTCAATGTTCTCCTTCTAGATAATCTACACCAGAGGTCTGGTGTGGTTGAGCGCACACACACTCACACACACACACAGTAATCACCCCCGGAGCCTCTCTAAAGCCTAAAGGGAGATGGCGATTCTGCCATCTGGACACGTTTTACGTTACATAACTTATCAAGGGCTGGTGTTCATCAAACAGTTGAATCTCAATCAGATTTGAATTTTCATATCCTATCGAGCATGATTATGTGGAAAGGGGAGGGGCAGAATTCAGATCATCAGATATTGAGACACGTAACGAAGTTTGTGTTAATTAAATACATCTGTGTTGCAGTGAGAAATCTCCCCATGTGCACTTGTGGTTGATATTAGCTCAGATTGTGTGCTGAATGTGTTTGAATGGAGCATGGCATGGTTCAGGGAACGTTCAACAAACATTTACACCTGGACATGTTTTCTCATTTTTCCCAACAGTAGTGTTTTCAGCAACACACAAACGTACAAAGCAGCATTGATTCAGCTCATTTATGCTACAAGCTTTAAAATTTGTATATGTAAAAATACACCTCTTGATGGATTTTTAGGTCAAGATCTCGAACACTCTGTAAAGTCTACTCCAGCACATCCCAAAGACTTTCAATGAATTTGAGGTCTGGACTCAGAGGTGCCAATTCATGTGTGAAAATAATTCTTCATGCTCCCTCCCAACCATTCTTTCACAGTTTGAGCCTGATGAATCTTTACATTGTCATCCTGGAATATGGCCATTAAGAAATAAAAAGCTACACACTCCATTAGTTATGGTTATAAGAACTGTTACATACATGCTAGAAACATAATAATCACAGCAATAATGATCCAGTCATGGACTCTTAAGTATTTGCCTATTTACATCCAAATCCAAGTCCATTTGAGACGTACAAAACTTCAATATTGCGAATGCATTAATTTCACAACACACTCAAACCTTATCACAGCTGCGTAAACAAAGCATACAGGTTCATACAATAACAGCAGAAAGTGCCAGCCATCCCAACACAACTAATCCAGAAAAGTGTGGACAAGTTCATTAAAAATAGCTCTACAACTCTACAAGGAATGAATCTGGAATGGGAATAAATCTGAGAAGACTTCCTATGAATCTGTAACTGTTTCTGCTGCAGAAAGAGTGAGCATGATAATACAGCATCTGTGTGATTTCAGTTTTAATGAGTGACAGCGAAACATCCTTCAGTCTTGTTTTACATTATAACTGATACTACCCGTTAAAAGAAGCCATAGCAATTATAAGCCAAGGGTTTCTAGCTGTGCTCCTCTCTCGAAACTCAAGACCTTCTGACCATCTGTTGTGCTTTAATAGTGTGAGTGAAAGGAGAGGAAGAGGAAGAGAGCGACAGAGAGGGAGGGAGTTGAGCTGAGAGTTTGTCGCTGAGGAGAAGCAGAAGTTGAAGTCGGGGAGCCCACATCCGCTGGCTGTGTCGTGTGTGTGGTGGAAATGCAACTGCAAGGGGAAACAGAACAACACTGTGCAACAGGGTTCGTGTTGACTCTCTCACACAGCTGGTGATGCAGAGTAGACACACTCCTGTTCTCACTTATGGAGAATTATGTGCATTTTTCACATATATGCACTGCAAACGTAAATGACCACGCACATACTCATGCAAACAGAGTCTCCAAAAGCTGGCACATAAAGGAAGCACACACTCTTTCAAAACACAGCTGGCAAACACTCAAAAGATAATGACATAAAACCAACACACACACAAACTTGAGCTTGTGGCGAGCAGAGCTGAACTCATAATAAATCCTCTCCAACCCTGAATCTGAGAGGCTTGTTTGCTTAGGCAAAATATGACCTCATGTTCAATATTTATCAGTAAAGGTTGACCACATCCGAACACAGCAGGAAACGATTTCAGTTTCAAGCGCCAGGGTCTATCTGAATGACCTATAAAAAAACATACAAGATTTTTTTAAACATAATATGACCAAAAAGATGTAGCCTAGGTAGGCAGCTCGCTAGTTTTTTGCAAACAACAAATGTGAAAAGATTTTGTTGTATCTATATTGTGCTGATTTGTTGCATAAGCCTCATGAATAAGTTGCAGACGTCAACTTTCCTATTGAATGGTCATTGTGTCAATGTGTAAGGCAGTCAGTGTCATTTTTACTTCCTGGTTGTCAGTTTATGACATGAATGTGTGGGTGTGGACAGGACGCTTCAAACTGTTTTAGTCCTAAAAAGTAAGTACATAACCAAAAGAAAAAAACAAGGAAGATACAACGCCACTTAACACTTTATGTGGAAAAATGACCACCCATGCTGACTCATCGGGAAAGTGCCCTTTCATATTTCTAAGTAAAATGGATTTTTAATGCAACTTTCAACAATGTAGTTTTATCTTTTATAATCAAGCTGCATGACTGTTATAGGTTAAAAAAAAAGGTGTTTGTCTAAAAGACTAAAGGAAAAATCATGAATTCCTGTCTAAATTTGTTTAGTCAAATTAACTCTCATCTTCCGCAGATAATTTGCTCCAATTCTATCATCTAACCACCCTCATGTCTCTCTAAACTCATATCACCCACAGAGCACAGAAGTTGTTTTTAAATAATTAAAAATGTTATAAAATAAAAATGAAATACAATAAAATAAGAAGGTCAGTGTTCACTGAACCCAGTGTGAGATTAGGCTATCTAGACTAATGAGTCTAAAGGATAGTTCACTAAAAAATGAAAATCCCATGATTTACTCTCCCTCAAGCCATTCTAGGTATGACTTTCTTCTTTCAGTCAAACACAATCGGAGTTATATCCTGGCTCTTCCAAATTCTTTAATGGGAGTGAGAACATTTTGAAGCACAAAATAAAAATCACCTCCATCCATTATAAAAGTGCTCCATACAGCTCCGGGGGGTTAATAAAGGCCATCTGAGGCGAAGCGATGCATTTTTCTAAGAAAAATATCCATTCATATTTATAAGTTCATAAACTATAATCACTGGCTTATGTACGTGAGTCTAGCTCCGGTGGAAGAGTGACCTCTGACCCGAAGCATGACGTAATGACGAACGCGGAAGCGCAGAGGATAGAGCAAAACAAAACACCAGTCACGAATTAGAAGTCTGAAACGACAATTTTTAAAGAGAAATGTCGGAGGAGCTTCAGTTTGTTGCCCAGCATTGTTTGTTTGAACCGCGAGAGGCGTCTACTCGAACCTAAGTTTACTATACGATACATGACATCCTACGTCACGTGTCGGGTCAGAGGTCACTCTTCAGCCGGAATGCGAAAGCCGGGAAAACTATGGCCGTCGCCGAAAGCCTTTTATTAATTATATCAATCAAACTTTTATTACAGACTCAGGGTCCAATTTTTAAAACAAACCCAACATATGACACAACAACAATAAAAAAAAATAATATTATATTATATAATTATAGTTTATAAAGTTATAAATATGGATATTTTTCTTACAAAAATTCATCGCTTCGCTTTAGAAGGCCTTTATTAACCCCCCGAACCGTATGGATAACTGTTATGATGAATGGATGTGCTTTTTTGGGCTTCAAAAACCAAGGTACCATTCACTGCCATTATAAAGCTTGGAAGAGCCAGGATATTTTTTAATATAACTCCAATTGTGTTTAGCTGAAAGAAGAATGTCATATACACCCAGGATGGCTTGATGGAGAATATGGGATCATTTTCATTTTTGGGTGAACTAATGGTCAAACAGCCACACAATCTCCTTCCTAAATGACAACGATTTGGCAATGTCTCTTAAATCTTTGACAGAATCATTCCGAAACATTTAAATCTGCATTGGTGCTGTCGCTGACCTAGAGAAGGCGGCTATCTAGGTATGAAACAGCTTCACAAACATTCATTTCAAACACACAGTGTGATTATTTCCATGTTACAAATATTCAAATTATCACACAAGTACTGGAATAAAAGTTTATAGTTCGGATATGAACACTGATGTCTACAGATCTGATGTCAAAATGAGTTAACGTCCTGTTTACAGACTTAGTAATATTTCCACACATATGACATTTTGAAATTATTGTAATGCAGTTTGTGTGCAAGTCCAAAACAGAGATCAGTCAAAATAAAACAAACCAGAGTCAAGCGGTGCATCTCTAAATAAAGGTGAGTAAATGATGACAGAAAATTAATTTTTTGGGTGAACTATCCCTTTAAATTTGGACAGATTCTGACTGGCTGTCAATGTTTTTATTATTCTTCAGCTGGGAAAAAAACATTATGAAAGTGAAACCAATGATATCGTTCCTCTGTGTTGTTATTGTTTATAGCTGTGACGTGGACTACTCTTTTAGAATTACAATGATTATTACAACTTTATAGTTATTATGTTTAGAGCTATTATAGTTCTTCGCTTCTTCGTAACTTCAAAGAGTGTTCATTTATTTGGTCATGTCATATATCGCGTGGTGAGCCATGAGGCCTATGAACACGAATCATTTTACCGTAAAATTTAACTATAAGAATGTCTAGATGTTTCTAATGAATGCTGGCCACTATTAGGGAGTTTGTTTGATTGTTTGTTACACTTACTGAACAAACAGGCCACTGAATCAAAAGGCAAAACTGCAACACAGAGGGCCCTATCATACAGTTGGCGCAATGTGGCGCAATGTGGCGCCATGCGCGACAAGTGTTTTTTGCTAGTTTCAGCCTGACGCAATTTTCATTTTCACGATTATCGATTAATATCGATTAAATTATCGATTCATTATCGCAGGCGATACGTCCGTGATAATTAATGCGATATGGCTCAGCTTGTCAGTTAACTACGGCTCTGTGTAGTAAATGCCGCTCCATCTAAAAGCAGGTGATGGCGATTTACTACTAATCAAGGAACCGGCTTTACTGACGAGATGCGCATAACTATGTCATGCGATATATCGCCCAGCCCTAATACAACAGCACACAAAAATGGCAAATATAAAAAATAAAAGGATTACAATGTAAAAGATTATTAATGTGTACATAAAGATATGGTGGAATCCGGCTTGTCCCGTACATGGCCTGCTTGCGAGCTTTAACCTCGGCACGAGCAGGTCCGTTTGCTCTCTGGAGAAGCGTTCAGTCTTTCCGCTCGCAAATTCCGTCATGTAAATAGCGAATCCGCCATGGCGTGAGCGCAACTGGGAATGGGAGATGAAGGGAATGGGAATGGGAGATGAGACTCTGATTGGTTTATTGCATGTTATGCCCAAAACACACCCATTACTCATTAAGAGAATAGGGTAGGGCTGGGAGATATGGACAAAAAATCATATCTCTGTATTTTTTGGTTAAATGGCGATATACAATATATATCTCGTTACTTTCTACGTTTTCCATTTGGATAAAGAAAATCTGTATTTATTTAAAAAAATAAAAAATTCACATCCTGCCCAATGATATCCAACAAACAATGTTGATATTGAAGGATATGGAAACAAATATAGTGCATGTAATGTGCAAAAAGGTGGTTAAAATGACATTACATTCTAACATTGTAACATTACAATCTAAAACCAAAAATAATGCTTTTGTTTTTAAATTGACTAAAGGCTAAACTAAAAATGTAAATAAAAACAAAAGCACAAACTAATTATATTAGCCTGCATTTGAATACCCCATTATAATGGTCACTTTCATAAAAATATACTTGTAGGTTCAAAATTCCACATTATGGCATTTATTGTCTCCGACAAAATATATGGCCATATTGCTAATATTTTAGCAATATGTATATTTTAGTCAGAATTATTACGCTACTATTCTATTGTGCTCCGTCTGTTTGAAGCGCATCCGCGCGCCGGCGCTCATTCACGGAAGATTCACTTGCAGAAGGCTAGTCCTCTCCTGACAGTGAAATGGGTATTTGTTTGACTTTCTAACATTTACAGATGGAGAATATACCGGTGAAATGTATGTTAAGCACTGAGGAAAGCACCACATCTAAAGCGGTATTGCCTCATTCCATATCGTTAAATAAAAAAGATATCGATGTATCATACAAACTCGATATACCGCCCAGCCCTAGAATAGGGACAACCCTTTTAGACCATGCGACGGGCGCTCTGACCATTTTCCCCGTCATTAAACTAGCAAAAGTGGATTCGGACACGCCCTAAGTGCACTTGCGCCGTGCACTTTAGACCATGCGCTTGGATCGTTAAAATAGGGACCAGAGAGTTAAATGCAACTCTGAATGTATGCCAAAAAACTAAACCATTATTAGGCCAATATCCAGACAGTCTAGACTTTCACTACCACAGACACAGCCATGCCTACAGGCTAATATTGGACAGGAAACATTACTGATGGGGGATAACAGATCAATGAAATAAGCCATGAGGAGAGTGTCTTGTAGAACATAATATTGATCATCTCTAGAAAATCTTTTGAAAATCATCCAAACGACCCCAAATTCAAGACCTTCTACGATGACCTGGATAAAAGGAAATCTTCACCCGACCTAGAAAAGAAAGAGATGGGGGAAATGGGGAGAGCAAGTGGGAGAGAGAAACCTGCCTCAGACAAGGAGGAGGGGTGTTGCCGAATGGGACTCCAGTTGGGGGGAAAGAGGAGGGACCCTATTTCGGGAATATCACGACAATGGGAGCAGCCCACGAGCCTGTTTTATCAAGAAAAGGCCTCGCTCCCTCCCCTCTTTCTCTCAGCTGCTGTGAGGCTTAGTTGTGGTATGGAGTGAGTGTGCCTCTGAATGAGACACTGTGTTGCGGGCTACACAACATTCATGCCCGAGGCATGCTCACAAGTGTGGGAGCTGGATGGAAACAAATATTTTCATCTACGCACACACAAAAACACATTGACTGTGATTTCATTTGGAGGTTCCTCTTGGTGCCCATGTCCAGAGAGCATTTTCCTCCCAAAGCTGCTTCTACGGTGGTCCTTTTGTTTTCATGAACTCTTATCTTAAGCGTTCTCTACATCCATCTTTCAACACCTCTTTTAAATAACTGATTTTCTTTCATTTCTCTGGGACGGTGAAAAGAAACGCAGTCTGGGACGTCATTTTCACCCTAAAGTGCTGAGACACAGTCTAGCTTGTGTTATTGTTGTGGAGATACAGTAAGTCAACAGTGGCTGTATTATTAACCAGGTTATGAGTCCCGGAGTAATTTCAGATTGTGCCAGCTCAAGTTTGCATACACCCTTTCCAATGTCTTCAGGCAACGCCGACAATTGTGAAGATTTCAGATGACGCAACTTTGGATCGACACACAAAACTTTCAAATATTAACCTAATATTTAATCATATCATCACTATTCTCTATACAAATAACCTTGAATTGAATGAGCGTAGAATGAGTTTAAGGGGTCTCGGTGGATTGATGAGACTGGGATTTACCGAACTGGACCTCCGGCAAGACTGAACCCTTGACCTTCCTGAGGGGAAGTTACTCTATATTGGAGAGCGATCTTCGGAAGAGAAAGTGTGTGTAGACTAAGAACAAACCAAGGCGCATCAATCTTTGCTTCAATAGGTCTCTTAGCAAAACAGACACTATCATCTTCCTCCTACATTCAAGCACACTTAAAATACACATTGCAACTGCAACCAGTAATATATGAGCAACACCTAGTAATCATTCTCCACCTTTACAGTAGGTGTGTCAATGGAACATGATTATTATGGCATGATTTTTTTTTTAAACACTGGGACTATGCTTGGATTTCTAGCATTTATACAACATGGCAGTTTCAGGCCTAGTTCTCTTAAACTGTTCCACATCCTCGGACTGATCCCAAACTGTGGCTTGGGTTTCTGAGAGTCAGATGTACAGTACGGTTTCCAAGGCAACATACTTATCCATGCAGAAAATTGATGTGAAAAACCTTCCACAGAAAAATGAGAGATTAGACCATCTAAACCCAAAAGAGGGTTTTGACATACTGAACTATTGTCAGCGCCTGAGATTACATCAGTGGTATCAATATAGCCTAAGTCAATATTCTGACAAAGATTCCTAATAATTAATACTTTTTCTCTATGATGTCACCAAATATTCAAGATTATATGAGGTGGGACCGTGGGAACAACAGGCCAACGTAAATGAATTGACTACTAATCTGAATGTGTTCTTCTCAATTACCATTTTGCACATCATTTTCAGATTAAAGTATTTTTTGGTTAAGGCCTTGTTATCTGCATATTCAAAATGAACTAATACATGTGCCTTCATTTGCTACTGCAGAGGCTTGTTCTTGTCATTTATTATGCTGAATTTAATTTAATGAACTCTGAAGAACAATTCTCATTCATGTCCTTAACAATGGCATTCCACAGCACAATGAATTACAAATAAACGCAGGCCTACTCATCGTTCAGAAAATGTGTTTCTTTAATAGCTCAGCTTTTTACAACAGTTTCTAATATCAAACAGAATGACCTTGGTTTGCACATGTGCACATAAAAAAGGGATGTTCAGTTACAGTGAATAGCCTACTCTACACAAAAATCTGAACAATACAATAAACTGGAATACTTTACTGGGTTGTGATAACCTTAATAAATGTGTTTAATAATTGATGATTACATAATCAGTATATAAATACCAGAATATTCACATGAAATCACAGAAAAATGTGATTTAAGATAACTCGTTAAATAACACGATATTCAATATGCGATACGATAATGCTTTAAGTGTGTAAAATAAATTGAGATTATATTTAAATATATTTCAAAACTGAAAATGATATAAATAACACATGTTTCACATTCTTTTTGTGAGAAGAAAGCATCCCTACAACTTCTGAAAGTGAACAGCAGTGTTTTACTGTAGCATTACATAAAAAGCATGTATCATTTTAACGTCAGTGTAAACCAAGAGGTTTAGGGTTTCAGGTATGCCTACATGAGGTTTATTTAACAACAGAAATCGAATAATCAAATGTAAAAATAAAACACTGCTTAGTCTTCTCTGTATGAATTAAATACTGATGATTATTATTAAAGCTTAAGAAATTTGTCTTTTGTTGTTTGATTAACATTAAGCGCACAAGCAGGTTTATAAGGCTGCGGTCACTTTAAGAGCTGCACAGATCCAATATATTGTTACATGCGCACTTTCTTTCTCAACTGTTTAGTCCCCTTAAGACATAATTGACTGTGTTTATGACTACTCACTAAGACTCATGTTTACTCATGTAAACTCATGTGTACAGTCTACTCTCTGCTGTCTGTGTCGACCTAAAACTTGGACTTTTTGTTTCTTTTGGAGTATTACAATCATGCAGTTATTGCGATGTACACTTGCAATTTTTCGATAATTTTGATATATCGTGCAACCCTAATGGAAGGTCTTGTAGTTTTAGTACTGTTTATCAAAACTAAAAAGCTGTTTATGCATTTAAGTGAATCTGAACAGCAGAATCTGTTTTCTAGCTTGTCAATGACACCAGTGGGTCAAAAAGTTACAAAAAGAGGTTCAAGAACTTAAATTACAGTAAAAGGAAAATGAAATGCCACATGCAGCAGATTTTGTCTGTGCTTAGTCCCAACTAAATAGTAAATGCACTGCAATAACTCTACTTCAGAACATGTGCGTGTGGGGGTTTGTAGGCTCAAATACTGCTTTATTCACACTTTGTGTATGTATGAGAGGAGCAGATGGTCATATTAGTGCTGCTGGCAAGATGGATCTCAACAAGCTCCCTACCAATGAGAGTGCACTCAAATGAGCTGACTACAACAAGAACATTTTGGATCACTATTTCGCTGGGTTTTCACTGCACTGCGATCAAATGTGAAGTTTTAAAGTGTGTCAGTGGTAAGATGGCTCAGCCCGAGTGTAGTTTCCACCTCAACAACAGGAAGAGAAGCACAGCGTAGATGTCTTCAATTTCTAAAGCAAACACACCAGTCTCAAACACAACAACCTGACTTAAAAACCAAAACACAATAAACTGCTGCATGGGCAGTGGTCAAGTTCTTTGGAAGCGAAAGCGAGTACTGAAACGAATTTATATCAGATGATCAGCTTCCTACACAGATCATAAAAAGTGAAAGATCCGCTTTTTCTGGGTCGGGCGTGATGATGGTGGTGCTCGTGCACCCCTGCAGAAGGGGCGCAGGTGAAGAAGACACTCAAACAAAGGACATTAAATGTACTGATACATTCCCTCCCCCATTCACTGATCCCCCCTGACCGCTTTATTAAAGTCTTACCTGCGTGTGTAATGTCGGACAGGTCATAGTTCTTGGAGGTGCGGGGGAACTCTTTTAGTTTGCGATTGGAGAGGATGAGCGCTCCGCTGGACGCAGCTTCTTCCAGCGCCTTCTCCACGCTCCTGCTGGCCGCTACAGTCGCCGGCAGCTGGGCTCCATCCCCAGCAGCCATCAAACACGAAATATGGCCCAAATCTTACTCGTTACAACGACAATCACCCCTCCTAAACCTCCATGTCCTCCGAAGCAGGTCCAATAACGTTTCGCACCGGGAAAGTGAGTTTTTGTACTCCAAAAGTGATGTAAAATCCAGTGATCGAGTAAAGTTGAGCGCGTGAGTTGACAGTGCGTGTGCCGGAGCTGAGAGCAGAAGGGGCGGGGCTTGCGGATTGAGTAAGTCTTGATTGACAGAGCGGACACACCCAGTACGAGCTCGGGAAATCAACACAAAAGCGCTGCTCTCATCGGAAGGGGGAAATGATAAAGTTTTTTTTTTAGTTTTTTTTAGTCATTCGGAGGTTTTGTAATACGAATTGTTTAAGCTTCACTGCTTCGAAGTTTTTGCATTGTTTACATACAGATAAAGTTAGCAAGATTGAAAAGATTTACAATAGTAGCGGAAGCTTCTAATGGATATCACAATGCATTTCCCTGTTCCAGATCCATTGAAATGACGTGCACTTAGAGAGGAAATGAAAGACATAAATATTGCATTAACATTATAGAATTAGCTCACCTTTACTTGGTTTTATGGATGTGACATAGGTTGTCTAGAATAAGCTAACAATAAAAATTGGATTGGGCTCATCATAATCCTACTTCTAAAAGTAGGGTATTCAAATTATTAAAACATATATATATATATATATATATATATATATATATATATATATATATATATATATATATATATATATAATTTATTTATTTTAAACACAGATGAAATTATCATAGCAAAACAAATTTCTGTGTGCATTTTTCAACTTTGAAGTATTTTAAAATGCACTTTTCAAACTCCAAAAAAAGTAGTATATAGGCTACAAAAGTTTGATTTCTCTATTTTACAAATCATTAAAATCTACACACTTAAAGGCATTTTGAAAATAGTCAGCAAAAATCAGTTTTAATGTAACCTTCAAAAAGCAGAAAATCTAAAATCACCTGAGACATAAAAGTTGTTGAAGAAGGTGCACTCCTAAACTGTAATTGCCGTGTTTTTTTTCTTGACATATTGTATAAATGCATATGCCTAATACAGACCACTATTTGTTTCAGCTGTGTTGTATAGGTTATGTTGTAGGGGCACATTTGCTAATATAATATGCACAAAGCTTTCACCGAGTTATTGCTTACCCATGCATGCTTAATGTCTATCTGTTTTAGGCCTGACAGGGCACAAAGTGGGTCACAAAATTATCCACTAGTCTGTGTCATTACTCTCCATGGAACAAAACAGAGAGGAAGAGAGGGATTGAGTGAGTCCAGAGGAAGAGAAGGGATGAGAGGTCGTGAGAAAAAGTGAGGTCATCATTTGTGTGAAGCTGATACCAGGATCTGTGTTGAAACATGACTTAGGAATAACTAAAATAATAGTTTAATTAAGAATTTATTCGTAACATTGACTAGGTATTGAATGTATGTAATTACTGTAGGCTAGGATTCTTGTATTGTTGGTGCCACTGAAAATATATGAGGCTCACAACTTTAGTGAGACTTTATTTATGTATTTGTTTGTTTGTTTGTTTATTACCTTCCTCTAGTGAAGTGATTATTACTCTATGTATGCATGCTGTATGATGGAAGGGTTTTCATGGAACACTGCAGCTTTGGCCAGCAAATCAATACCGAACCAGAATCTAATCAAAACCATTAGAATGGACTAAAGTGCTGTCCATAAATAGTAAATAACTCTAAAATGCATATAAACATAAAATAACATCAACTTATTCAAAATATATATTTTTTTTCCCCCCAGTGCCGATCCTGCACTTCTGGGCAAAACTTTGTGAAGGGGCCCCTGTCATTCTTAAAACCCACAACATTTCCATAAAAGTAATAATTACAATGGTTTTCAGTATGCAAGGTACACTGGCAGTTTTATATAGGGGTGAATTCAGGTTGAATAGGACATTTTCTTCCCCATGTTATCTCAATGGCAAAAAGTGTCCCGACCTGAATTCACTCTTATAGAATTAAAACATCAAGGAAACAAACTGCAACCCGTTAAAACACGTAAAATTGGGGGTTGACAGCTAAAATTTTAAATTTTAAATTTTTTAAATTTTCTGTCAAATTTTCGTTGACAGCTAAATAAATGCTTTTTATTTTATTTTATTTTTTATAGTAATGCTCTGGCACCATCTAGCTGTCAGAAAAAATATAACACACCGAATTGGCTTTCTAAATGCTCGATTTACTAACGAAATTACAGCATGATAAATATATAAAAAGGCACGGTTGTTTCATCTCAAATTTGGGTCAAATATGGACAAACCCAACCGTTGGGTTACATTTTTCTAAATTAAATTAACCTAACTGTTGGGTTTGTCCGTTTACGTAAACATACGAAAATACACCAATAATTCTCTAAATGAGCTAATTTTAGACTAATGGGTATTGTTTTAAAAGTAGGCCCAGTCACATGACAGCTTGCACTGAACATGAATGTTTAATATAGGCTACAATAGTGAGGATTGGCTCTGATTTTTTCATTTCTCAGCAAAATAAAATAATTTGATAGCATCAAATTATGCTTTACTAACAGCAATAAATAATTCAGACTAAAGAGATTCTTTGAAATTATTGTTTGCCATGCATCTTGATGTAAATCTTACATTTTATTTCCAGAGTTCCCTGTGTTTACAGTAATCATATCATGATATCAGGCTGGAAGCCCAGAACCCAAAAGAAGTTGAGTATATACAGTGCACTACGATGCCAATACGGCAAGCCATTTTAGCTTAAATTGTACCCAGCGTTACTAGTCATAATTGCATTTTTACTAGTAAGAATTAAATTTGAGAGCTCTACAATTCAATTAGTAACAATTACAATTAGAGAGCTCTCTAATTCAATTATTAGTAACAATTCCAATTAGAGAGCAATTCAATTAGTAACAATTACAATTAGAGAGCTCTCTAATTCAATTATTAGTAACAATTCCAATTAGAGAGCAATTCAATTAGTAACAATTACAATTAGAGAGCTCTCTAATTAAATTCTTACTAGTAAAAAACGAATTAAAGATATGTATAACTGCAGAGCTCTGTAATTGAATTAAAGAGCTCTGCAATTGCATTCTTAAAGTAAGAATTGAATTAAAGATCTCTGCAATTGCAATCTTAGTAGTAACAATTCAATTGTAGAGCTCCGTAATGAAAAATTAATGGAAGTCAATGGAGACATATGACTAGTAAAAATTCATTTGCAGAGCTCTCTGATTGGAATTGTTACTAGTAAGAATTGAATTAGAGAGCTTTGTTATTGTAATTCTTACTAGTAATAATTGAATAAGAGAGCTCTCTAATTGTAATTGCTACTAGTAAGAATTGAATAAGAGAGCTCTCTAACTGAATTCTTACTAGTAAAAATGCAATTACGACGAGTAACGCTAGGCTACAATTTAAGCTAAAACGGCCATATATAGCTCTCGTGTCTTTCTTTAGAGCTGCATAACAGCGACCCCTGGCGTTGTCACATCCTAACAACGCAAAACAAGGACTTTTGTGTGTGCCAGAATGACTCGGGGAAAAAATACTTTATTTCTGAATATTTTAGTTAATATAAGTGAAATATTATAATAGCTTTATTTATTTGTTTGTTTGTTTGTTCATTATTATTATTACCAGGCCTAAACACTGTGTAGCTGTGTATTTACTGAATGAGTGATTGCACTGTGAGAATGCACTGTGATTCGGCCTGTGTTCTCTTATTATATATTCTTCTCTTTACTTTTAAAAGTGCAGAATACATTTGTAATAATGTTTATTTCTTACTTTTTATTATATTCATTTCTTTCTGTTTATGATTTTTTTAAAGAATAATATTTTGATGTAAAGTAGGCCTACTTTGAATTACCATTGTGTGTTAAATGTGCTATATAAATAAATATAAATTGTCTTGCCTTGCCTTACAATACTGTCTCTGTCTGGCAACATATCCTGTTGTTTACCACTGTCTGAAAATCCCAAAAGTATCACACTCCTCCAGGTATACACCTTTAGAAACCTCTTTCCTTGACTTTCACATTCACAGAGCACGCAGTTGCAGTGCGCCTTTAAGCAGCAGCGCTTCTCTGATTGGTTGGATGTGGTCACATGAGCACTTCCTCCTCCAAAGGGGCAGTGTTCTGCTGCTGTTGAGTTTAGTAGCTCTTGCCTTTGGAGGTTACAGGACAAGACTGTAAGACATTAATGTTATTTCATTGCAGTACTATTCAAACTAATGCTATGAAGATAAATCGTCATTCACTTTTAAAACATTTTCTTTACTGTTTATGAGTGGTTAAATGACATAGACGTTAAATAGCGTGCAAGAACAGTAATAAATGGTCGGTTGTAACGTTAACGTTACTTACGTTTGTTTTGATATTGAGCTCAGATATCTATATCTGTATGTTTTTTGCAACAATCTCTACTTATATTTTCCATGTTACTCTTTTAACCCATCGCAAACAGTGTATAAATATCCCAAAAAACGTGTTGTTGTTGTGTTTGATCTAGTGAGAGTGTTGTAACAGACATTGAACTTTGTATTGAGTTGACCTGATATAACTAACTTAGATCACAAATGCTGCACATGATAAATAGAGTTAGTTTGTGAAATTAAGTATTGTAAATGAATGCAATGAAATGAAATAATTTACAGTTCTGGGTATCCAGAAGGTGTAGCATAAGAATAATATGCTGACATATTGATTACTGAGGCAAAGAAAATCATCCTTAAGAAAATCATCATCTTAGAAATATGTTGTGGACATTGTTGAGTTGATTATGTTTGTCTTTTTGAGTTTCAGGACATGAGTGTGCCAGCCATCACAGACGCTAAATGCGTTTTGGAAGAGAAAATGGATGAGGGCATCCCAGACCTTCCCAGTGGTCCACTGGACATCTACAGGAAGAGAGCATCCTTCAGCTGGAAGGACATGATGCGGTTTCTGGAGGGGGATGAAATCATTGCATTCAAGGTACAGTAAGATGATTATGTTTTGCTCATCCTTTTATTTTATTTTTTGTCCAAGAAAAGTACACATTTAGTGACTAAGATTGCTTTTATACCATTGTTACCATATTTACAGTACAGGTCAAAAGTTTGGAAACATTACTATTTTTAATGTTTTTGAAAGAAGTTTCTAAAATACAAAAATACAGAAAAAAATGTAATATTGTGATATATTATTACAATTTAAAATAATTGGTTTTCAATTTATTATACTTTAAATTATCATTTATTTCTGGGATGCAAAGCTGAATTTTCAGGATCATTACTCCAGTCTATCACATGATCCTTTAGAAATCATTCTAATATGATGATTCATTATCAAAGTTGGAATAAATTCTGCTGCTTAATATTTTTTTTATATTTTTAAAAAATAAAAATAAAAAAAAGAAGCAAATTTTTTAAAAATAGAAATCTTTTGTAACAACAATATACACTACTGGTCAGTAATTTGGGGTCAGTAATTTTTTTCTTTCTTTTTTTGAAATAAATCAATACTTTTATTCAGCAAGGATGTGTTAAATTGATAAAAAGTGATAGTAAAGAAGATTTATATTATTAGAAAATATTTTTTTTATTTTGAATAAATTCAGTTCTTTTTAACCTTTTGTTCATCAAATAAATTAGGCAGCAGAACTGTTTCCAACACTCATAATAAATCAGAATATTAGAATGATTTCTAAAGGATCATGTGATAGACTGGATGTCACATGTGACACTGAAGACTGGAGTAATGATGCTGAAAATTCAGCTTTGCATCACAGGAATAAATTATTTTTTAAAGTATATTCAAATAGAAAACTATTATTTTAAGTTGTAATAATATTTCACAATATTACTGGGGGGTTTTTTCTGTATTTTTGATCAAACAGCCTTGATAAGCATTAGAGACTTCTTTCAAAAATATTAAAAAAAAAACCGTAATGTTTCCAAACTTTTGACCTGTACTGTATGTTGCATACCAAGTCCTGATTTTCATAATGTTCCAAAGATCCTCTTTTAAACAGCAATTATACACAATATAAAGTGGGAAGCTGTCAACTTTATAAATAAAAAGTAGAAGTTCATCACATATCTGTCCTAACAACCCTATGGATTTAGTGCGCTTAGTCCAAATCATAAAAACAATTTTTTTTTGGATTGAGCTGAATTTCACATGAGCGATTCCTCCTTTTGACCAGTCTGAGAATGTCCACAGTAGTGATGGGCGCTTTCGAAACACTGCTTCATGTAGCTTTGAAACATTTACAAATATTTTGTTAAGAATCAGTGCTTTGGAGCCCATTTCAAACTCACCACAAGTCATTATTTCAGCAAATAAGTCTTTGTTACGTCATACTGTTTCGAACCTTTCGAGCATTTCACAATTCGAACAGTTCGCTGCTAGATGTCAGTGATCGAGTGAACACATAAACAAATGTCTAATAGTTTTAACTGATATCATGCCAGTTTTATAATGTGGGTTAATTTAAAAAAAAAAATTTATGTAATGTAATGAATTTACATACTTTAATTTACAATATTGAATTGCTTAAAAAGGCCTGCCTAATGACACACAAAATAAGCACTACACATTAATAAAAGAACAGTTATATTTGTAGATTACATTTAATTGATTACACTTTCATGAAAACATTTGGTTTGTAAAAGCTGTAATTCTAAATGTTTTGGCTGAGTTTTCTTTGCGTTTATAGTGTTTTGACCAGCAGGCGCTGCCAACCTGTGACGTTTTGAGCTCTTCATTTTGCTAAACAGTTGGTTCAGTCGAAGCATGGTTTCGAAAAGCTTTATTTCTCCCATCTCTAGTCGATAGTCATTTCTTTCTGCTTCTCTCTCTCTGAGCAGCAGCACGTGTTCAGAACACTGGAGAGTGACCCGCTCTTTGCCCGGCAGCCTGGTGAGGACGTCCCAGTGGAGCAGAAGCGAGAGCTCACCTTCCGCCGCTGTAAACAGCTATTTAAGTATGACTTTGTAACACGTGATGATGCCATGCAGAATCCCTGGAAGATGACCATCTTCAATGACTGCGTGGGAATGTATGACTGGTCTTTGGGAGCCAAGTACTTCCTTAACAAAGCGGTGAGCCCATTTCACCAAATGCCCTCCAAAAACCCCCAAAGCTTAAAGTCGGCTTGAAACGGAAGTTGCAAGTGTCTTTTCTTCCCTATTGTTATTTATATCTAAGTGAAATGGCTTCTGGAATGAGAAAAAAATTTATGGTAACACACTGCCCTCCCCGGAATAGTTTGTAATCCTTACAAAATACGAATGACCCCATATAAAGCTCACACAGAAGTGATTGCTTGATACTCATATTTTGCATTTTTTGTGGATAATTGCGTTCTCTTTATCATGCATTATTGTTTATTATTATTTGTGATGATTATTTCTTTAAAAAAAACCTTTTAAACATAAACCCTTTGTTTTCAAACATATTAGATGTTTGGAGCCACAGTGGCAAACACAGGATCTCAGAGGCACCTGAAGTTTGTGAAGGACATTGAGCAAATGACGGTAAATGATTATTATTATTATTTTATTTTTAATGCAGCACATATAAAACCATATCAGCCATAAAATATTTGTTGACTGAAAGCTTCAGTGTGCTGAGTAAATGTGCACTATATCTTGATTGCATTCAGAGCAAATATGGATGGCTTGGCTTAATGATTGTCACTACTTTACAATTCACTATTTAAGGGAAAATGCTGTTTTAATATTTGCTTTTAAAGATCAACGTAAGATTATTATTTGCTTTTATAGATTATCATATTTTGGCTGCTCAAAGTATTATAGTATGATTTTATGATGACTATGACTGTCTCACATGTAATTATTCACCTTCCATTTAACTAGAACATTTTGAAACACAAGCTCAGTTAGCCATAAACAGGAAGTTCCAAGGTGCTGCGTATTTCTGCATGTGCGTGCGTGCGTGTGTGTGTGTGTGCGTGTAAAAACTAGCGAGTTACCTTTGACATTTTTCATGGAAACCCACATGAGCCACTGACTGCAAATTAATATTGTGTCTCTCTGTTTAGACATTTGGATGCTTTTCATTGACAGAGCTGAGCCATGGCAGCAACACAAGAGCCATGAGGACAACAGCCAGATATGACCCCAGCACTCAGGTACTCTACTACCAGATGCGATGGTGTGAACAGTCCATTACCTGTAACCATATAGATATAACAGAAGTCTCAATACATTGCATTAATTTAACATATCACTGAAAAGCACATTGCTTATAACTTTTTTTTTTAAATGAGATTAAACAAATATGCCCATACAAATCATAACTGGACATCGACTGTTGATTTATTAATCTTGGTAAATGTTGATTTAATAATAAGTAATAAATATTAAACTAATAAATATAATAAAAACAATATAAGTAAGTTACCAATGGCATAATAATGAATGCTATTCTTAAATAGTATTGGATGGATAATAAATGCTATGTGTGTATAGCATTAATGTAATAAATGTATTAGTTACCAACATAAATATTTAATTCACATTATCTGAATAATTCAATTCACAATCTGACAATATGGAGCCTTTTAAAAAATATATCTCTGACTACTATGACTCTCTTAGGCTACGTTCACACTGCAATCTTTAGTGCTCAATTCTGATTTATTGCTCAGCTCCGATTTTTTTTAAAGCTGTTCACATTGTTGTTTTAAATGTGGCCAATATCAGATTCCAGTGTAAACAGATCACTGTGTGAACAGATGACCCGATAAACGATTAAAAGACGTCACGCAGCACACTGTCATACAGAAGTAAACACAGAGGACATTAAAGTAAGTGATTACTCGTTGATTTATAGTGTGATCTGACACCGAAGCCAGCGAATTTATGCGCAGGCAATATAAAAAAAACGAAGACGAGGATACGAAAAAAGAGAGCAGAGTTTTAAAACATTTATGATACGAGCCCTCGTGTTTTGCTTCTGTATAGAGCTGTCACTGTAATACGTGTGAGTTCTGGCACATCACTGTCCTTCCCCTCTGCAACTGTCTTGATAACTTTGTGTATGTAAAATCGTTGAGTCCCACCATGAGTTGTGACGAATGTTGCTCTAGAGTGACTTTGACGTAAAAGTTGCATGAACTCTGAAATGATGGTTCAGAATGAGGTCACATTGCAAAACATCTGACCTGTATCGGATTTAGTACCACATATGGAAGTGGCACAAATCGGAATCGATTGTGCTGTTCACACTGTCATGAGGAAAAACAGATCTGAGTCACATGTGAGCAACAACAAAAAAAACGGATTCGTGCCACATCTACCAGCAGTCTGAACGTAGCCTTATAACTCAATCCACCTTTCTTTCATGATTCTTTGACCTGGTTTTTACAATTGTTTTCCTTCTGTTTATTATGCCTGATGGTCCTACAGCAGCTAATGTATGTTGTTTTAAAATCCGCAGGAGTTTGTGATAAACTCTCCAGACTTTGAAGCAGCAAAGTTCTGGGTAGGGAACTTGGGAAAGACAGCCACTCATTCAGTCGTATTTGCACAGCTTTACACCCCTGATGGACAATGTCACGGCCTTCACTCTTTTGTAGTCCAAGTATGTGTGAAAGTACATTTTCAGTTCATTTTCTTGTCTTGTTAGAGCAGCTGTGACTAAAGCAGTTTTAATGCCATTTAATTCAATAGGTCAGGGACCCAAAGACCTTGCTGGCAATGCCAGGAGTGATGGTTGGGGATATGGGAAAGAAACTGGGTCAGAACGGTCTGGATAATGGGTGAGTTTAATGCTGGACTGTGGACTGATGAGATGTTGTGATTACAGTGTTTGGTCATTAGAGGGCGGTAAAAGAAAATCATAAATGGATATTTCCATCTGACTCGGAGTCTCACTTCATCTCTGTAATATATCCCTATGCCCAGTGTCCATATAATGGAAAAGTTGTTCCTCATTATACTTTTCAGTGAAATCATTTTAAAAAACCCTTATTTTGATGTGCATAATAAATAATTGATTTTGTTTTTGTCAGTTTTGCAGTGTTTCACAATCTGAGGATACCTCGGGAAAACTTGCTTAACAAAACAGGAGATGTTACGCCTGATGGGCGCTACGTTTCACCTTTTAAAGTAAGCAATATTATATAATTGCCTAATAATAGTTACATAAAGCTCAATGTTTTATTGCAGTTACACTGTAGAAATTATTATCTGTATTATCTCTTTGCAATTAAGACTATATACATAAACATTAGTAATAGCAAAAGAACAGCATTTATTAATTGTTTGTTGATTTTCAGTAAAAATAACTAATCATGAACAATAGTATATTTTAATTTCTCACTATCTTTCTTTCTTTCTTTCTTGTATTTATATAGCACAATTCATTGCAACTGCAGTTGCACCAAAACTCTGGATTTTTTATCCAGAGATAAAAAATATAAATAAATACATAGACAACACAAAAACAACATAGAACAGCAACAGAGAATTTTGACTCAACGCCTAGAGGAATTAAAAGCCTGAGTTAATGGATGAGTTTTTAACAATGTTTTAAAACTGGAAATAGTCTGAGCCAATCTGATGTGAACGGGTAACAGATTCCAAAGTTTCGGGGCAGCGATCGAGAAAGCACAGTCGCCCCTATGTTTTAATCTAGATCTTGGAATCATTAAAAGAGACTGATCGGAAGACCGCAGGGATCTCTTTGATGTATACACTAGCCTAGATTAATAAATGCTGTAAAAATGATGGTAACACTTTACAATAAGGTTTCATTTGTTAACATTAGTTAACTACATTTGTTAACATGAACTAACAATACATAATTTTTTTATCTTTATTAATGGTAATCTCAACATTTACTAATACATTTTTAGGATCAAAAGTTGTATCTATTAACATTAGTTAATGCACTGTGAACTAAAATGAACATTAACAAAAGTTAATAAATGCTGTAAAACTATATTGCTCCTTGTTAGATCATGTTAGTTAATGCATGAACTAATATTAACAAATGAGACCTTATTGTGAAGTGTTACCAAAATTATTGTTTATTGTTAGCCCATGATATCTAATGCATTGGCTAATGTTAATGTATTGAACCTTATTGTAAATTGCTACTAATTATTCTTTAACACACCTTTAAAATAAATAAATACATTATATATATATATAATATAGGTTATGTGCAATGCAACAGTATTTTATTGATGTACATGGGAAATAATAGAGCCATTTTAGAGCGTATCCGTGTAGACATCTTGCGGGCTATAAACCCTTTGGTCGCTCTGCAGTGAGAGAACGCAGTGGTGCAGTGTCTGTTATTCCAGCTGCTGTGCTGTGCTATGCAAGATGTGCAAGAAGGAATCCCTATGCTTTCATTTCAAACAAACAGGGAGTTTTTAATCACAGGAAAAGTCAGGCCGTCAGCCAATGGTACTGACAGAAAGACATAAAGGGTTTTTTCTGAAAACAAACAGAGGCGAGAGGTTGAGGATGAATGAATGAGATTTCGTTTGCCCTTCTTTTTCCTCACATTCTTTTTCCTCACATTCTTTTATTCTGTGGTTTGGTTTGTGTCTTTCCATCCTGTCTTTTTCCTTACCGTACACGTTCACAGGACCCCAATAAGCGGTTTGGGGCGTCTTTAGGGGCTCTGTCAGGAGGCAGGGTGGGCATTACGAGGATGGCACTGGTCAATCTGAAGCTGGCGGTGACTGTGGCTGTGCGATTCTCCGCCACACGCAGACAGTTCGGGCCCAAAGAGGATGAGGAGATTCCGGTGCTGGAATATCAGCTACAGGTACAGAATACTGACACACTCCAGTGGAAACATTTCAGGAGTTCTTCACTACATCTGTGGATAAGTCATAATTATTTTGTTGCATCTGCCTTTGTTTAGTCATGATCTGCCTTTAATTTATCATTAACTAAAAAAAAGAAAATTTTTATTAAATGCTTTTAAATGAAAGCTAAATTTCAAATGTAACTGAAAAGTAATGTAATTTAATTAGCATAAATAAACAAAAATCCAGTGTGAGCATATGTATCAGTTTTAGTATTTGTCATCTGCATATATAATGGTAACACTTTGTTTATGTACTTGTATACTCACAAATTTCTCGTATTTCAGTGTAACTGCATGTACTGTAAATAAAGTGACTGTAAATAAATTAACTTTAAAATATTTTTTTTTATATATATATATATATAGAGAGAGAGAGAGAGATGAGAGAGATTTACTTACATATAGATATATACATACAGTAGATATTTAATCTCTCACACACACACACACACACATTATATATTTATCAAAATTCATACTTATTAAATTCACTAAATGGCCAAAAGTGAAACTGGCATATTGGAAACATTTAAAAATGTGCTAAACATTTAATATGCCTTTGTAGGGATATGACCAGCAGTAATCTTTTTGGAGAGTGTTTTCTTACACTTCTCACTCGCATTCATTTGTAGTTCTTGGATCAAACTCACTGCTTTTAAGCTATTTGTCTTTTGACCCATCCTGTTCATGTGCTCCATCCTGTTTCAGCAATGGCGTCTTATCCCATTTCTGGCTGCCGTGTACGCGCTGGAGCACTTCACCAGATCCTTCTTAATGAACTTTGTCGAATTTCAAATTGGACTCCTAATGAAGGACAAAAGCGACAGACAGGTATAGATCATATGCTTTAAATATGCTGAAAATATGAGCATACAAAACATCTGAAATTCAGAAAGTCGTAATCTTCTATTATACCATGGTCTGGGTGAATACTCGATTCTGATTGGCTGCAGGGTGTCCGTTAAAAAGTGATAATGTACACCTAGGAAAGGCGTCCCGTCAATTTGCCTGATGACAGTTCTAAATGATTGCGTTGGCTCAAACTCACTGATCAACTGCTGCGGTCTGGTCGCTGTGGCCACGTTGCTTGGCAACGCCTGTATACGGGAGATATTAAATAGTGCGCTCGACTTAATAAATAAAAACCCTCACGATTTTTACTCTAAAACACATTAAAGTATTATTAATTGATTAAATATTTCTTTCTTTCGTAAGTAACCATGGTATAAGCGGGTTAATGCCCTTCGAGGTGTCCATTATCAGGTTTTAATGGCCTCCGCTGCGCGTCGGACGGTTCACGCCTCGCCGTCGTCCATTAAAACCTGATAATGGACACCTCGTCGTGCATTAACCCTTACGTATTTGATCACATATAGATTGTGTGTGTCACTCCTCAGGCTGAACTGGGCAGAGAGATCCATGCCATGTCATGCGCTAGTAAACCTCTGGGATCGTGGACAGCCCAGCGAGGCATTCAGGAATGTCGGGAGGCTTGTGGAGGACACGGCTACCTTGCCAGTAAGGAATCTTTAAAATCTTTAATGGAAATGTTTAATGGAAGCATAAACTACGGTGGCCCAGTAGTGCAGGACACAATGAAAATAAAAAAAAACAGCGCTACGGAATCAAGACATAACTCAATGGAAACAAGTCACAATGCAACTGAATTGTCACACCAAAATGGTAACAAGTCACAACACAATGAGAATATTATAGGTAATGGTCTAATATGATCCATATTTTGGACATTTGTTTTTACTGTATACAATTTTTTTTTCATAACCCCTTCAACTGCACTTATTGCTTTTTGAAATTTGCCAAGTTATTTATAACTATGTGAATTTAAAGTGTAATTTAAAAGGCCCAGTGCAGTAAAAGTATATAGTCCCCATTTGTGTGTGCGCACATAGGACCATTTCCGTTGTTCGTGGCGATTCCTTTGGGCTTGTTTCCATTGTGTTGTGGCTTGTTTCCATTGTGTTGATTCTGATTCTTGATTCTGCGATGTTGTTAATTTATGTTTGCTGTTTTTGTTGTGTCGTTATGTTGTGCACTACTGGGCCACTGTAATAAACACCACGTCAAATATCAAAAGAAGAACTTTTAGTTCAGCTTGTGTTTATCTGTTAATCTGATCATCTATCCGTGTGAAGTGAACCGGCTGGGAGACTTGCGCGACGACAATGACCCAAACTGCACCTATGAGGGAGACAACAACGTTCTCCTGCAGCAGACCAGCAACTATCTGCTCAGCTGGCTCCAGCACAAACAGGAAGGTCTCTACACACTACAGCTTTTTCTTTATAGTCCATCATGGTTTCTCAACAATTTCTCAATAGGAAGAAAAAATGACAGTTGTATAATGTTTGTTAACCATGACATCCAGATCATTCTTTGCATGCTGTTTTTTTAGAGTTATGCAGAATATAAAGAATTATTTTTATGTCTGATGTAGATTTGAAATGTCTCGCTTTTTCTGTTTCTTTTCCTCAATCAAGGTAAAGGAAGGATCGAATCCCCTCTTGAGACTGTGAACTTTTTAGAGGACATGAGCAGCATTCTGCAGAGCAAGTTCACAGTTGGCTCAGTGGAAGAGTGCATGAACTCAGCCGGTACGCAACATTAACACTACATTCTCCATAACAGGGACACATAAATGCACAACCACACGCACAAACCACATTACTAATCTAGCATTCACTTCACCTCAGGTACCTCTGTTCCTCTGGTGCTCTTTTTATTTATGTATTTATTTATTTTTCAGCTTAAACCGTATAACTTACATTTACACGTAATGTAACTTTTACCATTGAAACTTTGATTTGTGGATAATTTCAGCCTTGGGATTTTAAGTAGGACTGTTGGTCAATTAAAAAAAAAAATAATCGCACAGATTTCTGTAATTCAATCCTCATTAATAGCACGTAACTTTAAAATTTGTAATTATAAATATATTTCACACTGAATCTCCAAATTAATGTAAAAACAACAAAGACTAAGATAATATAAATTATTGATATTTTAAATGTTTGTTTAATGACTTTTTTAATGGCCTTATCACTGATAGCAATACTGATACTTATTAAATAAGTAATTATTTAGTATCATTTATTAACAATTACTGAAATGACTTTGATGTAATTTAATGCTAGCCTAAAGATGTGTGGAAAAGACTTTAGCAAAGCTACTTCAGGAATTGTATTGTGTTCATTATTTTCCACAGATAATATTAATTCCGGAAATTAACACATTATTTTTCTCAGACTTATTTTAAGGAAATTTAAGATTAAAATGTAAAGACGGATTAAGGTCATTGTAATATGTCCATACTATATTAAGATCTCTCCATATTTGGTATTGATCTTATCTCTTGAACCATATACACACTGTAAGCATGGTGTTGTTACGGTGTTCAAAACATTTTTGTGTTGATTCTATAAAATGTGCAATGCTCCAGTGCAGAATTTACTTTACACAACCTAAAATTGTAATACTTTTCTTTTGAAGCACTGGTATTTTCTTCAGGAACTGCAAATCTAGTTCAGTTCTGTTATTCAGCTAGAGAAGCATTAGTTTTGTTTAATAGAGTCATTTTTCATTCACTCTCAGAGGAAGCCAAATAAACAAGCTGAGCCTCATGTGTCGTTTTCATATCCCACTTTCATGGTGCTGGTTTTGTGTAATACAAGATGTTTGTGTGTACAGTGCTTTTTTTCGAGAGCACATTATCTAATACATAAATCGTCACACCTCCACCGCACACAGAGAGAATGTGAGAATCTGCGTCACGCTGTGTTTTTGTGTGGTTTACTGTTAAAAGTGCTCCTTGATGCTGCAGACGGCTCTAGTGGGAGAGTTTTACATCAACTGAGCTGCACATCTGTTAAACATCTGCTCTCTTTATTGACCTCATTCCTCAGCTGGTGACTCAAATCATTGTTGCCTGGTTACAAGGGTCAGAGGATCATCGTTTTAATTGGACGAGGACAGGGAGTGGACTGCTTGGGTTTTAACTGACTTTTGTCACCTATCGCATCATGTGACAAGCACCCAGGGAGTTTTTAAATGCTAGACCAGTTTTAATATTGTTACTCGCCCCAGCTGTTTTACATCAAAACTTTGAATACCCTCTTCTGTACCTATAACAGTCCATGTTTTCAATCAGTCCACTTCAGGCAAACTAAGTATAATTCACACAAGAAATAGTTCAACTTAACATTCTGTCATCATTTACACACTCTTATGTCGTTCCAAACCTGTATGACTACTTGAATCCTAGTATTAAGGTATAGGTATTATGCCTTGTAATGCACCTTTTAATGCATTGTAAGATCTCATGATTAATTGTAACCACAGTTGTAATACTTATATGTAAAATATACACTGATGTTAAAAACATTATGACCAGCCACAGGTGTAGTGACTGGTGAATATCATTGATCTTCTCCTAACAAGGCCACATTTTAAGGTCTGGTTAGATTAGATGGTAAGAAAACAATCAGTTCTCGTAAGCAAGATGTTGGATGCAGGAGAAATGGACAGGAATAAAGATCTGAGTGACTTTGACAAGGGCCAAATTGTTATGGCAAGGCGACTGGGTCAGAGTATCTCTGAAATGGAAAGGCTTGTGTGTTTCTCTCTGTCAGAAGTGGTGAAAATTTACCTACAGTGGTCTGAGGAGGGACAAATCACAAACCAGTGACAGAGTGTTGGGCGCCCAAGGCTCATTGATGCACGAGGGCAACAAAGGTTATCCCATCTTGTCCGAGCCAACAGAAGGTCTACTGTTGCTCAAGTCACTCAAAATTGTATTGATGGTTATGGGAGGAGTGTGTCACAGACCAGTCAGAGTGCCTATAATAACCCCTGTCCATCGTAGAAAGTGCCAACAATGGGAATGCAAACGTCAGATCTGGACCTTGGAGTAGTGGAAAAGGTTGTCTGTTTTTTGTTTACCTGGGGAAACAATGTTACTAGGAAGCAGTGTGGGATGATGACAGGCCTATGGAGGGAGTATGATGCTCTGGGTAATGTTTGCCTCGGAAACCCTGGGTCCGGCCATTCATGTGGACATAAATTTGACTTGTGCCACCTAAACATTGTTGTAGACCAGGTACACCCCTTCATGACAATGGTGTTTGCTGTTGGAAGTGGCCTCTTTCAGCTTAATAATGCACCTTGCCACACTGCAATTGTTCAGGAATGGTTTGAGGAACATGATGAAGAGTTGAAGGCCTGGCCTCCAAATTTGCAAGATCTCAATCCAATTGAGCATCTGTGGGATGTGATGGACCAACAAGTTCAATCTATGGTGGCTTCACCTCGCAACCTACAATAATTGAAGGATCTGCTGCTAATGTCACCTTCAGGGGTCTTGTAGAGTCCATGTCTCAGAGGGTCAGCTCTGTTTTGGCTGCACGTGGAGGACCAACAGCGTATTAGGCCGGTGGTCATAATGTTTTGGCTCATACGCGTTTTCTATTCATTGTTATATACTTTATATAATTGTCACGGAATGGTAAATAATGAAGCGAGGATTCATGTGCAGGAAAAAGAAGGATATTTAATAAGTAATCAAAAATAAAATAAAACTACAACAAAAACACCCTGTAGGGGGAAAACAAGACAGGCATCTGGTATAACTGGAAACATAAACCAATGAACCAGCACAGGACTGCAAACACAGGGAGACTAAATAGGGAAGCAAACAAAAGAGGGCAACGAGAAAGGCAGGTGGGGCAAATTAATCAGTAATCGGGTAACAAGATGGGAGGGGCTAGACAATTGACAGGAGAGCACATGGCACAAGGAAATACATGACAAGCCATGTGCTCACAACAAACCAGACTATACACAAACACATGACAAACCGGGAGTGTCAGAGCTCTGTCACCAAACCAAGAGACAAACCAGACAGAAATGACAGAACCCTGACAATAATCTATTCATTGTTACACCTTTATAAAGTATAATGAATTAAAACACATGAAGACAAACAATATTATAATGCATTTTAACTTGGGTTACAATTATTTCTTAAAAGATATAATGAATTACAATGTTCATTATGAATACATTGATAATGCATTATACATAAAGGCTTCAAGTAAAGTGTTATTGACTTCAGTTGTTCTGTGGAACACAAAATATGTTTAGATGAATGTCCTAAATGAGCTTTTTCATAGGGTTATTTTGAGGGATTATTTTGGCTAAACCCATAACTAAATGGGCTTAGAAAACAATCAAAGATTTTGATTTCATAAGTTATGAATATATATTTTTGCCCCCAATTTTTAAATGTTTTAGGCAATTTTATCTCTCTTCTTGTTGTTTTTGCCATTAAAAAAAGTCTCATTAACACTAGTAGAGACCATTTAAATCCATCTAAAAAAAACAATCAAGAACCAGTGTCGCTATATGCATAAATGCCATCATAAATATTTGCCTTAAAATATTTATCATACTCACTAATTTCTTCAGAACTTATTTGCTGGATCGGGTGTTGAAGATATTTGCTTAGAGTTTCATTCTCTGTGTGGTCTTGTTTCCCAACATTCTTTTCACAAACTTGTTCTCTTATTTAGAGAGGTTTGTTGGTTGTTTCCTGATTTATTAGTTCCTTTATAAGATGGGAAAGCAGTTTTCTGGTCTTGTTTTGTTGTTTATAAATCCAAAAGAATGTCATGGATGTCAGAGTTTGAACTGATTAGGTTAATGCAGTCTTGGTCAGTAGATCTGGATTTTTGCGTAGTTCATCAGTTCATGCTGTAACTATAGCATCAATGCACTTAAGTTCATCTCTCTATGGACCTAGAGGTCGGGTTACTTCTGCGTCATGTGTTCGAGAATTACGTCCAAACCTCAGCCATCCAAAACACGAGATTCTTTGTTCTTTAGTCACAGTCCCCACCCAGATACCTTATCCATGATTACATCTGTGCGTGACCCAAACCTCTCCAAAACAGACCCCTTCCAACAATAGCTCCAATATCTGTTTAATATATGTTCCGTTATCTTGTTTAGTGAACCTTTTTAGGACCCTTTCCACATAATTGTATTTCCCAGCTGCAGTTCATTACACTATTCAGTTTGTTTTAACTGTCATCATTAAACAATAAATCCACTGTCATATCAGTGATTCTGTCATATTTTTTTTATCTCTTACTCAATGTTTCACATTATCTTCCCATCTTTTTAATGTATCTTTTGGTATTCTGTCCTCAGTGCCTCTGGCAGCGTACAAGTGGCTGGTGTGTTTCTTACTGGGTGAGAGCCAGAGGAAGCTGTTTCATGAGAAATCCTCTGGACTGGGAGACTTTGAGGCGCGAAACAACAGCCAAGTATGTTTTAATCCTGACTTTAATAGCATCAGACTTTAAAATGACATGTATGTTTACTGGCAGCTCAGAGGGAGGTGAGGTATGCTATGGGTTTATAAAATGTACAATTACCCAGCGGCCTTATACTGTACCTCACTCTAAGTGTGTTAAGATGTTACATCTTATACCAGATATGGTTAATAACATCATAGAAAGTTATATTTTATACAGTGCAGGTCACTTGTACAGGTCTCTCTCTCTCTCTCTCTCATATTCTAATTTATATAATGAGCCAAAACACTATGAGCAGTCACAGGTGAAGTGAATATCATTGATCATCTCCTAACAAGGCCACATATTAAGGTCTGGTTAGATTAGATGGTAAGCAAACAATCAGTTCTCGTAAGAAAGATGTTGGATGCAGGAGAAATGGACAGGAATAAAGATCTGAGTGACTTTGACAAGGGCCAAATTGTTATGGCAAGGCGACTGGGTCAGAGTTTCTTTAATACAGCAAGGCAGTTTTCTTGTTTTGTCAGGTTTTAAAAAAAAACCTATGTATGCTGAGTTCATCTACTGTATGTAGGCCAGTCACATCATGTCAAAAACTGGGCCAATTTACCTGAACCATAGACACATGTGCTGTAAACACATGTGCTCAGTGTTTTCCTATTGTCTTAAAGTCCTTAAGCTTATTTGAAAGTAGACTTTTGACTGAAAGTTATAGTTATGCTATATAATATCCATTCAGGAATCATGTTTCACCATGTGGATTTAATGTTGTTATTCATGGGAGAATGATATGTTGTTTTTGATAATATATTTTAGTATCAGGCTTAATCATTGGGCAAGCGCACCCTGCGTTTCCCATTAATACCTTCTGTACAGTCCCGTCCCGTTTATGACTTATATCTAATATAAAACAGGCCTCTGGTTCTTCATACATGTCTTAAACACTGAACAGACACTTGGCTCAGACATATCCCTTACTTAATATCTGTTCCACTGAGCTACAAATCTACATCACACTGAGCATTTCAAAGGGCCGCTGTCTGACCTCTTGAAGGATTTAAACCCTTTCTGACATTCAGAATTCATTTAGATCCATATATGTGCTCCATGGGGTCAGAGTCACATGCAGGATGTGTGAAAGCTACTCGCATCACGTTTCTGATGATGTTAAAGTATCATGGTAGGACCAAATCAAGCATCAACACAGTAATGAAACACAGCCGTTACACCACACACACATACAGTGGCCAGATACTGACATTTACAATTTAAAAAATCTTTTGAATTTTTTATTTATGTAAAAATCTATGTAATTTTGGAGCAAGTACTGTCCAAAACCAGTCATAGATTTATTCATTAGATCCAGTTGTTTCTGGTTTAAATTGAGATCACTTCCTTTTATTTACTCGCTTATCCTCCGCCATTCTCAAGTCAAGGGTCCTATATGCTGACCAATAGCATATCTTGAAAACTAGAGCCAATCAACAATTTTAAGCCAAATTTTCGTTCTCAGTGACCCATAATTTTATTATCAAATAAATGCAGCATAAGTGACTTCTTTCAAAAACAAAATAGATTATTATTTAATAATGATTATCACTACACTCTCAGAAAAAAGGTACAAAAGCTGTCACTTGGGCAGTACCTTTTCAAAAGGTACACCTAAGTTACCTTAATAAATGTACCTTAAGTTACTGTACCAATATGCACCATTTAGGTACACAAGTGTACCTTTTGGAAATGTATTGCCCCAGTGACAGCTTTTGTACCTTTTTTTTTTTCCTGAGAGTGTACTTAATTATTCCAGTAGTCTATGTGCGTGTTATGAGGGTCTAGTCTAGCTAAAAACATGTAGGGCTACACAAGTAACTTTGTGGGCGGGTATTGGGCGCTGTTGCTATTATACCGGCGGGATAAATGACTCTTGCGCCCGACGCAAATCTAAAATGGGTTGGTCTGAAGTAACTTCATTATTCATAGGTGTGGTTTGGGCGTAACGTGAAATAAACCAATCAGAGCGCCATCTCACATTCCCTTTAAGAGCAGGCACGCTTGTTCCATGGCGGATGGCTATTATAATGGCGGATTTGCCAGGTGCACACCAGGAGCGGTTCACAGCCGAGGAGACCGACGTTCTCGTCAGGGCCGTAAAACACAGAGAAGTGACATTGGGGACGGGAGAAACCCACCCAAATTAGCTTCGGTTAAACAGGCGTATAATAATTTGGGTAAATGTGTAAGCTAGATTTATGCCTATTTTTTTCACATCTTCATGGACACAACAATGATTTCCCTCGTGTGTTAATATTGTTCTTTGTAATAATGTATGGTTTTCTAAAAATGAGAACTGCTGCGTCTGTGTGTAGATGAGAGAATCAAAGTGCATGCGCGTTGTGCACACGCTACATTGATTATGGCCAAGCATGCGCCCTTAAAATAGCATCTGAATAACATGCGCAACGCGCCACTGAGTTTAGACTAGGTTTTTCCTGGTCAGTGGCGGGATTGTTTTCTAAACCTGCAAAATATCACCAGGGAACGTTTGCGCCGGAACACGCCTCCTCTTTTCGCTGAACCGCCCCCGGGAGCGCAAATTCATTTCCTAATTTACCGACGTGCGTCTGTGGAGGGAAAAGTCCGCTGTGCGCGGGTGCAAAATAGGAATGATACATGCGTCGGTGTACAAAGTCAATTGCGCTGGGTGCAAGATAGGGCCCGTAGTCAGTTAAAGGCCATATGATATAATGAGTGGAGTTTGGACACTGTTCACCTTGACTTCATATGAGCTTTCTGACACATAAGAGAGTGAGTTTAACTTGAGCTTTTTGGAGGGACGAACAAGAATAGAAGGGAAACGGACAGAATGGGATCGAGCAGGTTACAGTAGGTGACCAATGATTAAATTGTCCTAAAACCTGCAGTGAGAGCAAGAGGAAAATTATTAAAACAGACGTCCCTCACACACATTACTGACCCAGCAACCACCAAACACAGAGAATCACTCAGTCTCTAGCAACCAGACACAAACACAAGCACGAGCTTAGGTCGTGAATCTTTTTTTTTTTTTTTTTTGAATTTGTTCCCTTATATAAACATCCTAATTAGTGTCTCGTCTGTGTGTCATGACCTGGCTTGTGATTATGTGGGTTGAACATTCAACTTCATTTACCCCTTGACTCCATAAACACTCATCTCTCTTTTTCCCCCTCTCTCTCTCTCTGTAGGTATATTACTGTCGCTCATTGGCTATTGCCTATATTGAGCACACAGTGCTGCAGCGTTTCCATGACCTGATAAAGGATGAACAGACTCCAGCTGCTCTCAGATCAGTGCTGGGGCGTCTCTGTGCTCTCTATGGCCTGTGGACTCTCACCAACCACATGGCCATCCTGTATCAAGGTAAACAGCATATTAAAATGATTTCTGAAGGATCATGTCACACTGAAGGCTGAAGAAATGGCTGCTGAATAATAATATTAATACTTGTAATAATATTTCACAATATGACTGATTTTACTGTATTTTTACAAGTCTTACCGACCCAAACACTTTGGATGGTATTGATGGTAGTGTAACCTTTTGAAGGTTTCTTGAGTTTGATTATGGTCTGATTGTGTTTATAGGAGGTTATTTTTTTGGTCGTCAGCCGGCTGACTTCATCCAGACAGCCATTCTCACGCTGTGTGGGCAGGTTAGTGTTGTGTTAGCTGTAGTTCAGATACAGACACCCTCACTAATAAGTGCATGACGATGCAAACATCGGGAAGGCTTTTAAATTGCACTCTCTCTGTGTTAGCTGAAGGATGATGCTGTGGCGTTGGTTGATGTGATCGCTCCTCCTGACTTCATCCTGAACTCGCCCATTGGCAAGGCAGATGGTGAGGTAAGAGAACACATACACAGGCACACATGTGCACATGAAGAACACTACTCACCAGCCCTCCACTGTGACTGTGGAATCACTTATACAGACAAATGTCTCCAAGAGCTGCAGAAGTGATCATCTGATTTACTGTGACTCCAAAAGGGATTTTTTCATCCATTTTTGCAGTCACTTTTAATCAACTGGCCACAAGGTGATTTTAAGTGGATGTACTGAATGAAGTCAGTTCCTTTAATTTCACACAGGTGTCCTAGCTGAGTAACTACAGGTGTTTTTATCTAAAAAAAAATTGTAATGTTTTATATGAAAAGTGTTTTTATAGTATCTTTGTTGAATAAATAGCGCTTACTATGTTGAATCTTAAGCAGTCTCATTAATTTTTGTTTGGTGGTGTTGGTGCAGAATTAGCTGTAAAAGAGTAACTGTCATTGACTTGCTACTGCTAGATACAGACATGCTGCTGTGAGCATCTAAGATATGCTGTAGCTGAATGAAGACATACATAAATGCTATAGCAGATCTAGGCAGGTGGAGCTGGGGGAGGTAGAGGGTTTCAGAGGATGACCCTACAGCTGAACCAGACTTTTTGAATGTTGAGCAAGCATTGGCAGCAAAGGACAATCAGCTTGCTCCATGCAGTAATGATGTGATTGCTTGCAGACTGCATGTAAAGACAGCATCGGCCTGCATCCTATAGAGTTTCAGGACTGAACCAGATATATACACACACACACACACACACACACATGAATATATATATATATATATATATATATATATATATATATATATATACAGACCCTTTCCAAAAAAATAGAATATCATGGAAAAGTTTATTTATTTCCATAATTCCATTCAAAACGTTAAACTTCCATAGATTATAGATTCAGGGCCCACAACTTGAACGATTTCAAGTATTTAGTTGTTTATTTGTACATCATTTGGGCTTCCAGCTCATAAAACCCACGAAAACAGGATTTCAGAAAATTTGAATATTACATGAAATCACAAAGTAATTACACAGTAATACCATGGTCATTGAATCAGGTTTTGGTTCTTTTGGCAGTGTGGGCAGGTGCAAATCCTGCTGGAAAATGAAGGAAGCATGAAGTGCTCTGAAAATGTCCTGGTAGACGGCTGCATTGACTCTGGATTTAATAAAGCACAGTGGACCAAAGTCCTCTTTTCTGATGAGAGCAAATTTTGCAACTCATTTGGAAACCAAGGTCCCAGAGTCTGGAGGAAGAATGGAGAGGCACACAGTCCAAGATGCTTGAAGTCCAGTGTGAAGTTTCCACAGTCTGTGTTGGTTTGGGGAGCCATGTCATCGGCTGGTGTTGGTCCACTGTGCTGTCCACTCAACGCAGCCGTCTACCAGGACATTTTCAGAGCACTTCATGCTTCCTTCAGCAGACAAGCTTTATGGAGATGCTGACTTCATTTTCCAGCAGGATTTGCACCTGTCCACACTGCCAAAAGAACCAAAACCTGGTTCAATGACCATGGTATCACTGTGTAATTACTGTGTGATTTCATGTAATATTCTAATTTTTTGAAATCCTGTTTTCGTGGGTTTTATGAGCTGGAAGCCCAAATTATGTACAAATAAACAACTAAATACTTGAAATTGTTTAAGTTGTGGGCCCTGAATCTATAATCTATGGAAGTTTAACGTTTTGAATGGAATTATGGAAATAAATAAACTTTTCCATGATATTCAAATTTTTTGGAAAGGGTCTGTAAATATATATATATATATATATATATATATATATATATATATACATACATACATACACGCATATAAATTAACAAATGACACTTGTTCCAAATGTTAAAGTATATGTTATTTTCACATTTAAAGACATTTAAAACATTTTAAAGGCCACTGTTATGACTGTATTCATGTGACTGTACATTTTTTTTTTTAATCATATTTATCAGTAGGCTACTGTTCATGTATTTACTAAACTTTCTATGGAAAAAATACATAATTATACCTTCAAACTTCAAAGTTGTTTACAGATTTGGAAATATAAAAAGGTGTTTTTTAAACAGAATAATTTCCCCTGCTAGTCTATTAAATAAGTTGAGACTGTGAGACTGACAGCTAGTGATGATGCAATATTTACTGGAAAATATTACAGCTTAATGCGTTACATAAGGGGGGTAAAGTTAACATCACCTAATAAAATCAACAATTATTAGAACTTTGGGTGGTGCATTTATTTCCACTTGTCTACAAACAAAAAAAAACAGTCCAGTTAATTAAAACAAACTGGAAAAGTTGGAGGGTTTTTCCATTGTGCAAGACACTGCCCTCAAGAGGGTTTAATTCATTATCCCTCAGAAACAAGATTATGACTAGACATTATGGTCACTGACTCATTCCTCCAGTCATATTCTCTCAGCACTTGTTTGGCAGGCCATTCATTTCGAAGTTTAAGAATCAACAGTGCCTTACTGAAACACTAGACAGAGCGGTCACATACACACCCCACTGACACACAGACCATTATACCGATTCCCCTGCTCAATGAGACACTTTTCATGTTTAATAGTTCGGGACATGCTTACTGGAAATGAACTCTTCACTCTGGCATTGAGTTCTTTTTTTTTTTTTTTTGATAAAAGGGAAGTATTTTTTTTATGAAAACTCTCCACATGCTTGTTTTCTGACTGTTATTGTCTTGTTACTGATAGTAAGTCGCATGGCTTGACCTTATTTTGGTCCAGCAATGCAAGTGTTTTTTGTAATCAATGACTTTGCAATTCAGTGTCTGTCTGTTTCTCGTGTTTCAGCTCTACAAAAATCTGTGGTCTACAGTCATGCAGGGTAAGAACGTCTTGGAACGGCCATCTTGGTGGGCTGAGTTTTGCTCTGACAAACCTGCAGTTGGATCTTTCCGAGCCAAACTGTAACTCCTCACGCCGGTCAGCTGTTTGGAAAACAGGATCGTTGCAGACATTCATCTGTTTGTCCTTAAAGCCAAACAGTTTAATGATGTTATAATACTGTCATACAGTTTTAATTGATAAAATCAGCCTTGATTAAGTTATGAGCTTATGGAAAAAGACAGGGAGGTTTAAAAAGTACAAGAAGAATCTCAACCATGTTGATCACTGTAAAATGATGAACAGATACACTAAAATTGACTAAGATCAGCCTAAAGTAATATGTGTGGTGTACTGTAAACATTAACAGGAGCACTCATAACACTTTCTAATTCATTGTGCCAACTCATTGGTTTGGTTTGACTCTATAAATATTAAAGGTTTGAGTTATTGGCTGTCAGACCTATTGTTTGAATGCACAAACAACTAAACAATAACAAAACCCTCAATAACAGTGTTCAGAGATGATTATTTTATTGATTGATTGATTATTTTACATAATGCCATTATGGATGATGAATGATTGTTTAATATATATATATATATATGTTATAATATGCAAGAATGTAATTATAATAAATTGTTACTTTTTATCAAAATAAATACTTTAAATGCTTTGAACTGGAGTCTTTTTATTTAGACATGAATGTGGTGCATCTGTACGGTATATTATCATATATTATCCCATGTTGAAGCATGAGACAGTGAAATAACACTGTAGTTTGACATCTTGAAAACCATATTAACTTTGAAACTGTTAATAATTGAGATGCCCGATTCAGATGGTTTTCCCCATTTAAAGATTATTGTGCTGGTCATTAGCACACTAAACTCAAGTGTTATTGTCATCTCATGGATTTGGGTGAAGATGGACTATTATTGTGTGCAAGTGCAGGTGAGGATCTATACTGCATGCATTCAACCTAAAGAGAGAGAGCTCATTATAACAAAGCTGTATACTTTACGAAAGAGTGATACTGGGGTACGCTCTTAAAAATAAAGGTTCCAAAAGTGGGTTTTTGCAGCAATGACATAGAAGAACCATTTTGGTTTCCCCTAAGAGCCTTTCAGTGATCAGTTCGAAAATGAAGTGTAAAAACATTATAATAATCTGACGAATGTTTTTCTACTATAAAGAACATTTTGTGCAATGGAAAGGTTCCAATCCACAAATCCGACTTGTGAACATCCGACCATGTTTGTTCATTTGGCCAGATGAGAACTGGCGAATCCAGTTTTTCCCGAGGGTTTTTTCTTAATTTCTCTCACCTGATCGAGTTTGGGTTCCTTTCAACTATCGCTTTTGGCTTGTTTAGTTGGGGTTCAAAAGACACTTCATATTCAGTAATACTATCACTATTGGTTACTGTCGGATGAGAACAAAGCTTTAACTGAATTGAGCTGGATGGTGACACTGTGAAGCTGCTTTATCGCTGAATCAAATTTGATCGACACTGAACTGGATTGAATCAACTGACTCGAGCTGAATAATGAAATTTCTGTCTTTTGCTGCTTTGCTGAATTGAACTATAGTTTCATAAATGATTAACTTTACACAGTTATTGAACTGAACTGAACCAACAATGAGCTGGCTTGAACTGAATAATTACACTATTGTCTTCTGTAGAGATGCCTTACAGCAGAATTGGAATTTGTCTCATAATTGATGAAGTTTTCATCACTGGTTCTGTTATTTTCTTATTTATTACTGTAAAGTTGCTTTGAAAGAATTTGTATTGTATAAAGCGGTATATAAATAAAGGTAATTTGACCTTCATGGAACCATCATGGCAAAAAAAAAAAAAAAGAACCTTTTAAGCGTGTACAAACCTCAAAAAACCTCCTGGGGAAAAAAGGACTTCCAGTGTTGTGTAAATGTTAGTTGTGTAAAAGCTACTCAGATCGCAGCCAATCAATCTCTCTTTTGTGTATACTGTATATACACAACCTTATTTATTCCCAACCATGGGCCAGCACAGTACTGCGCGCCATGCACTGTAAAAAATGATTTTTTGGTGAAGTAAATACTACTGAAAAAAAACAATGTAATTTACATGAAAAAGTTAGTTCAGGCAAGAACTAAAAAAACGAAGTAAATTCCATATCTGTACTTAATTCAAGCGAGTAGAAATGAAACCGTAAATATCAACTCAATAAAATTAAGTAAAAATTACTCAGCTTTTCTGATACTGGGGTTCCCATCATGCACTGGACCTTGAATAATTAATGAGGTTAATTTTTCACTGGTTTCCAGCTGTATTTACACTGTTTTATCATTGCTTTTGTTGTCAGGATTAGTAACTTGCCATTTTGTGACATTTCGAGTAAATTTTCTGCTCAAAATGACACATTCAAACACAAAAACGATCCATCAAATGTTACCGTCATTGTGTATTGTCTACCAAGTATTGAGGTCTTTGCATTCACATGATGCTTAACATCTGACATGCTGTAGTATAAATTACTTAGATAATCTAAGTAAAGCACATACTATAAATGACTGGTATAATTCAATATTATTGTTTGAGTGAAATGTAATGCAAAGGAAATTTCAACTAAATTGATATTAATCAACCTTTTACTAGCCAAGTTAAAATGACTTATTTTCTGTGTTACTTTCACTTAACTAGGTTAAGTAAAGTTTACTTAATTCCATATTCCAAGTAAATTTAACTTAAAGATTTCTAATTAAAGCTACTGATGAATATGTTTAGGTTTTTACTTGGCAAATCTTTGTAAATTTACTAGCATTTTCTGAGTGAAAAAAGTTGCCTAGCTTTTTTCAAGTAAATCCTACTCCAAATTTTTTTCAGTGTGGGATTTTTCTCCTCCTCCTCCTCCCCAGCACCACTTCTCTAGGTCTGCTTCAAGGTTTTCTCTATTGTACATTGCAGCAACAGCATGTATCCTAATCCCAGTAATTCTGCATGTTTTAGCAGTAAACCTTCGCTTATGCCAGCAGCAGCAGCAGCCTAGCAGATCTAGTCTGGCCTGACCAATCACCTAAACTCCATTCTTATTAATTCAATTAAATGCTATTCATCTTGTAAGGCTGGAAGCTTACGCTGCTATTTTGAACCAATAATCGGAACAAAAGGCAGTTGAATGGTGATGTGTATAATTCAAATATTAATCTGACTCCATTAAAGTTGTTGTAATTCTTTAACCGACAGGAAACCTAAAGATGAGGCAAATGGGTATTGATCAAGAGAAAAACATTAACATATTCTCCTCAATGCATGTTTAACCAATAGTACCTAGATTGTACATTAGGATACTTTAATATCTCTATTAAGTTCACCACATGTATACCTTTAAAAGGATTTTTTGAAGTACTAGGGCAGTAAAGAGTTCTGTCCATATTTGCTCAGCCCTACAATCTCATGTAAAAGTATAACCTTAAATGCTATTTCAAAAGATGTCATGATTAGATGTAATGTGATATTGGAATGTGGCACTTCTAAACTTACAATCTTGCTATTTACGAAGGTATTTCAACCTAAACTGATCTAGGGAATCTAACGGTTTATCCTGAGGTTTGACCTCTGTTTCCATGCCTTATTTAGATACAGAACCAGGTTTAAAGCCAAAGACAACAATTCCAAACTATTATGCAATTCCTACATTGCCAAAAATGTCTGCCTTTCTATGCAGAGAATTATTTAGCAGAATATCTCATTGTGTATTTGTCCTCTTTTTCATCTGTTCTCAGAACTTGTTGCTCTGTTGTCTTCCTTTGTGCAGTCTTTGTGTCCCTGTCTACACTGTGTGTGTGACTGAGAGAATGTGTCTGCGTTCCACACATTAATGTGAGGTCTCTGGTGATGGCCCTGGACAAGTGTGCACCGTCTATGTTTGTGTTTATGCAGGAGCGTGTCTCATTGAGGTAACATTCTTACACACACATACAAATCTCTAGCCTGTTGCTCCTTTGGGAAGTGTCACTAGTTTGTTTTTATTGATGTGGTCGGGTTTAGAGACCAAAGCCTGCAAGACATTGTAAACCTAATTCACAGTAGATGAACTTGAATGAAACCATATGAAATGTGATGTCAAACAATGATGAGTTTATTTGTTTTATATTCTGCTATATACAGGTGTATATCAGCTATTTCACTTACTAAAAATGATTATGGTTTTTCCACATATACCATGGTAATACCATGCTGTTCTTTGAAGTTATGGATATGATAATTCAGTACTGTGGGATATATACATGTAAATTACCTTCTGATACATTACTGTACCACCACAGTACTGCCTGAAAGGCAATCTCCCTTATAAATAGAAATATATAAAGATATAATTAGTTTTGGTCTCAGACCAACATGATTTTTGTGTGGAAACCAATGGCTGGCATGCACTTTAGGAGCTATAATTAGCAATTAGCTACAAAGATTATTATTATTACAGGACACACCCTGTGTAACACATCTTTGTTTAATTTATTTTTTCGTTCCATGTCTTTATTTACCCAGCCTGTAGACCGTAAGATCCGTTCCAAGTTGAACCACTTGGGTGTGTTGGCATAGCACTTTAGCCACAACACCATGCTAATATGCTAAACCCAAACAGAGCTAGTCATCTGTTGACCCAATGTCAAGTTTCTATTTATCCTAACTCAATTCTGATTTCCTCCATGGTCACATGTGGTTTGGCCTAAATGCTGTGCTTCAGCACAAATGACAATTTTAAATCAGCATGTTTGACAACTGTGCAGAGAGAAATCTGATAAGATGTTACATTTCTGAGGAAAACAATGTTAAAGGGATCATGACATGTATTTTTAAATATTTACAAATGTTATTTGAGATAAACTTATCTTTTTTTTTTTTTGCTGTCATATGTTTGCAAAAATAATTTTCAACCCTCATTTTGGCCCTCTGTCTAAAATGATCAGTTTTAAAGTCCCTCTGTGGTGAAAATCAAGCTTTTAATGTTGTTTAGGCTATATGTCTATGTGGTGTTTTTAATATGCTTTAAGACAAACCATGTGCAAATTCATAAGTCAAGGAAAATTTATTTCTCATGTCATCACCCCTTTAAGTTGTATGAGACCTGGGGGGAAAAACACTATTTTTTTTTAGACAGACTGCACATCTGCAACATGACAAGCTTTTTATTTAAAGAGCTATTTTCTAAAGCCCCTAATCTCAGAAAACACAAAATTGTAGGTTGTTCTTGAAAAATTATAGCAGTGGTGGCAGCCATTTTGCATCTTAGCTAAATCAGTTTGCTTTTTTCTAATTACACTGTTAATGCAAATGTGCTTCTGGCTTTTGGGTTTCTACATAACCACTGATGATGAATTACCTTCAAACTCTCTTTATGAATTTTGACTGCATATGTATACACTCGAACTGATCACTTTCTGAGTTTTTTGAGAGACGAGGCAAACAATTCAGAGACTTTTGCCAAGTATTTTCTATGCAAATCTTGTGAAGCTGAAGCTGAGAAGAGACTTTTATTCTAGAAGAAGATCAGCACATATACCCTTTACATATTTTAATTTTTTAAAGAGTTCATACTGTTTTTGTGGAGACTTCTATTTAATTGTTCTTTTCTTACGTTAGGAGGAGTTTGGTGTTTTATTAAATTTTTTGTTTATTATTTTATTTATTTTTTAGTATTTCTGAGGTGAGTTGTTTTTTGTATTGTTTTTATTGCAGATTAGAGGATGTCGATGGCTCACATCGGGGGAAGAGGAGGTGAGTGCTTTAGTTTTTTATTTGTAAATGGTATGTTATGGTATGATATTGTTGTACAATGATTGAGTAAATTAATGTGAAGAAACTTGTGCAAGGTAAATTTGATCCCCCAATTTTCCCAGCTAGGCTATGTGATCACATGTATTTGATTCCTTGCATATGAAATCAACTTTTAAATTTGAGTAACTAAAATTATGTATAGTAACAATTTGTAATTGACCACTGACATTGAGTATTGGTTATTATTTAACCATTAATACTAACCATGTGAAATATTCAAGACTACGGGATGGAGACGGCAAGTCAGGAGGTTTGGAGACCCGGTTTTGATGACCGTGATCAGGATCCGCTAGCCTGGTAATACCAAACTCTGCTACTTCGCTTTGCTTCGAGTACAGAAGCGAAATGAAATTGAGCGGAAGTACGAAGTCTGACGTAGTCAGGCTAAGGATCCACTGCCAGACCCGACCCAGACACAGATCCAGGAGCTTCATGGATATTTAACTCAGTCTTTGTCTTCTGAGTTGTCAGTTTCTGTGTCCACAGGTCCGGCTCACAGGAGGAAGGAGTGGCAGAGCGGCAGCCAGAAGAGCCCAGATGATGGACGCCTGTCCACTTCATCTAAACACTCTCGCAGAGGTCAGAATAGGCTTTGACCAATTGATGATATATTGATGATATAATCAATACATTGAATACAATATTACAAAAAAAGAAAAAAACAGTTTTTGATGTCTGAAATTTTCCAGACTCATCATCATCTTTGTCCCTCTCTGAGGACAATGTGGAGAGGCGGTTATGCAGAGAGTTGTTGAGGCTGAGCAGCAGAGGCTCGTACAGCGTGGAATGGAAGTGGAGTGGTGATATTTCGGAGAGCCGAAGCGAACAGGACAGTGGCAGCAGCTGTGGTTTGTCCAGGTCCGACAGCTTAGAAGGGTGGCGGTGCCATCCGCTGCCGGGTCAAGTTCCTGTCGAGCCAACAGAGACTTCAAGTGGCCGAACTGCTCAGGGCCGAACAAGAGCTCAACAGGTGAGACTGAAATAAGGCTGGGCAGTGTAAAGTGAACAGATAGAGATTTTTTCATGCATAACTGCTTCAAGTTTTTAGCCACATTTACTGTCGCTCAACTGAATTTTGCTGAAATTTTCTTTCTGATTTTTTTTTGTTGTTGTTTTTTAATTGGAACATTTTCAGAGCATTAAGAGAACATTCAAAAGTAACGTTCCCATAATGCAAAATTATAAAATATAATGTTCCTTTGACCAAGAAAAAACATTTTTTAAACATTGAAAAAACTAGACGTTATGAACATTCAGGGAACATTTAGAAATAACGATTGCTTAACTTTATCAAAAAACTTTATTTATACACACACCATAAACACGCGCACAGAAAGACGATTCTCAGACAGCATTCCATCCCCAATAGAATTATATTTCTGAATTATTGCACTTGAATTGTCAAATACTCACAAAATTGTCAAAATGGCCATGCAGAGGATTACTGAGTCGCTTATGTGATAAATAAAAATTGTGAAATAAAAGGACTTTTAATATTGTGAAATATGATTTTGGGACATTTATGCAGGCATTTAGCAGAAGTCAGGTGGGTAGCTTGGAAATATTTCCATTACTTTGTATTTGTAGCCTAACATTACAGATAAGAATTTAACAGTAAAATGTAAGTTATGTCATGATATCATTAATTTAACATCAGAGATGTTTCTCTTCATTTCAGAAAAACCTACAAGGAAGAGGAAAGGAATTGGTCGTTTCCTCAACAGGGTATGGAAGGCTGTGAAGGGTTTTTTTCTGCTGCTGTTGCCACAGTTGTGCTGTGGATGTTGTGGAGCCTTTTGTCCCTCCAGCAGATCTGGAGCAAGAGCCTGATCCTGATACATCATCGCCTGATCCTGATCCATCATCACCTGATCCTGATCCATCATCACCTGCACCAGATCTCTCCGACGTCGAGCCAAATAATATTTCTCCGACATTATTTTAAACAGTATTGCCGTCTTGTTTTCCACTAAAAATATCTTAAGGCTTGTTTTCAGAGAATATTATTCATATTATTTTCCCCATATTAATATTATTTTCTCGACACAAGCAGGACTGATATTTTTTAAATAAAACAATCTCATATATATTTTTCATTTTTTTCTGTTTGTTTTTCAGAGTCCTTTGACTCTGAAATGATAAATATAAATATAAAGTGGGAGAAAAATCATCTCTCCCACTTTATAGTCTCTATAAAGTGGGAGAGATGATTGGATGTGGAGCGTTTGACAGTGGGGAACACGCAAATTTGATGGCAAAAAGGTAAATCTTCCTGAATTGTACAAACATTTTGCTTTTGTGTGCATCAAAACATATTCAAAACAATTTACAGATGGTTTAATACTTAGTGCAAGGTTAGGTGCTTGAATACTGTTCCTGAAACTGTTTTTTTTTGCAGGTTGCCATCAAGCGGATGCGCAAGTTTTACAATTTTCTTTATCTTATTTGTAAGTCAGCCAAAACCTGAATATGTATTTAGCTGTTTAAGTGCAGATTGCTGTAGTTAATACACCTAAATAGGAAGCATTAGGTGTAAATGTGACTGACAAATAAACCTAGAGGCACAAAAGAAAAAACTTTGAGCTCATTTGAGGCTCCTTTGAACGTATCTAAAAAGATCAAAGAAAAGTATGTTTAAAAATGATATGTTTTCATCAGATTTTTACCCAGCTAACCTTCTGTCTACTGCTTTTCTCTAGCCTGGACATCCTGAACCTCTCATTACAGAAGTGGCGCTGCTGCTAATGATGAGGCGAGAACCCATAAGCCCCTACGTCATACAACTATACAAGTGGTTTGAACACCCTCGCAAATTCAACTCAACTCAACTCAACTCAACTCAACTCAACTTTATTTATAAAGCACTTTCAACACCACAAGTGGAACCAAAGTGCTGTACAGAAGGTATAAAAAGAGAAAATAAAAACAAAAACATAAAAACAATGCAAACAAATGACACACAACTTACAAAGCATTATCAAATGCTAAAGAAAACAAATAAGTTTTAAGCGCACTCTGAAAAACACCCAATGAAGGACACGTTTTTACAGACAGAGGAAGGTCATTCCAGAGCCTAGGAGCTGCAACAGAGAATGCCCGATCACCTTTACATTTTAAACGGGATCGCGGAACCATGAGAAGCAATTGATCATTTGAGCGCAGAGATCTACTGGATTGACAGCGGCTGATTAAATCAGTAACATACTCAGGCGCTATACCATGCAGAGACTTAAAAACATACAACAACGCTTTGTATTGAATTCTGTAGCGTATAGGTAACCAATGTAGTTTAATTAACACTGGAGTAATGTGCTCTCTCTTCTTAGTACCGGTTAAAAGTCTAGCAGCTGAGTTCTGAACGAGTTGCAAACGGGAGAGAGAAGCCTGACTCACACCCAAATACAACACATTGCAATAATCCAAACGGGATGACACAAAGGCATGAACAACCTTCTCCATATCGTCAAAAGAAAGGATAGATTTCAATTTAGATATTGATCTAAGATGGAAGAAACTATTCTTAACGACAGCATTGATTTGCCGGTCAAATTTAAGCTCCGAGTCAAAAATGACACCAAGGTTCCTCACGCTAGACATTTTTTTCCCAGGAAACAACCCCAGGCAGTCATCATCCACACACCCCTTATTTCCAAATAAAATCATCTCGGTCTTATCCTCATTTAATTGGAGAAAGTTATTCGCAAGCCAACACTTAACTTCGGCCAGACATGCCTGAAGAGACTGAATGGCAAATTTATGCCCATGTTTAAGTGGTAAATAAATTTGAGAATCATCCGCATACAGATGATACTGAATCCCAAATTTCTCAAAAATCAAACCTAGAGGGAGCATATAAAGGGAAAATAAAATTGGTCCCAGTATAGAGCCCTGTGGAACCCCACACACAAGAGGTGCAACGGAAGAAAAATAATCCCCTAAATTGACTGAAAAAGTCCTATTCTTCAAATAGGAAGAGAACCATTTCAGGGCTAAGCCCTGAATACCAACCTGATCCCTAAGACGATCAATGAGAATGTTATGATCAACTGTATCGAATGCCGCTGTAAGATCTAACAAGAGCAAAACAACACGGTTTCCAGAGTCAACACCTCGCAGAATATCATTAGAGACCCTCAAAAGAGCAGATTCTGTACTATGGCCAGCTCTAAAACCTGACTGGAATCTATCGGAAATGTTATTTCTCGTTAAAAAGTCATTAAGCTGTGCATTCACAATTTTTTCTAATATCTTAGAAATAAAAGGCAATTTTGAAATCGGACGATAACTACTCAAGTCAAAGGGATCTAAGCCGTTTTTTTTTAAAAGGGGCTGAATAACCGCATGCTTAAAACTAAACGGAACAACACCAGATGACAAACTAGTATTCATAATAAACAGAATACTTGGGCCAATTGAATCAAGTACTTTCTTAAACAGAGAAGAAGGGAGCACATCACCAGGAGACCTGGTGGGCTTCATATGAGCAGTAATATCATTAAGCTGCTGCAAAGAAACAGGCATAAAACTGGTTAATTGGTTCGGAAGGTCAACAGAAGCAATAAAATTATTGCCAACAGATGAAATCTGAGATCTAATTCCATCAACCTTACCAATAAAAAAGTTTAAGAGCTTTTTGAGAATTCAAAATTCACTCTCATCATGGAGTTCCCCGAACCCTGCGAGAGCTTGCTGGACTTCATCACTCGTCGTAATCCTGAAGTGTGTGGAACAGTAGCACGGGTCTTCATGCGACAGGCTGTGCTGGCAGTACAATGCAAATATCGAGCATGGCGTTTTTCATAATGACATTCAAGCGCAGAATTTCCTGTTGAAGAGAAACTCGTTAGACCTCAAGCTGATAGACTTTGGCTGCGGTCAGCTATTCAGTAGTGAGGGCTACGAGAGCGACGTATACGTTGGTGAGTATTTTGGGAGTGTGGAAACCTGAATGTAGTGACGCTTTAAGAAAAAAAAGCTCAAAAATGTGCAAATGTCTTACTTACAGGAATACAGGATCACTGCCCACCTGAAGTCTTCACAGAACCCAGATTCCACGCCGTCCCAGCAAATGTCTGGGCTCTAGGAGTGATGTTTTATGAGATGGTGAACGCATCTCTTTTTCCAGTAGAATGGAAATCATAGAAGCCAAAGTTACATTTCAGATTTCCAACTTATCCAGAGGTGAGTGAATAATATTGAAAACACAGATAAACACACACACACACACACATAAAGTAAAGGCTCTGTACAGATACAGTTAAAGGTGAAGTATGTAAGATTTTTTATATATAGCTCAACGTGGAGCGAGTGTTTGGGCCGTGGTTACTGTAGCAGGCGGAGCCATGGGAAAATAAATTCAGCTTTAGTTACAGAAGTGAAAGCCGAAATTCGCTGCATTTATACCTTCAGAGATTAAACAAGTCACAAACACGTCAAAGTGAACAGAGCGTTGTGATGCTACACGCTACAAAGCATGCCTGAATACCATACAGCAGGGGTCACCAAACTCAGTCCTGGAGGGCCGCTGTCCTGCAGAGTTTAGCTCCAACCCCAATTAAACACACCTGAACCAGCTAATCAAGGTCTAGGCATACTAGAAACTTTCAGGCAGGTGTGTTGGACCTGGTTGGAGCTAAACTCTGCAGGACAGCGAGTTTGGTGACCCCTGCCACACAGCATCATCATGTACCCGTTCAGAAAGACACATTTTCATAAAGACAAATGCAACACAGCTAAAAGTATTTCTAATATGTTGGACCTGAAACATGCCTTCACAAGAACCAGTAAGACCTGGGTTTGTGATGTTTAAGTTGTGGAAGACATGTTGCACGAAAGGGGCCTTTGCGAGGTTTTTTGGAAAATTTGCTTTATTTTGTAATTCCGCTTGGTGCCACTAGTGTCGCAGAAATGTCACAGATAGGCCTCAGTACTTTTATAATTTTTCATTGCTGCTCCATCAACTCCTTCTGACAGGCTGAGTAGTTAAATATGTCCCCATAGGTTACCTCTGGCCACTTCTTCATATCGTCTACCCACGTTAACAATGACGATGGATGGGACAATATGAGACCATCTGATCTTCGTACAAAGTTTTCTCTGTGCTCCCAATTTAAAACATTTACGGTATTAACGTTATTTGTCATTTCGCTAAAGTTTTGGCTAGCTATAAACAATCTTCTAACTACTGAACTAGCTACCGGATGTGCTGTATTAGTTTAGCGGAAGTCGGATGCCAACATTTTATTTAACCTTTATTTAACCAGGAAAAGTCCCATTGAGTGATGAGTAACTCTTCTCCCAGGGAGTCCTGGCCATGACAAAATGCGTAAGCGCAAAGTATTAAAAGTGGGCGGGGCGGAAAAAGGTGAATAGTCAACAATAATATTCAGCCCACAAGTCTTTAGTTGTGTTACTGCTTACTTAAGGAAATCTGCGACTGTTGATTGCATGAAATGTCCAACATTCCACACTTTGTTTGTTTTTTCGGTTCGATTATTTTTCGGTTAAATAATCAGGGTATTTGAAGTGCACTTTTTCTTGTTGTGAACACACAACTACAAGATGTCATATAATAATGCATAAGTACATGAATTGGGATGCACCTTATATCTTAATAGCATAAGATGTTGTTAAATGTAGATGTTGTGAAACGGTGTTTTTCAAAGAGACTGGCCTACGTTAATGAATAAGGTAAAGCTGTAAAATCATCACACACAGCTTGAAATATGCAGTCGTGTCATGTCTGGATTTTGTGATCCGCAGGTCCTGTCCTGACTGTGAGAACTGGAGAAAAAGCTTTGTGTACTGGAAAGTTCTGAAGGGTATTCTGGAATTTCCAACCCAAACATCAGGAATCAGTCAATCTGACAGACTTTCCCTTTTTTATAGTATCTATCTCAAATAATATGATTTAGGCTCTTCTTTACATTACTTTCAACTGACTGCTCTTTCGAAATCCAGCACATACACTCTCAGAAAATAAAGTACACAATTGTACCTTTAGCGGTACAATGGCTTGTCACTGGGGCTGTACCCTCAAGGGTACAATATTGTACCTTAACCTTTAAAATAAACGGTACATATACTGTATGTACCTTTTAATGCTTTTTGACCCTCAAAAAGGTACATATATATACCTTGAGGTCCAATAATAAGCCCTATGGGGTACGTTAGTGTAGATTGTACCTTGGGGGACAGAAATGGACTCTTACTGTACCCCTATTTCTGACAGTGTAGCTTACTTTATCATCCACCAATCACCAAGTGATTATTTTCTGAGAAAGTTTTATTTCATAGGTCCAACGTTCATAGATCCAGCTGAAGAGAACCAAAAATAAGAGCATATTTAATAGCATGGTAATCAAGTCATATGACATGCTGTAGACATTTTAGACAAACATGGGACATGAATAGAGCATATACAGACTGTTAAACAGATTACATGAACAAATCTCACTGTGATCTCTAGCACACAACATTTGATTGGACAAGATGACCATATAAAAATGTCATTCTTCATGACAGTCATATAAGAAAAAAAAAAAAAAAACCTTGCACAGCAATTGATTCTTGCCACTGGTGCTACAATGAAGTTTCAGCAATGAATTACATTTTAAGTATTATTAAGATAATCCACATCTATACGATTTAAAAAATAACACTAATATTTGTAAGAAAACATTAATGTAATTTATTAGTATTTATGTTTATTTATTCATTATTATCATTTATGTATTATTAATTATGTATGTATTATTATGTATGATTATGTGGTTATTTATGTACATTTATATTGTTTATTAAATATTCTAATATTACATTTTTGGCTGTTTCAGGTACAAAACTTCAAAGATATCACCAGCATTGTCTTCTTCTACAAAATACAGTACTGCAAGCTTTCAAATTTGCCATGAACTAAATCATTCTCCACTTCAAACCTGCTTCAAAGAGAGCGTGCTGTTATGAAATGCTTTTCATATAAAATCTCTTGGCAGACTTGACTGAGATTGCGAAAGCTCAGGGTTAGATTCCTCTCAGCTAAGAGGTCCTTGGTGTTTCGTAGAAGGATGGTTAGACATTCCTCTGGCCATGATAGCGCATGACTGACATGATGAAAGTTTGATGCTTCACATTCTGAGAACTGATGACATCACTGCATGATGATGTCAGGCTCAATGTTGAAGAGCAGGTCATCGTTGCCTCTGCGCACCTCCAGCAATAGAGTCGTGTCTTGATTGAGCGCTTCCTTCAGTTCGCTGGTGGTCATCAGTGGCTCTCCATTTAACTTAACGATGATGTCACCGTCTCTGATGCCCCCTCTGAAATACATTTGGAGAAATTATACAATTGTCAGTTGTATCCTACGGTATAATAAAGCAGTCGGTCATTATCACAAAATAAACGGCGGCAGTTAATATGAAATATTGATTTTAGTTAAAATGATTTCAAGTCCCCCTGTGGTGAAAATAAAGCTTTTAATGTTGTTTATATGTCTATGTGGTGTTTTTAATATGCTTTTTTTATTGTGCAAATTCATAAGTCAGTCTCATAATTGCGGTTTGAAATCGCTGGTGTTTCTGACGTCACAAACTACCTTGTAACCAATCACATCAACCAGTCACATCAACGTGTGATCATCAACGAGTGGATCTCTGAGCTGGTGTGAGTGAGTGGAGGTGGGGCTAATTTGCATATTCATAGAACTGCGTATACTAAATGAGGCAAAGGTGTAGTTACAATCAAGCTATTTTAAGGCATGGAGAAAAAAATTCAAGGAAAAAAACATTTAAATATGTCATTTTGATGATAAAAGATGAGTTTTAAGGGATACAATTATTGACTACAAGGGGACTTTAATATATTGACCTGTATTTTATCTTCGAGCCAGAGTTTAAAGAAGTCCATTACTGTTACATCCGCTGTTACACACTGTTACATCCTCCTGACTCCCTTGCTTTCCCATCATGAACTTCAATTCCCATAACCCATTGCCTGGACTCATTATGTTTGTTTACTTCCACCTGTGTCTCATTATCTTGTTAATGCCTGCCTATTTCAGCTCTGTGTTTTTACTCATTCTTTGTGAAGTCTTGTGTGTTGTTACACTGCATTTATGAGCATTATCCTGGTTTCCTGTGTCTTGTTTTTTTGATTCTCTGCCTGTATTCTGGATGACCCTTTTTGCCTGTGTTTTCTGACACGTTGCTTATGTGGATTGTTTGCCTTGATTTTGACCCTTTGCTCGTTATATGGATTACGATTCTGGATTGTCCCAATAAAGTTGCATTTGGATCTTCAACCCAAGTCTTGGAGCGGTTTGTAATAATTATAATGTACAAAACAACTGGCCAAAGTTTCCTCAATCAATTGGCATTCGCATAGAACTTTTAGATTGGTTATAAAACAGCTTATTCATATGTTAGAAAATCAAACGAATAATTAATGTATATTCACACGCAACACAAAAGACTGCCCAATACGTTTCAAAAAATGTATAGTGGGTTCTATAGGGCTAATCAATGTAAATAATTACGTAATAATTGTAAAATAATTAATTCAGGAATTTAACAAAATAGGGGTCACATTTTATTTAAGGTGTCTTTAACTACTATGCACTTACGTCCCAAAAAAAAATGAATTGTTAAGTACTATGTACTTATTTGGCCCTATTTTAATGATGTAAGCACATGGTCTAAAGCGCACGGTGCAAGTGCACCTAGGGCGTGTCCGAACCCACTTTTGCTAGTTTAATGATGGGAAAAATGGTCGACGCACCCGGCGCATGGTCTGAAAGGGTTGTCCCTATTCTCTTAATGAGTAATGGGTGTGTTTTTGGTGTAACGTGCAATAAACCAATCAGAGTCTCTAACTCCCATTCCCTTTAAAAGCCAGTTGTGCTCACGCCATGGCGGATTCGCTATTTACATGGCGGAATCTGCAAGTGGAAAAACTGAACGCGTCTCCAGAGAAAAAGCGGATCTGCTCGTACGCAAGGTTAAAGTGCGCAAGCAGACCATCTACGGGACAAGCCGGATTCCACCATATCTTTATGTACACAATATTAATCTTTTACATTGTAATCCTTTTATTTTTAATATTTGGCTAGTTTGTGTGTTGCTGCGCGTCCCTGTGTGTGTAATAAGCAGAGTGTACACACGTTGTGGACCCACCTATAGGCGCATTTAAATAACAAAAAAATATTCCGCCATTGACTTTAGACCAGGTTTCAGTTGGCCAATGGCGCAGTCTATGTTGCCTCAAAATAGCAACACGCCAACAATGCGCCAGAACACACCTCGTTTTCAGACCAGCACGCCCATGGGCGCACAAATAGGCGCAACTGCATTTGCTATTTAAACAACATGAAACAAGCAGGACGTGAAAATGAAAACTGCGTCAGGCTGAAACTAGCAAAAAACACTTGCGTCGTACCTGGTGCCGCATTGCGCCGGGTGTATGATAGGGCCCATTGTGTTCAAACCCTTATCGTAACTCTAACCCATAGTAGGTACATGTTGTCAATTAACATTACTCAGTACTTAAATGTATAATTACACTGTAGCACAGACACCTTCAAATAAAGTGTAACCATCTTTTTCAAATACAAGTACAATATAAAAACATCTATCTAAATGTGATTACATAGCAGTGAAAGACACTAAATATAAACTGGGTCTGAATACATAACATTGGGTCGGGCCACTGTATACATTCTTGCCACAAAAGTTTAAATATTTTAAAGCACCAAAAAAATCCTTCATACACAAATGGTTGAAACTACACACAGCTCCCTTACAACTCTCCTTTAGTAATGAATGACTTCCAGTCTGTCATTTGTCACTTGTTGGCAGCTTTAAATCATTTTCACTACAATCAGCTGCAAGATGGAGCCAGTTGCTTTTTTATGAAAGGAGAGTGAGGAAGTATGCAGTGTGATAAAAAAAAAAGAAAAAAAAGTAGCCCCAGATGTGGTGTCTGAAATAGGCTACAGTGTCGCCATGGATGACGGCAGATATTAGGAAATATCTCAGAGGGTCGTGTAATAGATTGAATAACAGTGTCATGTTTGGAGGAATTTATTCAACATTCTTATGTCTTCTTCAAAGCTTATCATAATTTTAGAATATGTATAGAAATGCTAATGATAATCGCTTCTGTGGATTTATTGCATAAACATGTATAATACAAATCTGACATTTATTTTTGATTTTAGTCTTGTCATCCACAGAGCACAGGCAGAGATCAAACTTCTTGGCTGGGAGTTCTGAAGCACAACCACAACTGAAAGACCACAGATCATCTGGTTTGGCTGATACTTACTTCTGAGCAGGGGAGTGAGGAACCACCTCATGGACGTAGATCCCACCGCTGACATCAGGGAAATCTGGATTCTGCTGCTTCAGCTCTTCCACGAGACTGTAGGAGACAGACAGAATGCCTCACACACACACACACACACACACGACTAAACAGCAAAGTTCATTTGTTCAGTTCATTTACATGCGTTCACTCACGCTTCTGTGATGGTGAGCATTCGGATTCCAATGAAACGCTTCTTCACTGATCTCGTCTCTGAAACAATATGTAAAAGTTTTAACACATTTAGTCCAGCAAGAATGGTTCTCAAAAATAAAACATGTTTAATATCAGATCATTCATACTCTGACCTCCCCTTCCAATTCCCTTGTTCAAAAGCTGCCCCATGTACCTTTGTTTTGCTTTCCCAATGAATCATTTAAGAATTGAGTAATCCTGTCTGAGGGAATGGCAAATGAGATTCCTGCAGCTACCTTGAGGGTGTTGATTCCTATCACCTCTCCATCCTTAGAGAAGACAAATCAAGAAGAAAAATGAAATACTAGATCAGTGTGTTTGAGTATTAAAAGGAGACCTAAAAATGAAAATGCTACATGTCATATTTTACTCAAACTCCATGCCATGTCTTTGCTTCTGTGGGACACAAAAGGTGAATTATTGAGGTACAGACTGAAATATTAAAATTGTATTGAAAAGAGTGGATATTCTTTTTTTAAAAATCATCTTTTGTGCTCCACAAGATGCCACAAGAAAACAGGGGGGAGATTAAACATTGACAGAATGTCACAGTATGAAATAATTACCAAATTAACGAGTGGTCCACCTGAGTTCCCATACTGAAAACAGAAGAAAAAAAGTTTATTATTGGTCTTCATACGATTATACACATACCGTATCAATATGGGATTAGGTTTGTGCCAAAATCACTGATCATAAATGTTCAAGTATTGAACAAAAATATAAATCCAAAACATAAAATAAAGTAAAAATCTGACTTCCACTTTAAAATCACTCCAAAATTTGCTACTTTCAGAAGTTCAAATGAAATAATAATCTATGTTAATTATTGGTGCTCAAACTATTTGAAATACCTTATCTATGGGGTTAGATATATGCCAAAAGTACTGAATATATAAATATTCAGGCTTTGGACAAAAATATAAATCCAAAACGTAAACTAATGTAAAAACCCAGACGAACCCCACTGACTTCATTAGTATTTTCTTTCCTACTATGGAAGTCAATGGGGTCCATCAACTGTGTGGTTACCGACATTCTTCAAAATATCTTAATTTGTGTTCAGCAGAATAAATAACAGTGTTATTGTGACGAGTGACTTTAATAGATTAAAGATATAGAATAATAGTTTTCTGTTTTAAAAGGTTTTATATATATATATTTATATTTTTGCTCCATACTTGAAGTTATGTTCAAAATATTTAACACAGCTCTTATCATCATTTCCATAATATGGACCAATTACTAATAACTAGTAAGCATTACTTGTATGCAAAGTGATTTTAGAAATTAATTTCAGAAGTTGTCTAGACTTCTTATGCAACACCCAGTAAGACTCTTAACATGCATCATTCTGGTTATTATGTGTCTTACGTTGATGATGGCATCAGTCTGGATGTAGTCCATGTCTGAGTCATGGAGACCCAGTTCTTTCCCATCTCTCTGTGCGGTGCTGACAATTCCTGTGGTCACTGTGTTCTGCAGGGCAAACGGGCTGCCGATAGCAACCACAAACTCACCCGGGCGCAGGTCTGCAGAGTGACCCAGCAATAAAACAGGCAACTTTTTCTGCCAAAGGGGTTGTAGGAAGTAGTGAATAAACACACTTTGACTTCTGTATGATAAAGATTGCTCTTTGAGTGCAATAAAAACAGTTTGCAGTTTTGTCTTACCTGTGTGTTGATTTTGATAGTGGCAATGTCAGACTTCTTGTCGATGTCCTTGATAGTGGCCTCATGCACATCTCCATCACGCATCTGTACTTTGAGTCGCTGATGACCCGAAACCGCTGTGGTGCTGGACACCACATGAGCATTAGTCACGATCAGCCCAGTCTCTGACATTACAAAACCAGAACCACTGGATAGAGGAACCGTCCGACCAAAGAGGGGGTGGCTAGGGGGCAAAAGTGAACATATAAAGGCATCGGACAAAATTCACACTATTTAGTTCCAAACACTTTGCATTGAACATTCAGAGTGATTCAAAAACGTATGTAAAACTCCAATTAAGTTTTTTTGGTCTTTGGTATTAAATTTGGTTTTGATTTGTTCCAAAAGAAGTACAGTTTTGCATACTTTTAACTCGTACTACTCATTACAGAAATAATTTATGAATATACGTTTTTAGAAACGTAAGTGCATGCTAATCGCAGTTAAATGAAAATATATTATAAATTCAATTTATAATAAATGCAGTTAGCTGAACTTAAGAGTGCTTTTTTCAACGCACTTATGACTTAAGTACATCTTTATGTAATTTCATAATTACTTTTTGAAATATGTTTAAAGTGTACTGCAAAATGTACTGGACTGACAAGCATGTACTAAAATATACTTTAATGTCATTTCTGTTGTAACTTGTGTCATGTATTAACATATATTTGTAATTACACATTTGGAATGATGAAATTGTAATTTATAACATTTAAAATATAATAACTTTAAATGTAATATTGAAATACACACTACATCATGTACATCACATTGGTAATCAAGTACTTTACATGTTGAAATTAGTGTAATTCTTTAAAGGTCCCGTATTATGCCCCTTTTCACAAGATGTAAAATAAGTCTCTGATGTCCCCAGAGTGTGTATGTGAAGTTTCAGCTCAAAATACCCAACAGATCATTTTTTACAGCATGTTTAAATTGTCATTTTTTGGGGCTTAGAAAAACGCGCTGTTTTAGTGTGTGCCCTTTAAATGCAAATAAGCTGCTGCTGGACGACCCAGGGGGCGGAGTTTCATGAGCTCACGCTCAGTCTCTCAGGACAATTTCATCTCACGGAATGATGATAATATCAGAAACTCTCAGTAACGGTGTTCATTTCGAGTCGGACAATAATGCCTACAGAGTCAGAGTGCTGTATAGAGATGGAACAGGTATAGTTTAGTAGTTTAATTACGGTTATTATAACGTATTTGTCATCTGCTTGTATGTATCCATTATTTATTAATAGCCTACAAGTCTGCTGTTTCGGACCAGGTCCAAATGATGATCAAACATATAACTTACTGATCAGTTTAATAAAGTTTATTGTACATCACACAAAAGATGAAGCGTCAGTTTTACTTCAGAAAATCACCATAAGAGCTGAGTAAACACAGTAAGTTATAAAAAGTGCGCAAGTACATAAACGAATTTCGGTAGAGTTGAGGGAGCATTCCTGTGGGCGGAGGTTAGTTAAAAAACGGTTCTAGTGACGTCATTAAAGAAGGAAGTAGAGGGATGTAGTCCAAACGGGCCGTTCGATGTAGGCGACTTCTGTTAAATAAAATATCTCGCTTGGCATTGAACTTTGAGCTTTATAATTTTACAGATATTATTTATGCTCTTACAACAACATCACACACTAACTAAAGTTTGAAACATGGGATCACGAAGAACGGGACCTTTAAAACCTGACAAAAGATTAAAACATAATGCTTTAAAATGTACTTTTAAGTAAAGCTTTTACATTGTTACAAAGTGCTCTTTTTAAAATTGTACTTATTGCTTTAAGTGTGAAACATTGACATGGAAGTGAAGTATACTTAAGTGGCCTTTTATTTCATAAACTTTTTCTCCGCAATCGTTTAAAACATTTTTGACCATTTTCACAAAACTTTCATGACCCCCAGTATGCATAGATGAACATGCAATATATCAAAAAAGTTTTTTTTTTTTTTTTTTTTTTTTCATTTTATTCTAACTTCATGCTTCTTTTTTTCAACACTTGAATGTGGGTAAGTTTCATTAAGCAACATTCTGAACAAAAAGCTGAGAAAATTGCGCTTTTGTCAAGTCTGGATGAAATTCAGAACGAAGCTCAAAACACAGATGAAGTAGATCGCGTCCATCAACACAAAGCTTGCACAGTCCTACCTCTTCCTCGGTCGACATTTCATTCAATAACTTAAGGCAGTTTTGATTTATATGCCGTTTAATGTTGATGATCGTGTTATTTAACAATGCTTTTATCTGCAGTATCTACCGTATAACAGTGATAAACATGGATCAATGTCATGGAAGCGTTGTGTCTTAAATGACAGAAATTCCTGTCAATGGCAGGGAAAGAGTTCATATTATATTATCTGAAAGTAAAATTTTTGAAAAATATGCTTTTAATTTTTGAAGTACACTACAAGTGCACATCCAATGCAATGAAATACACTTCTTTTCCATTTTCTATAATTTTTTTAAGATAATATAAAAATATGGGCCTATATAAAACATTTGTTTACCCAATTTCTCCACGCCACACTCTTTGTCATCATTCACAAAAGAATAGCCTTGGCAAAAGCAGTAGTGCATATGTTGAGCTTAAACTACAGACAGCAATGACTCTCACACTGTGTTTGCCAAAAACCTTCCTCACTTCCCCACAGTTTTAAAGCACTCTACAGATGGCTGCCACACCATGAAAGTGTTTGCAAGTGTTCGGGCTTACTTTAGGAACAGCTCAATGTGCACCACAGCAGGGGCGATCTTCTCCACCACGTCAGCAATGAAGTTGAATTTGTACCTCGGGCTGTTGGGGTGTGTGGGACCTATACTAGCAGAAAGAATTACTCATGTTAATAATCCCACTATGGTCAAAAAACAGCACCATGTTTTATTTTATAATGCAGCTACTGTCTTTTTATAATCCCAAATAGCCTGTTCTGGCTCAAGAGGGCATGATTAGCAGGCATGAGTGTGAAAATTCGTTCCTGCAGATTAATATGGTATGTTGATGATTGTACTGTGATGATAGTTGGAGAAAGTCTTTTCAAACACAGGAAATATTCCTCTATAATTGGGTCTAAAATCACTAGGTGGGTTTTATCCTCATGCATGCTTGAGTTGTGTTGGGTGTGCAGTGAAGTGTGTTCAGTGTGTAAAGATACAGTAATTAGGGCATGTTATTTTCTGCCAACATCAGGGTGGTTTTTCGCTTGACTGCTGTTTCCTCTTGGCCGTGTTGGCACCACCATCATTCCTTTGCGTGCACACCCTTGTTGTCCTACTAACCTAAAATTTGAAGTCATTAATGACTCAAGACTATTTAAAACCTTGTTTAGTACTTCAGTACTTTAAATACCACACCTAATGGCTATCACTGACATTGTACTTAGCTTTGATCACTGTCTCTGTTAATTAATAGTTAATGTTTTGTTAATTAAAGTTTTGTTTAGGCTGTAATTAAGAGTTGTTGCAAGCCCCAGAAATGTGTTTAATACATAAACAATAACGAAAAATGACCCACAATGCTCCAAGGCTGCATTTATTTGATCAAAAATACAATAAAAACAGTAATATATATTTTTTTACTTTAATATTTTACTGTTTTATCATTTTAAAATGTCATTTTTGTGATCAAAAGTGAGTTTTAAAGGGGGGGGGGGGGGGGGGGGGGGGTGCATGAGCGCTTGGAAGCTTGTCTATGGAAGCTTGTTTCTGCCACTGAAAAAAAAAAGGTAATTGCGACTTTTTATCAGACAATATTTTTTTTCCCCACTCGCATTGCGAAATTATAGCTCATAATTATGAAAAGAAAAGTCAGAATTGAGAAAAAAAAAGTCAGAATTGTGAGTTTATATCTTGCAAGTCTAACTTTATTGCTCAGAATTGCGACTTTATTTCACAATTCTGAGGTTATTTTTTTTACTCACAAAGACAGTGTTTTCTTTCTTCAGAATTGGACTTAATAACTCGTAATATCTGTCAGCAAGTATCACACAGACAGACGATGAGGAAGGATAAAGTTCAAACACGAGTCTTTAATAGTAATCCACAGCATAGAACAGACCCAAACGCAAAAAAAAAAAAAAAAAAAAAAAAAACGCTAACGCAAACGAGTCCGGACCCTAAACACAGGAAAGGCTGACAAATGAGGTAATTAATGTAACACAGTTGAACTAAACGAACTAATGACATAGTAGCCATGACAACACAAGAAAAGCGGGAAAAGAACAAAGGGACACAGGAAAGAATGAATACAAACTAAAAGTCCACGAAAACGAAATTAAGAACAAACACAACTGAATATTTGTAACAATATCTCACAATTCTGAGAAAAAAGTCAGAATTCCGAGATGTAAACTTGCTTTTCTGAGAAAAAGGTCAGAATTACGAGATATAAACTCGCAATTGCTATAGAAAAAAATCTGAATTGCGAGATGTGAGGAAAGAAGGTCAGAATTGTGATATAAAAGTCACAAATATATATATTTTTTTTTTCCTTAGCAGACACAAGCTTCCTCAGAAAAAGGTTGTACTACTTAATATTTAATTATTTTGTAGCATCATTTGTAAATCACTTCACTGTCATATATGATTAATGTAATACATCCTTGCTGAATAAAATAATAATTTCTTTCAAAAAGAAAAAATCTTACAGACCCACAAACATTTTAATAGTAGTGGGTTAATATATGCGTAAAGATATTTTGTCCACATAACATAATATATGTAAAGCTTTATTACTGGCTTTCTGGATGAAAGTATTTAAACTTTATCATTTTGAAGCTGTGAGAAACCAAAAGAAGCATTCAATAAAATTACACTCAACTGCTAATCATTAATCAAATGCAACACCCCATATAAAAGCACATTCCAGTATGGCTGCATCACGGAGCCGTGACCTCTAAGATTTCACAACTGCCAAGTAAGTCAACTTCCACTGGCAACGTGTGCAAATTCATTTAGACGATTACATATAATATTGAAAAACGCCACTCAACCCAAAGTCAGCCAGGCATAAACCAAAGATGAATGTCTCAATGGTTTCCTCGTTCATTTTTTCCAGTCTGAAATGGTGAAGAGACGAGACATCAGAAGAGCAGCTGATCACACAATCTGGGCAGCATCTGTTTCTGAGCAAGTGGGTTTCTTAATACAATGATTGCAAGGGGAATAGTTTTATTCTGAGGTTTTAGACCTAGTAGCCTAAATTGCATAGAATGATAGACTATAATTTATGTGACTTTTAATGCTGTAATGATTTGCTTCTCTTCAAATAGGCATTTCTGCGGGTTCTTTTGCTTACAGTTTTGCCGCTTGCCCCAAATATATAAACTATAGTGGCCAACAGTAACTAATGGGTGAATGATTGTTACCAGCTTGGCTCCTTGAAACCTGGTTTTGCTCAATTATTGTTGTGTTTATGGAGTTAACAGACCTAAAAAGCTGACCAGGTCATCTGTCTTCATACACATAATTTCACCCCATCAGTAGCCTTTTAATTCAATGTGTCTCCAGAGAGGTGGCACCATTTCTAATAGGTGCCTCCTCCCTCTTCCTGTCAGCATAGAGATAACGTTTTACTGCTGATCTGGAAGCAGTTTGATGTTTCCTTTTAATGATAAATTAAAGGGTGTTGGTATTGAGGTCTTATCTAAAATCAGAGCAAAAGGGCAAACCTCCACCGAGAAGCTCAGAGGAAATCATGCCTGGTCTACAGAGCACTATTTCCGAACTTCTCTGCAGCCGCCATTTGCACGTCAAGTTTGAGGTCACAGTCCCATTGGTCAAAACACCCATGATGGCTCATCTGATTATCAGTGGAGTTATGCTATGTGATGGCCGCTAGAGGAGCTCAATGGAGTATCTTCTGAATGCAGGAATTACAAGACTCAAAAACACCGTGGACTCAGTCATCATGGTGTTGATGAAGGAGATATTAGCTGCTCTTCTGTGAAATCCTTAAAGTGTGTGTGTGTGTTAACCAAATTGTCCCCAGAATTGAGGTAAACTGCACTGATACTATTGGATGAGAATATTAGCTAAATTGATCTGAATAATGAAACTATGTAGAGCTGCTATGAAGTCATTTCAGAATTGATTAACTTTGCAACATTGACACAGTTGTTGAACTGAACTGAATCAACATTGCACTAAATTGAGTCTAACAATGATTGTCTTCTGTAGAGCTGCTTTATAGCGGAGTCGAATTTGTTTCATAATTGGAGAAATTTGCAATATTGACACTGTTATTGAACTGAACTGTATCAACGTTGAACTAAATTAGGCTGAATAATGACAATATTGTCTTCTGTAGAGCTGCTTGCAACATTAATAATAGAATATGGCATGGCTGGAAAAGGCTCTTAACCAATCAGATTCGAGAACCAGAACCAACTGTTGTATAAACAGTTATTTTCCTGTTTATTTCTGTAAAGCTGCTTTAATATGACTTGACACAAACCTTGATACACATTAAAGGTGCAGTGTGTAATTTTTATCGGCATCTAGTGGTGAGATTTGCGAATTGCAAACAGCTAGTCACTCACTGCCTATCCTTCAAATTGCAAACTCGAAGGAGAAGCTACGGTGGCCGACGTAGGATCCGACGTAGGATCGGAAGATGTCGTCGTCTGAGTCAGCAGAGAGTAGCAAGTCAAGCAATGAGGTTTCTTTATATTATATTTTATATTAAATTATATTATATTTACTTAATTATTCAGTAAAACCACGTTATTGTGATTGTTATTTTTACTTGTTCATCATTGTGTTAGTCTTTTATTCACTGACTTTACCATAGCCTGTTTCCATGCTAGTTAGTATAAGATAAGAGCTATGGATAAGAGCATCAAAGCAGCTAGGTAAGGGGAAATAGCTAACGTTAGGATGTCCGAGGCGTCGTTCAGACAGCATGTTTTTCTCCACGTTTGCAGAGTCAGGGACAACCTGAGTATTCTGCTGCGTCTTTCTCTGCTGCTTCTCAGTCAAGTTAGTGACGAAACGCGCTCTGTAGCGCTGTTTGTTCGCTGTTGGCTACGGTAGAAACATGACGTCACGATATGTCGACCTTCATTTAAGGGGGGTGCCCGCGGTTATGTAGATATAAATGACTCATTCTAAGGTAATAAAAACATAACGGTTCATTAAGTAAGGTCTTTATACACCACTGAAAACATAGTTATGGGTCTTATATTGCATTTCTGTCAATAGATCCTCAGAAATATCACACATTGCACCTTTAATATACTATATATAATATATATGGGGATTTTTAGAAATACATTTATTCAAGGTTTTATACAAACAAAGAATGTCTAAGTTAATGTGGGAAAAAAAAAAACTTTTGTGGAATGACCCAGAAATGTATGGCATGCCCCCATTTAGATTGCCTTGTGTGTGTGTGTGTGTGTGTGTGTGTGTGTGTGTGTGTGTGTGTGTGTGTTTGTGGGTGGGGTATAGGCTTGTATTTGCTACATGATGTAAGTGTTTGGCATTCTAGAAGCTGATGAAGAGGTAACCTAATGTCATCCCATATTTATCTCACCAAAAATGTACCACAATACCGTTTTTACAATAACTGTACCTGGGTTAACTTTTGCTACCACTATCATTCGTTTATTACGATTTAGTAGAACAAACTTATTTCATTGTGGTAGGGTTAAATCCCATTTAATTAATGATTACATTTTCAGCACAAATTTTGATATATGTTAAATATCTTGCTATACACAAATCACTTACCTTGATTGTTTTTACAGGGTCCTTTGTGCGCATTGGTGACCGCGGGCAGACCCTGCTGCAGCGCTTTCCTGCTCACGGCCTTCAGCTGGCAGATGTTCCCGTACGTGTTTCCGTCACTGCCACACACTTTACTGCTGTACCTACACTGACAGACCCCTTTGGACAGTCTCTTTCCGGACGGGTGCTTGCACTCCAGACCGTCCCCGCAGGGCAGATCGTCCTTGCGGCCGCACGGCTCGCCCTCTCCGTGCGCGCACACCAGACAGCAGTTACAGCGGTCCGGCACATACCCGCTCGGACAGCTCGGGCTCGGACACCTACTCACATCACAGCGCTCCGGACACTTGAGTTTAGTATCCGCAACAGCATTTAAAATGTAAATAAAAACTACCGAAACGAACGGAATGACCTGCATTTTAAATGAAAACGTATTAATTTTCAGACAGCCCTCTGGAGATCACCATTACGCATCAGATTTCCAAAGCAAAAATCGAATTTCCGATTAGATGTGTGCGTTCCTGTAGACTCAGTTGAAAGACCAGTGTGAAGATGTTGTCCCAGAAAGAGGAATATTTCTTATCCAAGCCAAGCTGATCAGTTGGTGGTATATCTGATATTCCACGTGCATATGATTAAAGCAGTGTGTGAAGCCTCTTGATGTGTGGTGCTGTTACTTCTGCATCTGCCGACCATCTCAACATCCTCGACTGAAGTCTGCTTTTCTCTTCTCCCTAGAGGAGGCGGGGAATTTCGTTTACCCCAAATCGCTGAGTATTCACATGTGGGAAGTCCGACTCATTTCTTTTCAGAGAACCGATTCATCTATTCTTTTTGCAGCTCAAAAACAAAGTTAACAATAAACAGTAGCCTACTAAAATTAATTTACTCTCGACTGAAAAGGGTTATGCGGTTTATTTAAAGTTAAACGTGTTTATGTGAAAAAAGTGTCAGACGATCGTAAACATATTTCCAGCTACGTTTCATTTACGTTTCATTTCTGCCATCTCGGTTCTATCAGACAGTGAGTTGTCCGAATCATCACTTGTGAAAAATAACTCCACTTAAATGCAGGGGCGGTTCTAAGGTCAGTGGGTATTCGGGGCTTTAGCCCAAACTAAAATTGGGTATTTTTATATAAAGGAATGAATGAATTATTTATAAAAGCGATTTATGGGAATAAAGACAAATAAAGGCTTATTGTATGACAGGGTTTTTCCTGGCTCAAAATGAGACGGAGGTAGTAAAATCCTAATAATGTATTTTAATAATAAGTTAATTAAATGTTATTTTTCATAGATCAACATATAGCCTAATGTGTTTTCGACATTATTTTTGTGGGTGGAGCTTGGTACCTCTAGGGGGGTCCGGGGGCATGCCCCCCCGGAAGAAATTTTGGTACATTTTAAAGATAAATTCATTAATCTGGTGCACTCTGAGTCACCCGAATCCACTGTTAAAAATAAATAATCCACCCGCAAACCGCCCATATTCTTTGATTTAGATATCTGCATCTGATCACATTACAATTATTCAAATTCTCAGTGTTAAGCATGATAATATGGTATCACACTGAAGTTGGCTAATTAAAAATGAACATTTGTTTAAAATAAAAGTTCTTCTTTTGGCAAAATTACATTTCCTTAATAGCATAAACAGAGGCTTTACTCCCTTCAAACTTACATTGTCAATGTTTCATTACATCACTGTTTGAAAACACTATTTTTTTATAAGGTTTTATTTTATTAAATGTTTGCTCCATCTTTCATTTCAAATTCTTAAATTTGATCAATATATTCAATTAAAATAATAAGACATTTGGCTGTTACCAATCAAATTAAATAATTTACATTGAAAAATTATAACTGTATTAAATTAGATTATTTTAAATATTTTTGATATTTAAATAAAAAAAAGTTGACTAATTTGCGTCCCCGGGTACTGTCGGTAGTTGGACATTTTTATTGTAAAACAGTCAAATATTGAATGTTTATCTAGGCTACTTACATTTTACCAGACATTCGTTCACTTCTTTAAGCATTGACATTGATGAGCTAGACCGCTGAACTTTTAGTCATCCTAACAAACAGAGCGGTGCGTAATGTAGTGCATCAGAGCAGCATCAAGAATATAAAATACATTGCAGTGAATCTCTTATTTGCATCTTAAGTTTATTGCCAATAATAATGACAGGTTTGCGAAAGTGTCGAACTCGGTGAGCTCGCGCAAAATACATCTTCAGCACAGCGACTCATTTAAACGCCTCTGATTGGCCGATGCGTTCAACAGACATGTCAGTGATTGGCTACAATGCTCAACGCTGCAAAAGCACGTCGTAAGTACCTTTAATGCAAAGGGAAAAATAAATAAAACTGTAATATGCACTTTTCATGATTAGGTAATCGCGGCTGATGTAGGCTAATCTTATTCACTTTTGTTTTTCTGATGAATTGTTTTGCACTATGAGAAAGACAAGGTAACAAATTATTCGGGGCTTTACTAAAAACATTCGGGGCTTAAGCCCCCTTAGCCCAGCCCTAGCGCCGCCCCTGCTTAAATGTATTGAATGTAGCCTACACTTGTTAAAAATGTAAAAGTAAATCAAAAATATACTTGCAGGTTTTTAACGTTAGGCTACTACTAAATTGCAACGAATTACAAATCATGTGCCAAAAATAGGAATACATGACATACACGTTTTAATAGAAATGACATTTTAGTTTACCATAAATACTTGTCAGAACATTCGGCAGTACAACTTAAACATACAGTAACATTGTAAGTAATTATGAAATTACAAAGAAAAATGAACTCAAGTCCCACTTAAGTTGTTCAAAAAAAAAGCACTCTAAGCACATTTAAAATAAATTTAAATTATAATACATTTTTATTTTATTAATTCATTAACAATTCATTTATTATTCATTCAGTGTCTGAAAACATTACATTACGTTCAGTTCACAGTTTTTCCTTAATAAGCTCTTTTTAAAAGTAAAGAGTAATTTTCCCACAAAGGACTGTAAAGATCCGATATCTGTAAAGATCATGAATTAAAAACATCAACATCTCAGCTTACTCGTGCCAAATCCAGTGTACTTAGTCCCCTGATTGTCATTCTTAATTGATCCGAAATCGGTTGCTATAAAAAGATTTATTTTTAGGATAAAAAAACAAAAGGGCTCACTTGTACTCAAGGTTTGCCATTCGAAGAAAGCTTGCAACTTCATATTGTTACGCAATTAAATTCAGTATTAAATCCAATTTTATTGATGATCAGTGCCAACATGGTCTCTTTTTGCAGCCCGGTCACACTAAATGCGTCTCTATAGCACGCATTGTATTTATCGTGCAATTTATACGCGAAAATGAGTTTTTACGTGCATATGATAGGCATGGGTAGGTTTAGTAGTGGTGTGGGGTACGTGTGTAGGCCTATTATACGTTTGGATTAGAGGTGTGGGGTTAGGGTTAGGGTTAGGGCTATCATACGCAATAAAGTGCGTATCGTATGCACGCGTAAACTGCGTATCATATGCACGTAAAAACTAATTTTCGCGTTTAAATTTCACGATAAGAGATCAGGCTGCTTTTTGGCACATACACTTGAATGCCGCCAAAGCACTAGACCCTACAGTACCAGTGCCCAGTGGGTTTGTTTTCACTGAACTGGGAGGGTTTGAACCAACTCATGTATTTCACCAGGCATGAACATGATTATTTAAAACTACAACGCCTGTTATTTTCTGCACTAAGTACAAACAGAACTTTGTTGAGGTAAAAACGTGTTCACTGACATAATGTCCACCAAACATAATACCATTTTTTAAAGAATTGAAAATCAGGCACAATAAAATCTTCAGATTATCATCATTATAAATTTTAGAGAACAAGAAAAAAAAAAAAGGTTATCCATCATGGGATTTCGTGCTAAGACCACGTAATAGTCTTTTTAGTCCCAAAACATTTAAGAATTAATGCAAACCAAACAGTGCCTGAAGGTTACATTGCTTACACTCCAGTAAACACTTGCTGGACAAATCATGTTATATGAGTCAGACATTCCGTAAATAAATCAACTAATACACATAACATCGGCGAATAAAAGTAAACAGAGAAAATTCACACACAAGTCAAATCAAAACATGCAGTGGAAGTGTCATATCCCATCAGAGTCCAGTTCTATCTTGTTGCCCCAGTTATTGTGTTTTTGTACTGGGCTGTGGTCCTGAAACTGTAGTCTGGAGCCAGGTTGATACGGCGAATGTGGAGGTCATTAGCGAAAGCACGAGCTCGCTGGTAGAAGAACAGCGAGAGTTCGCGGTCCATGAGAAAGTTGTGGTAGATAGTGGCCAATCGAGTGCACAGCTCTAGCTGAGATCTCTTGTTGCCCAGATCCATAGCAGCAGCCAGGGCCAAGTGATAATAGCCAGCGGCGTCAAATGGGTCCTGGGATTCAGAGAGAGAGAAGGTTCTACAGTGAAGTACTGAAATATGACCCATGTGAATTGTGTATATCTGAGGAATGCATTTTCAAAAACATTTAAATTTCATGCATCTCTGCATCTAGCAGCTGTGTCAAAATGAAAACTTGCTAAGTGCCAGAAGCTTTGGCGAGTATTTACAGAAAGGTTCGGATTGAAGCGCAGCACTGTGTTCATTTACATGTGAGCAGCTCACGACCTGGTGTTTTCAGTGTCTCAGAGCAGCTCAGTATGCAGTATATGCTCCTCCACGTGAGGTTTTTTCGGGTGTTTATAATGCGCATTTGAAAACACAACTTAGGACAACCATCTCACCAAATTTGTAATGAGAATCATTTATAAATCTGTTGTCAACAAAAGCGAAACCTAAACGTCAAAAGGCTTTCCACCAAAATTGTGAAAACATTTGAAAGCAAATAAATTAAAATATCCAGAAATATTAGTATTTAAGTAGTTTTTAATTTAGCTGTTGTTCTGTAAATATACTGTTCATTAATTACTTGTTTTTTAATTTTATTTTACAGTACATATCATATTAATGCAAGGGTAATATATTTATTGATTTATTTATTTAATTTTATTCAAATAATAATAGAATAAAAAACATTATTTTGAATAATAATAATAAATATAATACTACTACTACTACTACTACTACTAATTATTATTATTACTATTATTATTTATTTTTGTTGTTTTTATTATTATTGTCATACTGAATGAGATTTTGTCCTTAGCTGATGAAATGCCTGGATATACAATGTATTTAAAAATATATATTTGCATTCTGAATATGAGTACACTTATATTTTCTACTACCAGTGGATGTGGATGAGGTGTGAATAAAAAAATAATTTATTCAGTATGTACTTAGACTGCCATCTTCTGGTTTATTTCAGATTTACTGCAAATCTGGAATTAAAGTAATGTGTATTTTTTTTAAATACTATCTCCTGTTCCAACTTAATATGTAAAATTGAAGTAACTAAGTACACTGATTTCCCAGAAAAGTGTAAATACTGTTACTCTATTGTGGTTTCTAAATATTTCACTGCTTGTTTGAAGCAGGGGTGTGTTTCCCAAAAGCATCATTAACCAACTATGATAGCAAGTTTGGTTGTTACAAACATAGTTCAACAATTCAGTGTTTCCCGAAACCATAGTTCCAACGAACATTGCAAACAGCATCGCAAACTTGTGTGGATGGAACTACAGCCCTGGACCTGTGGTTAGAAGCATAGCATAGTTTAGTTGCTTTAGTTGCCAATTTCACTATACTTCTTTTAATTTGTGCAAAGAATAAGTGCCGTATGCTGGGGACGTCATAGTATGTCATAGTTTCAACATTTAATTCAACATCTGTAAATAAAGCAAAACAACAGAAAAAGTATTCCTCATATACTGCATTCATTATTTACAGACACAATCTGACATAAATTTTATCTTGTACTGATGAATCAGCAGTAGTCAGCATTCACCACCTGCGTGACATCACTAACAACACTTCCAACGTGGCTCAAATGACGGCTGTGCGACAAAGTTCCCACGCTTTCAGGAAACAGCTAGTTAGCTTCTCCAACGATTCCTCGTACAACTGCAGTTAAGTAGCGAGTTACGTCGTTCTTCAGGAAATGGCGTGAGTTTTGGAGCGGGACTAACTTTATCAAACCAATGGCAGATGTCCATAGCTTACCTTTACATCATAGAAGATGATGTCTCCAAGTGTTTGGTAAACCCTGACATAGTACAGGGCTTCCTCGTCATACTGCAGGGGTGAGGGACACAGGGACAGGGCTTTTAGAAAGTGGTGCTCTGCCATTTCAAACTGACCCACACAATGGTACAACGTGGCGAGGCGATGGAATGCCACGCGTTCATTTAAATGGTCAGCTGGAAGAAAATACACAGACGAACGAAAAAGTTATTTTTCTCCCCTAAAGGTTTTCGGCTGTTAATTGTTGTGAACATGAGTTTCCCAGACAGCAACATGAGTCGGCCCAGATCCGGGCCACATCTGGTACAGCCGCGTTTCCACTGTCGGGCCAGAGCCGGGCGTGCTAGTGCGTGCCAGGGCCAGTCGCATTTCCACTGTCACTTTAGGGGCTTGATCGGGGCTTACTCGGGGCCAACGGCCAGGCCCATCGAATACTTTGGTCCAAAGCGGGCCAGCTCGGGCTAGAGGAGTGGTTATGAACAGAGGCGGGGTTTACCTGAGTCGGGAAGACGGCAGCGCCGGATGATTCTGTCAGCATTAAAGACTTTAAAAATAAATTACCTCAAAGCTCACTTTCATGTTTGAATGCCTTCTGTTTGTGATCTGATGTGGATTCTGATTACCGTATAAGATGCAAAAGACTATGCACGCTAACCATTACCATAGTTCACGAGTTCACACTTACATACAATTAGAGGGAGTAAAGTTGAATGCGTATTTGGCGTGCCGTCCGAGGGGAGGGCTCCGAGCTCGGAGTTCGGCCCGAACCCAGAGTCCTCCCCCCCGTATGTAAGTGTTTAGGACTAGAAGCGTGGAGAAGGGGTGGGGGAGAGGGAGAGAGGGATTCTGCTAAACTGTCAACGAATTGAGGTGAGTATACACTTCTTATCGTTGATTGCTGAGTGCTCTCCACTCGTGTTAATTATCTGAACATGCGCCCCCCGAACTTTGTTAATAAAAACATCAATAAATAGTAAATACGAACGCTTGAAGAAATCAGACAAATCATAAAGGCTATCACAATCCTGTTTTTATTTTATCTGTCAGTAGCCTACGTCTCGTCTCTTGATACCAGACTATCATAAAATAAAGCAACTTTCTTTTCGGGAGCTTCCTCTGTTTCTCTGACTGAAAATATAACTGTAGTAAAGTAGTATATAAAATATAAAGCTCCTCAGGTCGACTTTTTGGTGGCATATTTGTAGAAATTATTATTCTTTCTAAATATGATGTAAACGTCCTGTAACTACTAAATAAACAGAAACAGCCTGGACTGAATAAGTACGGTAAACCACTTTATTTCTGTGTGACTAATGTGCAGTTTTGACACAAATTAATTTATTTTGGTCAGTGAATCACTTTTTATTGTAAATATGTGGTAAAACATCGATTCTTGGGTTTTAAATATTCAAGTAAACAATGAAAACGCCAGCAAACGGTCGCTTTTATCATGCTTATCATCATCATGTGGAGCTTCTGGCCCGACAGTGGAAACGCAGCAGATTTGGGGCCTGGTGCAACTGGCCCGAGGCTATTAGCCCGGCACGGCCCGTTTAAAGCCCTGGCTCGCACTGGCCCAACAGTGGAATGTGGGCCGGATCTGGGCCGACACTATGTTGCTGTCTGGGTTACCATGTGGACTGTATTCTCAAAAACAGACAGGCATGAAGCCACAATCATTCTGAATAAAAGTATTGATCATTTAAATAAAAAAGGTTGTGCAGAGCATACGTGTTCACCTACCCAGACTCACGCTAATGTCTAATGCAGTTTGAGTGAACTCAATGGCCTCTGAACACTGTCCCAGCTGCAGAAGAAGCTCTGAAAGCTTGTTACACAGCCGAAGCTGAGAGCGCACACTGCTCGTCTTCACTGCGATGGGAAGGGCTCGGTCCTTAAAAACAGATACACATTCTTAGCATAAACACAGTGAAGGATTATGATTGTGATGAATGTTTCTAATAACAAAAATACTGCAATAAAGTAAAAGGAAATTACAGGGACCTGACATTCACAGAGTGCAATAACAACACAGTGCGAAAGACCTCCCTCTTCCTCAACAATGTGTGCATGACCTACCCTGTAAAAACAGATGGCTTTCTCTCTGTCCTGTGAACTGTTGAAGAAAACATCCCCTGCTGCCTCCAACATCTCCAGGGCGAAGAGTGTGTCTCCTGTGCTCAAGGCTATGTCCTGGGCTACCTGTTACATTGAGCAAGGTCAAGCAATTTTCCAGTTACCATTATCTTAGGAAATGGAACTTTGAGATTGCATGAAGTCAAATAGCTCACACACACACACACATACACATACACACACAAACACAAACACACACACACACACACACACACACACACACACACACACACACACACACACGTTTACTTAGCTATCTAAATGGGGACATTCCATAGACGTAATGGTTTTTATACTGTACAAACTGTATATTGTCTTCCCTTATACTAACCCTACCCCTAAACCTACCCATCTTTAAAAAAAACTTTTATTACTTTATTTTTATACCAAATTTACAAATGAAGACGTCCCTAAAGGGAGGTTTTTTGAAATTTTGTCAGGTTTTGGTCACTTCTGGGTATAAATTTGTCCCCAAAATATAGTTAAGTAGGTACACACACACAGTCCATATTATTACTATTTTCCACATTTAAGTCATACAAATGACTCCCCCCCCCCACAAAAAAAAAAACAATAGAAGTATGGGAATTATGTAGAGACCAAAAATGCTAAACAAATCAAAATATTTTAGCTTCTTCAAGTAGCCACAGCTCTGCACCAGTGTTGTTATTGTTAACTTAACATAAAACGAAATAAAATATAAATGTTGTTGAAACAAACTCGAAGAAATAATTGCCTTATAAAATAATTTAGTTTGTTAAAAGTATTAAAATGACTAAATCTAAAACTGAAATAAAAGTAAATTCAAGCTAAATAGAAATATTCAACAAAAACTATTTAGACAAAATAGCACAAAAAAAAAAAAAAACCTGAAAATATAAAAAATAAAAGTTCAAAATATGAATAATACTACAATCATAAATCATATTAAAATGACACTGTTCTTTCTGCACACTCTGACGTGTATTCTGGGCGCTTGGTAGTAATTTGTGTTGTCACCATTATATCTCTTAACCTTTTTGTAAGACTGTCAGACAATGCATATACAGACAAATTAGATGTATACAAAGATGTAAGATGTAATGTTTGAGTTTATGTTCAATATGTGTTCGCCCCCACTAACTACAGTAGTTCCAATCACAGTAACTCCAAAGAATGCAGGGAATGAGCGCTGAATGAAGGCAGTTGTCAGTCACCTGCACGTAGAGGTCCACTAGCTCCGTCTGTTGGAGGATGTGGTAAATCTTCCCTGACTGTAGCCAGGCATGAGCCTCCTTACGTTTCCTGCCCAAGTCGATGAAGATGCCCAGGCTCTGCTTGGTGTAATCTAAAGCAGCTCTGTTGGATCTGTGAGATGACATGACCAAGAATTTTAGCAAGGCTGTCTGCAGTCTTTTTAATAATATGTGATGTCTTACTGCCGGCAACTCATTATTACTGAAAGAACTTAGGGCTAAACCACCACTTTATTATATTTGAAAAATGTAAACATTAAAATGAGAGTTTACCCAAAACTTAAAATAACTAATTTCATCATACACACCCTCATGTCATTCCAAACCTGTATTCTTTCTTCTGCAGAACACAAAATAATATATTTTGAAGAATGTTGGTAACCAGTTTTGGTGACCATTGACTTTCATTGTGATGACATAAAAAAAAAATCATTTATGTTCCACAGAAGAAAGAAAGCCAATGGATTGACATGAAGTTAAATGAATTATGACTGAATTTTCAATTTTACATGAACTATCCCTTTATCGTATTGCAATTACTGTCAATCTTTCTTAAATGTTGTCATGGGCAGGTCTCACTTATCGGTGGCCAGGTTCAGGTACAGCTGGCTGATCTTCTCCAGTATCTCTCCCTCTAAGCTCTTGTCTCCTATCCGCCGGAGAAGGTCCAGCTGGTGCTTGTTGTAGATGATACACTGGGCTTCGTCTGGACACACCTCTTCGTATAGCTGACACAGGTGACGTGTGGCTTGCAGCTGGCCTGTTGTCAAGTAAATAAGAATATAATTTTGAGGCATGAAGGTATAAGTCTGGTGACCAGCAAACCTGATAATATACCATCCAAAAATTCTAGAATACAATACACTTTTGTAAGACTTGAGAAATTAGAAAATGCCGGGCAGTCTACTTGAGTCAGTCGACCACTCCCTGAGAAGACAAAGGACCTTTCTGGAAATTAACATTTTAACTCTCTCTTGTGAAACTAGCACCACCACCAGCAAGTCTCAGCTAAGCAATCCTAATCTACATCTTTTTCCCTTGACCCCCCATTCCCCCATTCCCTCTTTCTATCATGCTGAGATCACCTGAAATTCACCCAAAGATCTATATGGTTTAAATGTGAATAATTATCATACAGTATTACACGTGTTTGATATCATTTGAAATATCTCAGTGCGACTGGTACAAAGGTCTCATTCCCAAAGATGTCAAACAAAAGGTAATGAAGTTTTTAAGAGTTTAGAGATAACTTGCACACAAAGGAGGGTGGGTCTTCCAGGCAAATGGCATCCTGCCCTTAAAAGGTGTAAACTCTGAATGCAAATTCCCATTGTTAGCAAATGTTTCCATATGAAAATAAGTTTCTGTCTATATAATGAAATGCAGCAAGAGGCTCAGGGCGATTTGTAATGAGATCTGCCCATGTATTTCTTGAGTCAGGTACATCTTTTTCTCTTTATTCCAGGGCATTAGATGTTTTGTATTGGTTATCTTTGAACTGATTATGTAATTGGCATGATACATTTACCTGACATAATAAAATTGTAAACATTTGATTTTATTCCAACTGACATTATTTTCAGTAAAGAGTTAAAAAGAATAGTCAAACATTCGTAGCATTTAAATGTTAATAAACATTTAATGATGCACAGATATCATTAAAACCTTTTCAGTTATGGAGTCAGATGAAATAACGAGGTAATGCATTTGGAAAAATGTATTTCGTTTAATCAAATTACTTTGCCACGAGGAAAGACAGTAACGCTCAAAAACCTTCACCCGCTGACCGGATGCCTCCATTGGGCCGATTGAGCCGGGCTTACACTTTATAAAGAAAAACTACACGCCTATAGACAATATGTGATTCGCATGCACACGATGTCACAGTTTTCACAAATTCACATTTTCGTAGTTTACACGGAGACAATAATGGTATCATTTTCAAAAACTTGCACTTTGAAAATGTTTTCAAAAGCTTGCGTTTTCAGGCACCCAAACCTGATAATAGACCAACCCAAAACTATAGTATATACAATACTAAAATTTGTGGGAATTTATTTTATCCTTGTGAAACTGATTGGATCATGAAAATTGGGCATGTAATGTAGCCAGGTGGTTGGAGGGGAAGGGCTGAAAGAGTAGAAGTAAATTGTGACATCAGCAGAAAAGGAATGTCGTTTGATAATTACTGCGTTAGATTAAACTGGGAAGGGTCATGGCGCTTACATATTGTTGTCCTATTGTTAGTTTAACTGCTTCTATTGCTTTCCTCATTTTTAAGTCGCTTTGGATAAAAGCGTCTGCTAAATGATTAAATGTAAATGTAATGTAAATGAGAGCCGGAGCAAGTTTTATTCAGAATAATGTGCTCAGATGTATCATGCACAATAACAATGGAATGAGTATTAAAGGGTTACTGTAGTTTACCCAAAAATTCTGTCATCAATTACACACCCTTATGTCGTTCCAACCCATAAAGGGGTTCACACTACAGTTTTTGTTCCATTGACTTCCATTCATACGCATACAAATGTGTCAGACCGGAAACGCAAGCTCATGCGAAAAGTTTTGCATTTCGCTGCGTTCCAAAGTTCAAGTTTGGTGAACTCTGACCTGTGAATTCGAATCACATGAAGATGTGTGACCAGTAGACCAGTAGTACGTCATGGCGCGACCTCTTGGCTGAATTAAAAGAACTATATTTTTGCAGTAAAGTCAAGTAGATTGTATATTGTTACATTTTGAATGTATTACTATTTGTTATATGTTGAATTCATGTTTATAAAAACGACGCTGCAGAGTATGACATCATTTCACGACCGTTGCAGTGTCCGAAGAAATTTGAAAGTTGTGGCCTAATGGTTAGAGAGTCAGACTGGTAACCCGAAGGTTGCGGGTTCGATTCTCAATTCCGGCAGGAAATGACTGAGGTGCCCTTGAGCAAAGCACCTAATCCCCAATCGGGCGCCACAGCAAAATGGCTGCCTATTGGTTCAGAGGTCTGCAGTGTGTGTGTACTCACTACTCCTAATGTGTGTGTGCTAACTTGGATGGGTTAAATGCAGAGGACAAATTACAAATATTGGTTACCATACTCAGCCTTCACATGTCGCTTTAAAAAAAACACATGAAGATTCTTTTAATTAAACCTGAGAGATTTCTGTCCCTCTACTGTAAGTCCATAACATCAAAACACTGACTCTTCAAAAAGTTGGTAAAATAAATGTATGAAAAATATAATCCATATGAATCTAGCAGACATAATCCAAGACTTTAATCCAAGAGACACAATATCATATCCACCTTATTCCTGACGACCTTACTGCGTTTTGAATCATGGGTGGCACTTCCGGTTTGGGGAACTTCCATTCAAAAAGGCTGAAACGAATCATTTCAAATCATAAGGTTGCCCTACAAATAAAGCTGATCCGTCAGTTTGACTGGAGGAGCTGTCAATTTTCCTTCATGATTTATTTTCAAACATCATGAGCATAAGGTTATACTTGGTATTTTAACGTGACACGTTATAACAAGAATATCTATGGCAAGAGCTCTTTTCAGTCGCTGCTTTATTTTCCTCGTGATTAATTTTTTCCCTTTGCAATCCGCTGTAAAAGTATGAAAAAGGACAACATATACTGCACATTTGTGATCTGTTCTCCCGAACTTAATTTACGATATATATTCCATTAATAATTCACTGGAATGCACGAAGAATCTCTCGTTATTCTCCTCAAATCCTCACGTCTCTTTCCAGGTTTGTTTTCACAGGTAAATGCAATTTATTATCAGTCAAAATGACGGAAATCACTTTGAAATAGTATCACGTAATGCTGAAGTTAATGAACATTTTTGATTAAGGCAACATAAGTTACATAATACAGATATATATTACTACAGTGATTAACCAGAGACTCGCACTTTTGGGGTTTTTTGATCTGTTGAAATACCTTGTTGATGCTTTTACACTTTTAAATTTCCTTTTAATGTTCGATGGTTGAAGGGTGAGTAGAATAATGTCATCTCATTGTGACACTTTTTTTTTTTTACGTACTGCGTTCATAGAGTGAGCGTTTCACTGATTGTTTACAGCTTAACGGAAGTTACACCCATAATTCGCGCAAAGCATCATGGGGCGTAGGAATAAGGTGGATATGGCGAACAGCAGCTCAAACGTGCTTGCTTGACGTGCAAGAACCAATGAGGTGTGGGACGCAAGCATTTTGGAGCTACCATAAGAACCAATAAGGTTTATTCTCGCACATCAAGCAAGTACAATTGAGCTTCTGTTGACCATATGATGTGCTTTATGTATGTGCGTTGATCAATGTTTATATGTAATCCTGGATCACAAAACCAGTCACAAGTAGCACGGGTATATTTGTGGCAATAGCCAACAATACATTGCATGGGTCATAATTATAGATTTTTCTTTTATGTCAAAAATCATTAGGATATTAAGTAAAGATCATGTTCCATGAAGATATTTTGTAAATATCCTACCGTAAATATATAAAACATTTATTTTTGTGAGTGAATGCAGCACAATTGCGAACATACAATTTTCTCAATGTTTCAAATTTTTTGCACCCTCAGATTCCAGATTTAGAAATAGTTGTATCTCGGCCAAATATTGTCCTATTCTAACAAACCATACATCAATGGAAAGCTTTCAGCTTTCAGATAATGTATAAATCTCAGGGTCACATATTACATCTGTTCATCATAAAGTCATTGTGTCTTTTCAGAAGACTTGAATTAATTGAATCATTTGAATCATATGGATTACATTTACAAAGTCTTTATGAACTTTTTTATGCATCAAAGTTCAGATGGAATGGACATTCTTTTAGGTTTCATTAAAAACATCTTCATTTGTGCTTTGAAGATTAATGAATGTGTGTAATGTGTGTGATTTAGGTGTGTAAATGATTAGAGAATTTTCTGGGTGATCTAGCCTATTGCTTTAAGAGAGTAAATAGAATAGGTTGTGATTTCATGTTGACTTTAAATACTGTACAATCAGAAACAAAAATTCAACTCTAATATCTCACTATGGAGAAATTATTACGTCAGGATGTTTTAGATGTCCTTAGGTTTCACTTACACTAATACAGCTATGATAAACACTTACTATCCATGTGATCGATGTACATGGCGGTCAGCAGGGCCCATTCGTAGTAGATCTTCCCATTCTCATGTTTTCCCTGGGAAATAAGGTGTGTCCCTAACTCAAGAAGCACTGAAATAAAACTGAGTTCATGCCCTTCATCCTCAAGCTCAGAGAACAGCTCCACTGATTGAGTGAGGTATTCTCCTGCCAATCTTTTTGCCTTGATTTGCAAACACATGAATCCACAGTTGGCCAACGCTATGGCCCAGTTGTGTCTGTCCTCAAACTCCTCGCATATCTCGATTGCAGCCTGGTAACTCTCATCTGCCTGTCGGATGTCCGCTGAATGTCTGTATGAAATGGCCCGCATGTTGTAAACCACACCTTCCAGGTGTGTTGTACAGTGCTCTGGGAGTGATGACAGGACAGCATCCAGCACTTCCAGAGCGGTGCCGGGTTGCTGGTTGCAGATGTAAAGCCACGCCATCCAAATGAGAGCAGCAGTAGTGTCTGACTGGCCAACGCCGGACATGCTGCTGTGGTCGAGGACGGTTAGCATGTAGCGAACAGCTCTATCGGGCATGCTGTGTCTATGGAAGAGCCAGGACAAACACAGAGCGTGGACATGACCCAGCGCAGGCTCCTGGCCAGGGGACACTAAAGCAGCGGCACGGGTCAGGTATGGAGCCACTTGTGTTGGGATGTCCACCCCATACAGCTCTGATGCGTTTTCCATCAACAGAGAGACACCACAAAGACAGTGTGAAGCGGTGGCTCCTACCTGTGAAAGAGAATGGATAAATGCACAAATCAATTTATTTAATTTGATTAATTGATTACATTTTTTTATTCATTAATTTATACTCCAATTATTTTAATGCACTTTTTGTTGTATTAATTAATTAACTATTTAATTCAATTTAATAACATGTTTTACATTTTTTTTGTTATATTAAATTCTTTTTTATTCAGTTTTAATTTACACTGTGAAATGGTGCCTTCTACCTGTGAAAGAGAATGGATTAATGTACAAATCAATGAATTTTATTATTAATTTATTATTTATATTTATTATTATTTAATTAAATGTTAATTTATTAAATAAACTTTAATAATTGTATTAATCAACATTTGTTTAATTATTTAATTTAATTAAATAAAATGTAATAATTTGTTATTTTTTTATTTAAATTAATTTTTATTAATTTTTAAATTTAAATTAATTTTTCTCTGTGACATGATGGCTCCTACCTGTGATCGGATAAATGCACAAATTAATGTATTTAATTTAATTTGATTTATTTACTTATTTATTTTTATTTAAATTAATTTTTCAATTGAATAAACTTTTATTTAATTATTAATTAATTAGCTTTGGATTTAATTTAATTATATATATATATATATATATATATATATATATATATATATATATATATATATATATATATATATATATATATATATATATTAATTTAAATATATATATTTAATAAATATATATACATTCAATAATATATATTTAGAGTCCTCTCTGAAAACACTATCAAGTAGCACTGACCTGAAGTGATGCTCGCCGTGCGCAGCTTTCAGCCAAACGTGGCAGACTCTGGTCGCTGTAGAGTCGTGCTAACACCAGGAAAACATGGCTCACTGTCTCATCACATGCTTCAGGAACATCGTCAGCAAGGATCAAAAGCCTTTCGATGAACGGGATTGCACTCATGGTGTCTTTAAGCTTCAGGTGGAGCTTTGCCAGGATGAAGCAGGCTCGGGCCTCGGCAGGCTGATTCTTGGCCAGGATGGCCTTTTTTAGTACATACTTCAATACCTCAGGGTCCTCACAGCCAAACAAACAATCAGGGACAGCCATCAATAAAGCAGACAAGCGCTCTGACAAAATGAAAAATTTGTCATGGTTCTTCTGTGTTAGGTAGATGAGTGCCAGGTTGGAGTAAATGGCGGAAAGCAGAAACATGTCTGTGAAACAATCCCTGGGTACATTCAAGGCCTCCTCATAATAAACCCGAGCTTGAGAGAACTTTGACCTCCCTGCACAAAGCTGTCCGAGAAGAAAACAGATTCGGCTCTGCGCCCACCAGACGTGCTTCTTTCGTGCCAATTCTCGGGCTACGCCTAAATACGCCACTATATCCTCCTCATCAGAGTGACCCTCGAAATGTGAGATGAGGAATTCTGGGTAAGCGCTGTACAGGAGCATGAACTCAGGCTGGTGGTCACGACTGCTCAAGAATGAGAGGAGAGCGTGATGTCCATCTGGACTGGTGCTGTCCTGCTCAGAGCAGACAGAAAAACGGGGGGTTTCCCGGGATTCCTCTGTATCATTAGTTTCTATCTCTATCTGGTGCTTGATGCTGACTGATGAATTGTCCTTTCTTTGAGTCTCACCGACCTCACTCAAAATGTGGTTGACTTTCTGTTTTAGATTGTTCACTTCTTGAGTCTTGTCTGAAGACAAAGAATAAAATAATAAATATATTTTTAAATTAAATTAAACAAACAGATCATTATTTTGTTTAGCCCATATTTAAGGGATAGTTCACCCAAAACTGAAAATGTTGTCATTTCCTCACCCCCAAGTTGTTTCAAACCTGTATGAGTTTCTTCTGTTGAACACAAAAAAAGATTTTTAAAGAAGTTTGGTAACCACAGAGTTGACGGCATCCATTGACTTCCATAGTAGGGGAAAAAATCCAATGGAAGTCAACTCTGGTTAACAACATTCTTAAAAATATCTTCTTTTGTATTCAACAGAAGAAAGAAACTCAAATAGATTTGGAACAACATGAGGGTGAGTAGGCCTAAATGATGACAAAATTATGAACTATCCCTTTAATTAAATAAAAACGGATGGGATGGATGGACTTACTTTGAACTGGTCCCGAAATTTCTTTCGCCAGATCTGTAGTATGTAAAGCAAACATTTGTTAAAGGGGACAGATTAAGAGAGAAATGGACATTTAAATGGTATTTAAAGCCATATTTCCTGTCACTGTACTTCATTTCGTTACTCTTTAGCGCCTCAAGTGGCTGAATTAAACACTTCAGGTGCTTAGTTTCTAGAACTGATTGCACGGCTGAAGAAAACGACACGTCTTTGTAAGTTCAAATCTATTGTGAACCTGGCTGTATGGATTCTGTGTGTAATTTGTATGTGAATATTAACCACCAACAAGGTTTAAAAGAAAAATCTAAAGTATTATTTTCTCACTACGGGTACAAAAGTTTTGTTCCAATGAGCCCCGTGGGACGCGTCTGCTTTTAGTGATAATGACGTTGTGTTTTAGCATTGAAAACAGCTGGACAGTGTGGCAGAGATGTCGAAGGCACACAAGAAGAAGGCAGGCAGCGAGTCTGGGATGATTGTTTCAGCTCCACGATGGGAAGAACCTCAAGGTAAAACCGCAGAGCAGACACGACACGCGGCAGATGAAGCGCCAATAACATGCGCACGCACACACAGTGACATCTTTAATTTACAATTGCCTTCATTTTTACCTGTTTCATAGATTTCTGTAACCCTGACAAACTGCTGTTGTGCCCCTATGACCCAAATCATCTGATCCGGGCCTGCCGGTTCCCCTACCACCTCATCAAATGCAGGAAGGCATGTGTGCAGAAACCTCCACAATCATTACAGTACAGCCAAACGCTTATTTATGCATCTCCACAATGTTCAGCAATAAGAATAAGATATCATTAGACCATTTTAGGCGTAGGTTTGATGTGTATTTTTGTAATCCGTATACTTTTAATTTTAAGGTAAAAAATTTAAGTTAAATTAAATTAAGTTAATTAAAAAAATTAATAAAAAACGATTTAAAATCTAACACATGAATGATTTCAATGTAGCCTAATAAACTAACCTGTTATTGTTTATTTCTTGCATCTGTTTAACACCGCTAACTCAGCTAGCAAATGTCCATAGTTCACCCAAAAATGAAAATTACCACATGATTTATTCACCCTCAACCTCAAGCCATCCTAGGTGTATATGACATTCTTCTTTCAGACAAATACAATCAGACTTGTAAAATCGAAAAAATGTCCTGGCTCTTCCAAGCTTTATAATGGCAGTGAATGGCCGTTTCTGTTTTGAAATCCATCAAAGTGCATAGTCCATGATAAAAGTGCACAGCTCCGGGGGGTTAATAAAGGCCTTCTGAAGAGAAGCGATGTGTTCGTGTAAGAAAAATATCCATATTTTAAACTTTTATCAACTAAAATAACTAGCTTCCGGCAGACGGCCTGCGCAAGTCGACCTACGCCAGAATGTCCTCCGACATTTCTCTTTAAAAATTGTCGTTTTAGACTTCTAATTCATGACTGGTGTTTTGTTTTGCTCTATCCTCTGCGCTTCTGCGTTCGTCATTGCGTCATGTGTCAGGTCAAGGTTTACTCTTTCACCGTAAATCGATGCGTACGGCCGTCTGCCGGAAGCTAGTTATTTTAGTCAAATAAGTTTTAAATATGGATATTTTTCTTACACTAACTCATCGCTTCGCTTCAGAAGGCCTTTATTAACCCCCTGGAGCCGTGTGGAGCACTTTAATCATGGACAGATGCACTTTGATGAACTTCAAAACAGAAACGGCCATTCACTGCCATCATAAAGCTTGGAAGAGCCAGGACTTTTTTTAATATAACTCCAATTGTATTCGTCTGAAAGAAGAATGTCATACACCTAGGATGGCTTGAGGGTGAGTAAATCATGGGATCATTTTAATTTTTGGGTGAACTATCCCTTTAAATTGAAAGTTTTTTTTTTTTCTTTTTTTTTTTTTTTTAAACTTAAAGTGCTAATAGTTCAGATGTAGGCCCACAAAATGTAAATGGTCTACTTGTATGAAAGGTATAATTCGAGAATCTTTAGCACTCAATGACATTAGTCAGATGATGGATTAGAACCAAAAAAGTTCTGAGCTTTAATATTTATGTATTTAACAATATTCATGTGGTGCAGTGCAAACACTGATATGCAAATCTAGTTGCTGATGTAAAATCAATAACTGATAATGTTTAAATTTGGCATGAAATCTATTTTATAAATTCAATTATCGATCTTGTGAACAATTAACCTCTTCTAATGTTTCATAAAAAAAAAAGTTTAATCAAAATCTCAAAACTTCAAAAGCTTCGAGTGAACACGGACTTCTCTGACACATGTTGGACTTCTCCAATCATTTAGTTTGCTTAAACCCTCCCCTTTTTACAATCGACTGCAAGCTTGCATTCAGATCTGCCTCCATCTAATCAATAACTGATGGAAAGAACCAATGTTCTGTCCTATATTTCTTTTTCGATAATCTGTTTTAGTCAAATGCACATCACAAAATGGAAGAAAAGATCTGTCACTACCTCTGTTTCATCATGATGTTAAAACTAAAAGTATTGAGTGCTGATAGATGTCTGTGATCTTAATATTATTTGTAGAATCACCCTGAATTGATCAGTGAATTATGGACATGTCCATTCAATGCACGCCACTTGATGAGAAAAGATGAGCTGTCCCATCACATCCTAACCTGTGTGGACCGATGCTCTATTAGGGAGACCTACGGTAAGATCTGTTTTACCATTTCAGCTTCATAATATTGGACTCCTGCAGACACAGCCCATGCATAATGAATCTGACATTCAGTTGTACACTGAACTGATCTCAGTCTCCTTTGCAATGTTAAAAGGGGCCAGTGAGAAGACTGAGAGCAAGTTTCAAATCCCATTGAGCACCTGGACTGCACCCGTGTGTGATGAAGACTGGGATGAAGGTAATACTCTGACCCATATCCTGAGTTAAAGTCACCATGAAATCAAAATTGACACTACTACTTTTTTTATGGACTATTGCCGTATTTATTGTAATTGATTTATCCGTGCACATCTTTATTTTTTTTAATTCACATGCCTTCTTAATCTTTAATCAAAAGAACTTCACAAAGATTTTTTAAGTTACAAAATGTGCAACGATTTGTTCCTATGATGTAATTACAAACTTTAACATCTGATCATGTCTGCGTCTTACAGAAGTGGACATGCATGCAACCGCAGCGCCATCTTTTGTCAGGGATGTGTCCAAATCGATTCCTCAGGACAGGTCAGTGAGCAGGGGTTCTCAAATCATTATCTGCAAAGTTTAGCTCCAACCTTGAACAAAGTCAGCTGCCTATAACTGTATGTAAACATGCCTGTTTCTAGTAATCCTGAAGACCAGGGTTGTGCAAATTCACCCCCTATACCCTCATTCACTATTCCTTACATTAGTCCACTAATATAGTTCACTTGAGGGAGTGAATGAAAATTCGGCAAATTCGGACGCTGTGTGCGCCAGAAGAGCTGCTGCTTTTGCATAGACGCATATCACGATAATGAGCGTACAATAATGTTATTGTGGGCACTTCAAAATACCGTGAACAATTATTTATTATGAATTACTGCATTTTAAGAATACTTTTCCCATCAACTGGGTGAAATGCACCACACAGCTGTATGCTCCATCTAAGAGGCATGTGCGCAAAAAAGCCCAACATGGATGAGCAATGTTTCAAACAGCCTTTCAGATTTTTGTATTCGCAATGGTGTTCATCACAGCACCAAATACTTAAAGACTTAATAGACTATTTATTTTCAAACTTAATTTTTAATCTGGATTAGGCTACAACATGCTCTAGATATTGATTCGAAAATGTTCTGATTCTTTATTATTCTTCGGTAACACTTTACAATAAGGCTCCATCAAATCAGTTAATTAATTAGTTAACATAAACGGACAATGAAAATTATAATCTTAATTTCAACAGTTAGTAACACATTATTAAAATCAAAGTAACAATTTTTTTAACGGACATGAGCATCTGTAACATGTCTGAACTAACAATGTTTTTATTTTTATTAACTAACGTTAACAAAGAATAATAACCTCTGTAACAGCTCATTGTTAATGTTAGTTAATGCATTGAAAAGTTACAGTCTTACTTGAGACTTTAATCTGTTCGAAACATTTGTTTGCTTTATAATTATTTGTGAAGCATAAATAGTTGTAATTTCTTAATGACTTTGCATGTAATGGTTTCTTTACTGAAATGAGGCAGCTTCAATGACATATGTGGCCGACAAATGCGACCTCCAGTGAGCAGTTTGAATCATATGCCAGTGGTTCCTAACCCTGGTCAGATAAAAGTGTTTGTCAGATTAGACCGACGTTAAAAATGTGCAGTGTTGGCGTTACTCCAGGACCAGGTTTGGGAACCACTGTAATATGCAATGGCATTTAGACTTCTGGTTAATGTAGTTGGTAATAGACCATCATTTTGATCAGATTGGTTGAACATTACAGCAAAACCACAGAATCATGAACTGCTGAACTCTCTTTATAATAGGGAGAACAACTGCATTTCCAGAAATGCGATTTCTGGTCTCAGGGCGCCACGAATTCTTCCCTGGACGAGCAGCTGTACTGATTTTTGAGCTTTTTAATACATCCACCATGTCAAGACTACTATTTTTCATTTTACAATGAATACTGATAGTGTTGGTTGCTTGTTTTGGCATTTTATTGTATAGGCCACTAGTTCTTACAGTGATAAATTAGTTTCCTAATCTTTAGTTCAGTTTCCCAAAGGAACAATAGAGGTGGTTTAGGTTCTGTTTACACCACACAAAAGAAAAGCTTACGACCAGGATATTTACAAGAGTTTAGTTTAGACGTGTTTTGTGTTGTCATAGTTGCTTTGTTTGTGCCTGTAATTCTGCCTCTGTGGTCTCTTAGGAATGCCATCCTTTTTTTCCTTGACAAATGCTTATCAGAGAGCAGATACTGTGGTAAAAGCAAATAAAACTTAATTTATTAATGTTAAGATTCAAAAACCTGTGAGCCTTACCAAGTTTGTAGTTTGTGCCAACATCACTCTGGCATATTTTCTTCAATAAAGAAATAGTCTCCTCTTTAATTTTGTCCTGATCCAAGGTAATAATTTGTCTGTCCTCGTCTTTCAAGAAAATGTCAGATGATCTATGATGTAAGCACAAGATGAAGTTATCGTGAGTTAAACTGTTACATTTGAGACATTCTACTATAAGTAACTGTAACTTCATGTCAACTAACTCTCATTAGAGTACTAGTAGACTGTTAAGTGTTAGGGTTTGGTTAATAGAATAAGTTGACGTACAGTAGTTGCAAAGTAACTTAGTCAGTAGAATGTTTGTTGGGGGAGCATTACAATAAAGTGTTATGTTCATATATAATGCAGCTATAATGAGTGTTAGTTGACATTGTAGTTGCAAAATAAAGTGTTACCAAGTCAGACTTCTTAAAATATTCATAAAATCACACAAGCACTTACTCACAAAATGAACCGGTTGCTTTGACCAGGTTGGTTTTGACAAGTCCGATATCCCCAGTTTTCTCAGATTTTCCCATAAACCATTCAAAACAGGCCACCAGCAGGCCCAGGATGATGATGCGTTCACCAGCCTGGAAACTCAGTTCATCTGGTACTTCGGCATCGTAGTCCTCTGTGGTCTCACAGACGCCTACTGCTGTGAGAGATATCGTTACAATTGGGGTAGAGTTAGTTAAGTGGACTGCCGCCTGACAATGCCGCATTATGAAAAAATTAAATTACTAAAAGAAAAGATCTACAGTTTTAAGTCTCAAAAATCCCATTGAGTTATAGACTGTAACATATCAACCTTCTACATGAATAAATCTCTGAGTAGAGCCTTTGGATTTTTTTCTAATCATTATTATTTCTTGCTCTGCTTTCTATTCTTATACAATTATGCTATTCTTAATCCTCAAGGATTGCAAGTGACAAATGTAATGTGCATATGTGTAAGAAATAAGGTTGCTGTTATAAATATTGAAGTCGCATTTTCATGTTCCATGCAATTTTGTGATATTGTTAATTTTATGTCCAACCTCAATACTTTCAGTTGCCAATCTTGTACATCATATGCCATTTAGTTTTTAGTTATCTTTAGTATCTTGTATATTTATTATGATAGTTGTCGAAATGAAAATAAATGAATACTATTATTCTGAAAAGATGCATTAAATTGATCAGAAGTGACGGTCAAGACGTTTACATTGAATGTCTCAAATGAAGGCTGTTCTTTTGAACTTTCTCTTCATTGAATCTTGAAAAAAAAGATCACAGTTTCCTGTTTTCAACATTGAAAATTCAGCTTTGCCATCACTGGAATAAAAAACAGTCCACATTATTTCACAATATAAGTGTTTTACTGTATTTATGATCAAATAAATGCAGCTTTGGTGCGCATAAAAGACTTCTTTCAAAAGCATACCGACCCCAGTATTTTGAACAGTAATGTATATGTAAAATTATTTAAACGTTTTCTCACCAATCTGTAATGGAAGGTCACACGTGTCCTTTCCACCACCCACTAATACAGTCTCTGGGCAGGACTTTAGAAACCACCTTGGGAAGTAAAGAAAATTCATTGTTCTTAGTTCTGGGTGCTCTGTTGATTTTATGACAATAAGTTCAAATGAAATTCATAAGGTGACACGTACTCATGAAAGGGTATGACTGGCTCCAGAGCTGGTTTTGGCTTGGTTCCTCTAGACCCATCTGCTAGTGAAAGCACTGACCACCCTGACCCTAGGAATGGAGGCTCAAACAGGGCGATATCCCCCTTCTCCAAATAAAGGTCGCTACCTGACGTAGAGCTATCAAACATCTGATTTGCTGTGCAGCATCCAAAGAAAGACCCTCAAAAATAAACAATACATTTTTATTATAAATAACAGTGGAATTCACTCATACATCTATGTGCCAATCCATTTCTGTAATCAAATACTAAGGTAGCTTTAATCTTATTCATATTAAGCATAATATAGTGTTCATAAGCAATATTTATTACCTTCTTGCATTAGGAAGCCTTTATACATCAGATTTAGTGTCTCCTCTTTAATTGAGATCTCAATTCCTGAATGCTGATCAAGGGAGATTAACCAGAACTCCTGGTCCATGAGAAGATTCTCCATACACTGACCCAAGAAGCCTGGTGGAAATTACAAATGTTGTACGTCATGAGATATTTCGCTTTAATATCCACTACTGGTCATTTGTTTGCAGTCATCAATATTTTTTTGAATGATTTCTAAAGTATCGTGTGACACTGAAGACTGGAGTAATGAGTATCGCAGGAATAAATCACATTTTAAAATAGATTTTTAAATAATATTTCAAAATATTACATTTTCAATGTATTTTTGATCAAATAAATGTAGCCTTGGTAAGCATAAGAGACTTCTTTCAAGAACATAAAAGACATTCAAAAATCTCAATTCCAAACTTTGAATGGACAACAACTGCCATTATTAATAAAAACAGTATGATACAACAGTATATCCGAGACACTGAAATAAGAACAGACCCATTCTGTGGTATGTGCTGAACTTCCATATTTCTTCAAGGGTTTTAAAAGTGATAAATATAGTCCTTTCCCCACTGTTGATGGATACAAAGTGAGCGGACAGTTCCTGCAAGACAGGGAAACCAGTATGTTAAATGTATCTATTTAAGGTTTTGAATATTTTATGTATTCCAAATAGGGATGCCCATACAGAGATTAAAGTCTTGACCCCTGAGAGGTCAGCTTCCAGCACACAAAGTTTCCTGCAGAGCACTTCCTGTGTGCCCTCATCGGCAGGAAGTCCGTCGGGCCCCTCCACCAAAGCCAGCTGCATAGCCAACACTGCAACAGGAAACATGCAACATTATCTACCACTGCATCCAACACTAACAGATCAGCCTCCATATGGAAAACATTTCAGTCAGCTCTAGTAAATGTGTATGGACAAATGATTTAGCTGGTGATGTAAGGAGGATAGTCAGTTAATATAAGGTGACATAAACCAATCTGGCCTTTATACTGCTGTAAATTCCAGGTATAGTTCTACTATAGTCAGTTATAATAATAAAAAACATTCATTTCTAGAGCAATATTCATGGTTCAATCCACAGTTTAGATTTTGAATTTTACCATAGTCATGTGATGTTTCACTGCTGTGTTTAACAGAGAGGGTTAATAAGTGACAGTCAATGGGCTTTTTAAAGTCCAAGGTATGATCTCTAAAAGTTACTTTTTTTTGGAGTGTCACCAGAGCAGATCAGAGTTCAATTATATGGATAGATTACCAAACAATTCAAATTCTGTCATCATTTATCCATCCTTTCTTCTGTGAAACATAAACAGTTATTTTGAGGAATGTCTCAGGCTGCGTGTGCGAAATCGCATATTTCCCTACTAGCAGGCGAATAACAGTGTGTGAAAGAGTTGAATGTCCAAATTAACAGCATTTCCAAAACAGAAAAGATTGCGGTTGACTTGCTACTTCTAACGAGACTCAAAAGTGTGCATCCGATGGACACTTTACCATCCCATGAGGCCACAGGGAGAGAATTTGGGAATGGCAGTGAAGCAACGCAACCGACTCTGATCACATGACAATGACAACATGGCAAATGTAGTACATCTGTATTACATTCACAAAACACACATTCATACTAAACATACTTTTTAGTGGTCGCAAAGTAATTATCGGGTGAGACCGGGGATGAAAGTAACACCTTTTGTTTGAGCATCGGTAACTCAGTGGTTGTTTGTGCTAGATCTCTCAAAATTTGATACATGGTAGCCACATTTGTCAGCTACATATATACAGTTGGACATGTACAACACAATCACAGGTTATGTGAGTTCTGTTGTTACAACCTACCCCACACACTGAGGTTGTGACACTAGCTGGGGATAGATGTAACAGTGAGAACTGATTTGCTGAAACAAGATCCACACAATCTAAATATATGCAAGAATGTTATTGAAGAACAAAGAATAATCAGTTTTGAATAAAGTGAGCAATTTAAAGTAACAAAAAACATTGTATTGTATTTCTTTAAGGACTTTAAATATAGCAAAAAAACAATTGCCATTTGTGTTTGTACTCTATTCCTGTCACATGACAGTTCAGTATGTTGCCATCCACCTATTTTAGGTGAATCTTGGGATATCATATAAAAACGCTGGATAGAAACGCAGAGATTCATACAAATGCATAAATTCTACAAATGTACACAAATAAAATCGTATGTGCTCAATTGGGGCGGATAATGTTTTATCCGATAAGAAGACGTGCATAAACTATGATGGAAACATATTTACTTCATAAATCCCTCAGTGCGCAACAAAAAACTCATATGATTTTGTCTTACCAAGGGGATGTGATTTCTAACTGGAATCATCATATTACATTTTTTAATTAACTGTTACAACTATCCCCACCCCTAACAGCCACAACGAAGCTAACGTTTTTAGCATGTGGGTTTGAAGTTAGCATGAATGTAAAGCAACAAATTAAACTAGAGAAACAGCTAGATTATGCAAGTCAAATAACTGTATCTACAATTCTATGATTGCTAGGCAATTTTTTTTTTTTATCTTGATACAAATTATTTTACTTTTTGGTCATAAAAATGTACAATGTAGCTCACAGTAACATGCCACTTCTGTGAGCTCAAAAAGGTGATGCGAGTGTATGATATTGATGACATCACCATAGCTCTTTTCTGACATGTCAAACTGACCCCGTGTTACAACACTCCCCTATTCAAAAGTATACCACCTATATTTCGATTTCGCACGCAGCCTCAGTGTCTGTAATGGAGGTCAAAGATCAGCAAAAGGGTTTGGTTACCAATTCTTCTGAATAATATCTTCCTTTATGTTCCAGTAAGTCATACAGGTTTGGGACGACATGAGGATGAGTACATTTAACGTGTATCAGAGTACAGTGACAGATCACTGCCAAACTCTGCACTTTATCCACATAGTAAAGATTTTTAAAGATCCCTAAATCTCGTCTAAAGTCCAAAGGGGATCGTGCCTTTTCAGTTGCTGCACCCCGCCTCTGGAATAACCTGCCTTTGGATATTATATGTTGTACTAAATTGAGTGTTGAGGACACCGCTGGCAAAACCAGCAATGCAAGTTTGAGAGGTGGCGCCCCGCCAAATCTCGCGAGAATCACGGCTTGCTTTACGGCGCCGACGTCACATACATCAACAACATACACTCACCTAAAGGATTATTAGGAACACCATACTAATACTGTGTTTGACCCCCTTTCGCCTTCAGAACTGCCTTAATTCTACGTGGCATTGATTCAACAAGGTGCTGAAAGCATTCTTTAGAAATGTTGGCCCATATTGATAGGATAGCATCTTGCAGTTGATGGAGATTTGTGGAATGCACATCCAGGGCACGAAGCTCCCGTTCCACCACATCCCAAAGATGCTCTATTGGGTTGAGATCTGGTGACTGTGGGGGCCATTTTAGTACAGTGAACTCATTGTCATGTTCAAGAAACCAATTTGAAATGATTCAAGCTTTGTGACATGGTGCATTATCCTGCTGGAAGTAGCCATCAGAGGATGGGTACATGGTGGTCATAAAGGGATGGACATGGTCAGAAACAATGCTCAGGTAGGCCGTGGCATTTAAACAATGCCCAATTGGCACTAAGGGGCCTAAAGTGTGCCAAGAAAACATCCCCCACACCATTACACCACCACCACCAGCCTGCACAGTGGTAACAAGGCATGATGGATCCATGTTCTCATTCTGTTTACACCAAATTCTGACTCTACCATCTGAATGTCTCAACAGAAATCGAGACTCATCAGACCAGGCAACATTTTTCCAGTCTTCAACTGTCCAATTTTGGTGAGCTCGTGCAAATTGTAGCCTCTTTTTCCTATTTGTAGTGGAGATGAGTGGTACCCGGTGGGGTCTTCTGCTGTTGTAGCCCATCCGCCTCAAGGTTGTGCGTGTTGTGGCTTCACAAATGCTTTGCTGCATACCTCGGTTGTAACGAGTGGTTATTTCAGTCAAAGTTGCTCTTCTATCAGCTTGAATCAGTCGGCCCATTCTCCTCTGACCTCTAGCATCAACAAGGCATTTTCGCCCACAGGACTGCCGCATACTGGATGTTTTTCCCTTTTCACACCATTCATTGTAAACCCTAGAAATGGTTGTGCGTGTAAATCCCAGTAACTGAGCAGATTGTGAAATACTCAGATCGGCCCGTCTGGCACCAACAACCATGCCACGCTCAAAATTGCTTAAATCACCTTTCTTTCCCATTCTGACATTCAGTTTGGAGTTCAGGAGATTGTCTTGACCAGGACCACACCCCTAAATGCATTGAAGCAACTGCCATGTGATTGGTTGATAAGATAATTGCATTAATGAGAAATTGAACAGGTGTTCCTAATAATCCTTTAGGTGAGTGTAGGTGATCCAAGCAGCCTCTATGGAAGACACTAGCATGCATTTTAGACGTGAATCATGGCAGAGTCGACGAAGAAAACGAAGAAAGCACGGTGGGAAGCAGTGGCGGCTGCTGGTCTTTCAAAGAGGGGAAGCTCATTTTTGGCCTACATCATAAAAATTGTCCATTTATTTATACGTAAATTCTGCCCTACGTTCCTTTTCAAGAAAATGCTCTGTGACCGTCGTACTAACTAGGCATCTTTTCCATTAACTTGACCAGTGTCCTCTCAATGGCCAGCAGAGTTAAATATAATTGTATAAATGTAATAATATAATAAAGGTATAAATAATAATATAATAAAGTATAATAATACTACTACTACTAATATTTTTTTAATTATTTTAATAATTTTTTTTTTTTAATTATTACTAATAATAATATAAAAAATATAAGTTATAATATAATAAAGATATAAATGTATAATTGTGTGAAATGTATTATGAAAATTGGCTAGCAATTTCGACAAGCAAATACCAAGAAATAGGTTGCAGCAGTTTGTCTTTGAAAAATCTGCGATGGGACTGAGCTCGAACAGCTTCAACATCAGCGACTTTTTATTGAATGAAATCGCTGTCAATCAAAAGGAGACGCAGCCTTTCGACAGACCCTCCAATCATCACGCAGAAGCCCAGCGTCCAGGCCAGCCCACTTCTCATTCACCCCCAGAGACGCTGAGCGTCCGTGGGCGGGACATAATCGCAGCATTTATCCAATGACCGTCTAGTTTCGAAGCACTGAAAAAAACTGTTCGAAGCAGCCCCATTGAAGTCAATGGACGCTGGGCTTCAACAGGGAAATGCACTGTGACGCTACGGGAATGTATGAGAATCGAGTCAGCCGACCTGCTATATGCAGCTGATTCTGAACGAACTTGTCTTTGAGATGAACGTGTTCTTACGCATTTTTAGTTAATAAAATGTTAACACAATAGTACATATTTGACCATTAATTTTTTTGACATTATAGGGGAAGCCGAGCTTCCCTTGCAGTCTTAAAGAAATCCCCACTGGTGGGAAGAGTGCAGAGACGGCTCTGCGTGAGTGGTATTTACGACTGTAACGTTAAACACAAGTACTCCACAGCGACAGGGGTCGCCGTTTGAGAAAAACAGAAACTGCATAGTGTGCCTTTAAAAAGGAACCCCATATTGTATATGGAGAAGTGGAGTTACCTGTTGGTATATTATCATCAGAAGCTCCTGAAGTTCCTTTGACACTTCCTCTTGACGTCTTATAATCTGAAAAGAAATTTGCACACTCCCTTAATCTTGGCCCTTACAATGATGTGGATCATTTCTGTTCCTTATTCACTATAAGCGTGTTAAGGATTTTTTTTTTTTTATAGGCCTTCATCCGGCTTTCAGAAATACTGTGGTGAAGTCTACATTTAAACTTTAACCTAATTATGTATACAGGAAACTATCAGGATGGAAATAAATAACTTATGTTAGCCATGGCTTATTTAGGGATATGGAGGTAACATGCATGACAACTAATTATGATATCTGATGTTTTATTACCACAAAACATCACACAATCTATAAAGTAATTTGGTAATTTTGTGTTTGTGCTGTTGCTTTCCCACCAAAAATGTTGATGTCACTTCCTGGATTAGTTACAGGTAGCCTATTTTACAAAAGACTAACAGGATGGAGCATGAAATGAAGGACACAGACAATATTAGTGAAATGATGATTACTAATTAAAACAATATTCATGAGGTAACATGTTTTGTTTGAAGCATTTTAAGAGAGAGAGAGAGAGAGAGAGAGAGAGAAACACCTTAGGAAACACCACAGTTAGAAGTCATTGAATAGCACTTTGAAAGCAACATCTGCTTTAAACCAAACTAAAGCAGAAACAGTTTTTTAAAAAAACATCCATGTATGTATGATACAATATAAGAATGTAATATAGGAATGTATTACAAATTTGTTAAGAATTTGTTTTGGTTTTCTCGTTTAATTCTTTATCATGGTGGTCGTGCTGCTCGAGCCCCTACCTTTAAATGAAGACTCCATAATACTATCCCGTGCATTGTGTGTGTACTCATTCGACAGCTCTCTACGTATCGTCCGAATTCTGTCCGGATCGGACCCCACGTCGTTCCCGGTTTTGGACGAGTTTCTACGAGCAGCGGCTGACATCCCGTCAGAGTTCCGAATGACTGCGCGCTCTGCTCTCGGTCACGCGCTCAACGCACTGATACCATATAAAAGCGCACAGGTGGCAGAACTGATTTTAAGAGCGTGTTACATCATTACAAGACTGCTGTGAGTGACTCCTGTTGTCCTTCTTAACGGTGAAGGTGTAGAGACAGCGAACGTCCCGAAAAACGTCTTGAAAACAGAGGCAACAAGTCCATCTCACGCCTGTCGGAGGTGTGTTATGTGATTTTGGCTTTAGTAAGTTTTTAAAAATAAATGTGACCTTGACACGCACACGTTTTAGCAAAAGTTAATAATCACATACTGAGTAAACAATCAGTTGAAAGAAGCAAAGTATCGCTGGGGGTCCGTATTATGAGTGTAAACTTGTAGGTGTGTCTCTGTGAATTTGGATGAACTCAAAAGACTTCAGAGGAAGAGTGTCAGCATTTTCCTTTCCTCTCTGGTTGCCTGGAATGGGGAGTTTTAAAACCCTTTAATTGTAGGCTACTTTTTAATGGATTCAATACAATTCACCAAAAATCCTGACAAAAAGTTTAGATAGCAGTGTTACTTTGCCTTTGAATCAGCTCAAACCAGTCTGGCCATTCTCCTCTGGCATCAACAAGGCATTTTCATCACAGAACTGCTGCTCACTGGATATTTTCTCTTTTCCAGATTATTATGTAAACCCTTTAAAAAAGCATTAAAAAAGCACTTTAAACAGAAGAAGTGTGGAAAAGCACTACTTCTGCGTGTTTTCCAAGCTCTAACAGTCTAGAATGGTGCTAACAAGATCATGGGTTTGATTCCCAGAACTGAACATGCATTAACTGATAAAATGCACCTTCAATGCAGTGTCAGTTTGTAAAAAGTCTGCCAATTAAGTGTAAAAATCCTCAAATGGTAGTTTTTTATTTTTGGTCTGTGCAGCTGCCTTTAAACGAGGAGGGTATTCTTTGAAAAACAACAAAAAAACAAGTCAAATGTAGAAATGCCAATTATTATTAATCAGTCCTTTGTTTATATGTAATGTCAGATTTTCTTTTTATTTTAACTAATCACTATATATTTTAAATTCAATAGGGTTTGACGTTTCTCCGTGTCATTATTCAGATAATCAGTGATAATCCAAATCAAACGTTTGTTATTCAGATTGTCTAGTGGTAATTGTTACTTTTCTCCGCACTACAAGGAAAACATTGCTATATGGCAACGCTGTACCACAATGGAAAAGTAGTTTTTCTATAAAATTATGATTTTCTTTTTAAATGCACATTTCTTTTAGAAATTGATATATTTATATACTTGGAACTCATGCAAGCCAAAAATAAGTAGATCCCTATCATTTAATCCCTATCATTCCCTATCTCACTCTCATCACATGAAAGAGCTAACTCTGCACTCTTCCTATTGCCCTTTCCGTAAAATATTGCTGTATTCATTTTATGAAAAGAAGAAATAATTTAGTTATTTATACATAAATACAGCTATACTACAATAAACACTTCAAATAAATAAATAACTGCAATCATATTGTTAAAGCTATATTTATAAAAAATCCCAGTGGGGAAATACATTATTGCAATTCACTATGGTACAGCGTGGCCATGTGGCAGCATAGCCTACCTATTTTTCCATAGTGGTGTAGCTTTGCCATATGGAAACATTGATATTTTCTCAATTTACTGTGAAACTATGTTAGACAAAGTTGATTTGTGAATACATATATCTAATTTACTTATCAAAGATGCTGAAAAAAGATCCCCCTTGAGAAGAGATGTTTAGAAATGAGGTAATAGAGCACTTTCTGGAGCACTTCAGCCGGTGTCTTCCGTGTAAGGGTGACAGTGGGAAAGAGTGTTTTGGAGGGACATTCAGTCATTTACGTCATGTGACTTAAAAAGAGCACATCATTGGCTACGTTAAGGCCTGCCCTTTTAATTCCTATAGTGCAATATATTGTATTTTTTTTTCTGAATAACAAGGAAATGAGTAGAAATTAATTGTTGCCATATGGCAACTCCGTACCATAAAGGGTTAACCGCCTCCTGAGGTTTGAATGGGGCATTGTGTTTCTGAAGCGCCCTCTGGTGGAAGCTGTGTCTCATTGGTTATTAGTTCGCAAACATTGACATCATCCTGCTTGCTGTTTTGATAAATAGTCTGCAAAACTGACATGCCAACAATTTAACGTTGAATTAGGATTAGAATATGCTTTAAAAAAAACCCGTTATTTTCGTGAACAAAAATCGTTTTTCGACCAACAGAAGTTCATGCGCCACCGTTTAAGAGTAACGATAAGTTAACCAAGATATCCAAAACATTAATGCTGTTTTTTTTTTTATCACAGTAAAGAAACCGTACAATAACGGCAGAAAAAATAAAAGCACAGCGAAAGTATACGTAATTGTCTGAATTATGTACAGTAAAGCTGGCAGTTCTTGTACCTGCTTCTGCTGTGTGTAGTGCGCATGCGTGTTGTGTGTAATTACAGATGGGATGGTGTGACTGTGAGTAGCTTTCAGACAGCGGGACTGCCACACACTGCCTGCGGGACAGACCGCGAGGAGGACACCGGCCGCGACCAGTGTCAAGAGCCAGTCGCTGTCATCTTAACCGGCCTGACCGAGCCACATAAGTTACACATTGAGCGGTAAGACTCAAAACATTGTGGGAATTTCTGGTCTCGCCGCTTTATATTTAAGCAGCTTTGGTGGAAGAAATAGGCGCGTCCATGTGACAGTTTATTTCAACTATTGTAACTTGAAATTACAGTGAGCTAGTCTGCGAATAATCACCCGGTTCAAATCAGTAAAATAAAACTGAAACACATTTAAAACAAGTTTATAGTGAGATATGCGGGATGTTATTGTCCTTAGGGAGCGGACAACGCTCGCGACAATAGTTGGCCAAATTCTTTATCACGTTCACTGTAAGTTACAGACAGATAGTGCGTTTATTTTATGTCAGCTATCCTGCTGTAAATACACTAACTTACATAGAACGTTAAATAAATCAAGTCATCTAAGTATAAAAGATCTGTGTAAAATAGAATATATAAAATAGTTTTTGATGGCGACTGCTGTCAACGATAAAGGGTGTGTCTCTATCTGTCCTGAAAACAGCAGCACGTCAACGTTCCCTAACGTGTCGTTCACGCGAGCTCTGACCCGTCGACTCTCATTACTTTCTCTTTCAGTTTATGCCATAGATGCTCTCGTTGTGCTACAGGTGTGTTGGCAAATAACACGGACATTTTTAACACGGATATAATACTTAGATTTTAGATTAAAAAGTATACAACAATTAGCTAAGTTTTACAGTCAGTATATTAGGCTAATTATCATACAAAATGACACTGCTGTCACTATACTTGGCATGTCATGTCAATTATCTGGAGCTTCATGGTTTAGTATAGGATTTATTACAGACATGATCATCTGTAACTGAAGTGTGCTATAGTTCATATGTTTTTTATATATTTTATAATATATAAATTGCACTAAACTGCAACTTAATCATTACAAATGTGTAATTACAAATATATTTAAATACGTTACATACAAGTTTCAATAGAAATTACTTTAAAGTATGTTTTAGTTTACATAAATGCTTGTCAGAACATTCAACAGTACACTTTAACCATATTTCAAAGACAATATAATTATGAAATTACATATAAATATGTAAGTTCTACTTAAGTGGTTCAAAAAAAGCACAATTTGTTCAACTAGTTGCATTTAATATGTGTAAAATATAAAACATTTTTATTTAATTGCAATATGCAATTAAGTGTCTGAAAACATCACATGCAGATCACACTCAATTATATTCTTTTAAAGTGTAGGCTATTATTTATGTAAAAAGTAGGCTACTCTTTTTGGAAGTATGCTAAATTATTCTTTTTTCACAAGGGTTTGAATCTGGTCTCTATGTATACTTGTTGATTTAAACTGCTGGGGTTGGCTCTGACGCTTGCTTTCTTGAACATGAGAGAATAAACAGTGTGAATGTGATGATCCATTCATGCTGAGTAACTGTCTGGTTGTGACCGGCTAGTCCTGAATACAATGTGCAATGCTCAATTCATTAGTCACATCAGCAATACCTCCATATCCATGTAAGAATAAAATGACATGACAATGACAATAGAATGGCAATTGCATGATCTTGCTAGTCAATAGCCATTGGTTAGTTTGGACTAAAAAGACTTGATGCGGTTTACTCAAAAGAGTTTAACTGTCAGCGATCAGATAATGTCATTGTTTTCTAGTAGCTTTCTATGTGTTCAATCAATAACACTCTTCAGCATAGAGGAGATCAATGCAGGACCAAAGCTTTAACTCATAAATCCATTAACAATCAAGTATGACCTCTGACTCGTATGTTCTTCTAATGTGGCTTTTCAATGATCTGTTGGTGTGAAATTGTTTTATTGTTATCAAATGTAAATGTGCAGTACACAACCATTCAAAAATTTGGGGTCAGTTCAGTACAATATATTTTTTGAAAGAAATTAATACTCTTATTAAGAAAGGATGCATTTAATTAATCAAAAGTGACTGCAAAGACATTTATATTGGTACAAACAATTTCTATTGCGAATAAATGCTGTTTCCTATTCATCAAAGAATCTTGAAAAAAAATTATTATGGTTTTCATGAAAATAAGAAGCACAACTGTTTGCAAGATTGATGGTAATAAGAAATGTTACTTGAGCAGCAAATCAGCATATTAAAATGATTTCTGCAGGATCATGTGACTGAAGACTGGAGTAATGATGCTGAAAATTCAACTTTGCCATTACAGGAATAAATTACATTTTAAAATATATTAAAATAGAAAACCGTTTTAAATTGGCATAATATTTCTGTCATGTGTGTGATGGTAGCAGCGCACAAAGAACACGAAAAGGATGTTAACAACAGTATTTATTAGACTATACAAAACTCAGGAAAACACTGGAATAATCACAGGAACAACATCACACAATACATAAACGAAAACCACCGGAGAAACTGAAACACTTAAATACAAATGGAGCCAAATGAAACACAGGTGAAACTAATCAGTACCTAAAGCGTAATATCATACAGGTATAAATTCCTTTTTAAGTTGATTATTAAATTGTTTAATTAAGGTTTATACATGTTAGTTTCAATGACAGAGTTCAAGATAAATCTTTTCATTACTACTGGAGCTGCCAGTTTGCTAAGTTTCAATTTTCAATGATTATTGATTAACAGCAAGCACAAACTACGGAAAAGCGGCAGCCCTTCCGGCACACTCAGTGTCTGAATTCACTCACTCGTTTTCATTCACTCCTTCAAGTGGACTATATTAGTGGAGTAATGTAGGGAATAGTGAATGAGGGTATAGGGTGCGATTTCAAACACAGCTAGAACTCAAACTAAGGCATAATCAGTAACTTAGGAAACAGAAAGGAATCACAGGAAGTAAACGGAAGGAGAACAGGAAATAAACAGTCCACAGAACAGAATAAACCATAGATATCATATATAAACGCACGTGGCGGCCATCTTGCCACAGACAGCTCGCTCTCTCGTTTAATGGTGCATGTACTTTTAAATAACCATAACTTGCTCAATTTTCGGTTTGGTTTGTTATAAACGTCAGAGATGTAGTTATGACACTGCATATACACTGCATACATATGAATAATTATAACATACATGTTCAAGCATTCGGAATTATAGCCACGTTAATAACGTTTGTAAGAAACCAAACCGTTTGTAAATCCGTCAAGATTTCAGTGAGATAAGAGGATTTGTGTGCGTGCTGATCACTCACTTTACATTAAGCCTGCCTGTGACAAGATGGCCGAACAGTGATGCCGGAAGTGACTGCGCCATAAGACATCTAGCGTTTATATATGATATCTATGGAATAAACCCTAACAATTTCTCAACATGACTGTTTTAACTATATTTTTTATCAAATAAATGCAGCATTGGTGAGCAAAAAAAGGCTTCTTTTAAAAAAAAAGACAACATTGGGAAGTCTTACAGACCCAAAAGTTTTGAATGCTGGATTCAAGACCAAATCCAACACTTACTTTTCTTTTTTTTTTAAGATGGCTGATGAAGAACTGGTGAAAAAGATGTTACGGGCAGTTCTCCAGTCCAGTAAGAATGGCGTGTCACTGTCCGACCTGCAGGTTGAGTATAAAGACATGACGGGTGAGCTCATACCGTATAAACAGATGGGATATGCCACACTGGATGCCCTCCTGCACAGCATGCCTTTGGTCGTGAAACTGGATAAAGGGCAGTGTGGAGAGGTAAGACTCTCACTTACCTTTTCAAATACACTAATTATTCAGCAGGTAAATGTGAATACTAAAATGTTAAATGGTTAAAAACCCATAGGTGGTGTGCCATGCTACCACGGGGAACGAGATGACCCACATTACTAAGTTTGCGGCCCGTCAGCGCACGGCAAAGAAGACCGGCCGACCTCAGATGGTGAACTGTCAGATGAGAGTCAAACTTGCAGCTCCTCTTGTACTGAACGGTGAGACTCGCATCAGTTTTGTTTATTTCAGCGGTGGACCGACGCAGCACTTCTTGTAATGTGATAGCCAGAAGACATCATATAGATGATGTATGCTAAAGGTTTTACTTTAAAGTACATCAGAAATCATTATGTTTGAATAATCTTTTGTCGTGCTTTAAGGAAGTACACTTATTTTGATGTATTTACTGTCATACTAAAGTACTTGATTATAACTGTAGTGTGTTATTCAAATTCAAATTCAAAAAACTTTATTATCTATCAACCAGTGATAGAAATTTGTCTTAGGTTAAAAGGCTCACATATATACAATACAATCACAAAACACAATTAATACAAAGAAAATACCGCACAAATATGAAAATAAATATTTGAGATTCCATATTTGATATATTCCATATTTGAAATATTTGATATAACTTAATTCAGTTAAGTTAACACATTTTAAATGTGCTAAATTGCAACTCAATCATTACAAATGTGTAATTGCAAATGTATTTAAAATACATGACATACAAATTTCACTAGAAATCAAGTATATTACGTTTTTTTTTTGTTTTTTTTAATATATTTTAGTTTATAGTTTTGTTGCACAATTGCGACTGTAGACGCATCACTTCTTTTAATGTGTTATCCAGAAGACATTATGTAGAGGACATCATCTAATGTCCTGTGCATCTTGTGTCTTTTTTGGTTGTGCATATGGCCTATTTAAACTCCTCTGAGGATGTACTAAGAATAAAGCTCTGCATTAGATCATTCAGATCTAACAACAGTTTGCAACTGTTCTGGGAACTGCAAACTCACAGTCAGCTCCGGCATTTTCAAACTCACGCCGTCCCTTGATCAGTTGCTTGCCATGATACAGCAGAAAGCCGGCATCTGTATTGACCTAGAGAGAGAGAAAGCGGGAGAGAGAGGGAGGTCTGGAGACTGCGGTGTTGTGGAGAGGTACAACAGAGCCTGCGTGGCTGTTCAGGGGAGGATTGTCTGAAACGGGATTTATTTTTTTCTTTCTTCCCTCATCTGTTATTTAATGACTCAACTGCCGCTGCTCTGCCTGGTTCTCTCTTCTTAGCTCACTGTCCGCTGTCTTGTAGAAACTATCAGCCTGTGGAATCTCAGGAGGGCTGTAGACAGTGATAAAGGTGTTAAATTGCTGCCACCTCTCCATGCTAGGCCGGTTGGACGTCTCACACTTTTAGAAAGCAGTCAGCTGGAAGGTATGATGTCATTCTGTTACAGTCAGGTTAGTGGTATGATGTCATGCTGAATGTATATGAGACAATATGGGTTTTAAGTCATAGTCTCCGGTTGACTGATTATGTAAATGTACTGTTGTTGCATTCCACATGCTTTGTTTTCAAGAATGTATATAGAGGAGGGTAATATTTTTGATAATGTGATAATGCTGCTGTGCAGTGGGTTTCCAGAAACTTCATGGTTCTTTTGTTGGAGAATGTGCAAAGTAATACCTTAGATTATCGGATAAAGTGCACTGATTGTTGAGAAGCACACTGAGATATGCTTGCTCTTGCTTACAATGCTGTTTGATTAAAGGTATCAGCTAGATTTAAGCTCAACAAAGTGACATAGCTAATGTTTTTATAGTTGGTCTGATGACTTTTAAAGGGATATTTCACCCCAAAATTGAAAAATCTGTTATAGTTTAATCTCCCTCATGTTGTTCCCAACATGTAATGTATGATTTTCTTTCTTCCACGAAACAAAAATGAAAAATGGAGCACAAAAGGAGCAAAAGCACCATAAAAGTGGTTCATATGATTATTCCAAGCTATATTACAGGTTTTGTACCAAACAGACAGATATCTAAGCCATAATTCACTGAAAATCTTGCCATTCACCTGACATAGGCCTAGCTCTCCTTGATGAGAGAAGCAGTAATATCTGATTTGTGAACAATTTGTTGTTTTAGTTCTTTGGATTTTTTTCAGTGAATCCATTGAACTGGTTCACTAAACCAGCATGAATTGGTCTGTTCTGGTCTCAGGTTACACTCCTATCACCCATTGGAGGAGAAGATTTTGCATCCAGTGTAAACACAGTGTGATATCCTGTAATAATACTGGTTTAATGGCGGTATGTTGACAGAAATTGTTATTACAAGCAAGAAAAGACACTAAGGAGGCAGTTTCTATCATACACTGTAAATGGGTCACAGGACACTCAAATTCTGTCATAATTCTGTCTTGTGGATGGGGCCTAATAGACCCAAAATTCTGTGTATTATTTTGAGCTATGATTATATGTTGTATAATGCTTTTTTGATTTAGATATTGTCTCCTTCATAGCAAAGCCAAGGACATCTCTGAGACAGCCCGATCTTCGAGGACGTGTGGGGCGAGGTGGAGGTCGTGGAGGGGGTCATGGAGACACTCGCACAGGAGGCATGAGGGACGCCCAGCCTGATGGGAAGGGCGGCAGACCCCACAACACCCCCCCAAACACACCCACAAGGAAACCCTCCCTTCCTTCAGAAAGGTGAAAGACTCAAAATAAAAAAAAAGCCTGTCAATTGGAGTTGATAGGTAAAATTTATATATATTTTAGCCAGATTAAGAGATTAATTAATAAGTAATTAGAAAGACAATGAAAAATCATATATTGAAAGATTCATGTACAGCTGATACTTTCTTACAAAAAAACATTATTTCAAGTAAGTGCTCCCATTGTGTGAGCAGCATTTTGCTGAGCAAGTAGCTGAGAATACAAATCAAGTCCTAATGAGTAAACAGAAATGCCAAGCTCTTTATTTCTTCACAGACTCTTAATTTTCCAGTTAAGCAACTGGATGTATCTAGCCGTTGATGCTGTCTGATTTAATTGGCAGTAACAGAGCATTTCAGCATTTCAGTGTTGTCTGAACCCAGTGCTTGTTCAGCGATCGAATGGAGGGTGTTGTCTGTGTGTGTGTGTGTGAGAGATCACTTCAGCCAAAAATCATTGAGAGCAAACAACTGACCTCACTCTTTAGAATTGTGTTCTGTATCGCTTACTGTGGCACACACACAATGGCTGTGAGGGTACAGACGAGGGTGGCAGAGTTAAGCGGTTGTACTGGGGTTTGTTAATCCTCCCTCCATTCTCTAACAGATTAGCCATTCTAAACCAGTCCACAATGAATCAGCACTTTCCCTTTGGTACAGAGTGAGGGGGATTTTGGTTCATCTGACACCTAGAATCATATGCAATAAGACCTCCGCACCCCTGCTTTATCACGCTGCAGCACTTTGCCAAAATGTCTGCTTTTCACCATTGTATTTGTTGTATATTGCTGCTGTCCGTTGAGTTTATGAAAACTGTTCTAGGCTATTGTGCTGTATTCGGCCGACCAATTCATTAACGATTAGGAGGATAACCAAGCAAAAATTAAGTATTAAGTAGTATTTGCTGTAATAGTGTTATTTCTGTAACATAATGCTATTTTGCATTATTTTCCTCTCATAGCTTTTAAAGGGATAGTTCACAAAAAACAACAAAAAAATGTTCATGTCATTCCAAACCTTAGTGACTAAAGTTGTATATACAGTGCAATGCATAAGTGAATACACCCATGCTAAAGTTGACTAAAAAGAGGAATAAAAAATCATATTTTGGAAATTGAACTTAATGCCTTAATTTAAAAAATTAGGAAAAATCCAACCTTTAAGGACACCAATTTTCTTTGTGAATGAATAATGTATCGTAAATAAATAAATGTTCTTCCTTAAAATACATGGTGCATAAGTGAGTACACCCCTATGTTAAATTCCCATAGAGGCAGGCAGATTTTTATTTTTAAGTATTTTTTTATATTTTTTTTTTAGGATACTATGCATCCTGATAAAGTTCCCTTGGCCTTTGGAATTAAAATAGCCCGACATCATCACATAGCCTTCACCATACCTAGAGATTGGCATGGTTTTATTTCAGTTAGCCTAATAGCTATTTTGATTTGCATTGAGAGATGATCTTATGGAAAGTACCCCATGCCAATCTCTAGGTATGGTGAAGGCTATGTGATGATGTGGGGCTATTTTAATTCCAAAGGCCAAGGGAACTTTATCAGGATGCATAGTATCCCAAATTTTTTTTAAAAAAAATACTTAAAAATAAAAATCTGCCTGCCTCTATGGGATTTAACATAGGGGTGTACTCACTTATGCACCATGTATTTTAAGGAAGAACATTTATTTATTTACGATACATTATTCATTCACAAAGAAAATTGGTGTCCTTAAAGGTTGGATTTTTCCTAATTTTTTAAATTAAGGCATTAAGTTCAATTTCCAAAATATGATTTTTTATTCCTCTTTTTAGTCAACTTTAGCATGGGTGTATTCACTTATGCATTGCACTGTATGTAATATATGTATTTAGGGGTGGCGTTTAAGATAGTCTTGATATATCTTTAAGATAGAAAGTCTTGTATACATCACCAGAGAGAAATCTGTCATTTCAGATTTCTATAGTTAAGATATTTCCATTAAACATTAATAGGTAGTTATTATTTTTTTAATTAAACATACAAGGATGAGTCATTCACAATAGCAAACAAAACAATGAGTTTTGTTATCGACAAAGTTAATATGCGTAAACAAATATTTTTGTTAAATTTGCTGTCTCCAGCCTGTTTCCATCCAATTGGCCCTTTACCGATAAAATGGTGTGCGTAATGATGTCATCCCTAAAAAAAAAACCATTGTCGCATAAGTTTTATTGTATCGCTAAAAAAAATCGGCCCTCAAGTCATTTCCATACATAATTAAGCATATATCGCATTATATTGTATCTTTCGCATCGCAAATATTTTGTAAAATGCAGAGAGTAATGAGACAATTGAAATTCGCCAGTTTACCGCTTACTATTTTCAAGAATAATAGGCCTATTACTAAATTAGTAAATATTAATCAGAAGATCACGGCGAAGTGGGACAGCTTGTCTGTCAGGACTGCATGTCACTGCATTTAACAATTGCCGTCTTAACAATTCTTAAAATCGTTTAGAGCTTTTTGGATTCAACCTACTTTATTTTTCTTAAATTTATTTTAGATAAAATTATATTACATATTAATAAATTGTATTTATAATTTTTTTTATTAACAAGTGCCATGTTTGTGATTTTCATTTGTCAAGTAGCCAGATCTTGCCCATGAAATCGTGATGCAGATTTACAAGGCACTATATTTTCCTTCCTATATTTATCATTTTGAAACAAAACATTATTATATATTATTACATTTTTTGCATAAAATTATTTTTATTAACAATTGACTTGTTTTCATACTTCGTTATAAAGACTATTTATATCAATACTTGATCAAGCAATATTCAGAAACTGGTGTAGTTAGCTATTATTTTTCTGATTAATTTTTTTTAGATTGTAAAAACAGACAAAATTAATAAAAAAAAGGAAGAATGATGTTTGAGAGGTAACATGTCTTATTCTTACCAATAGTAATTAAATAATTTAATATACAATTATAATTAATATAATTTTTAGTGGCCTGAGTAAAAAATATGGACTGAGGTTCCTTCTTTTGGACCAGAATCAGAACTGGTTATTTTTGTCCATCTATTTAGGTCTGAGTCTGGTTCTTGGCTGTTTTCTAATATTGGATACACTCCATCAACAAATGAAATCTTGGGGGAAAGATACTAAAAGCCGGCTCACACCAAGAGCGATAACTATAAAGAGAACTATAAAGATAACTATATAAGTGTCCACACCAGCGGACGCTATCCTTCTGTTTATTCTAAGCGTGCTCTGCAGTTTAGCTCTTTAAAGCAGGATGGACTCTGATTGGCTGTCAATATTTTTATTGTTCATCAACTGGAAAAAAAATCATTCAAAAAAAAGTAATGCCAATGATATCGTTCCTCTCAGTTGTGTTGTGGACTCTGCTATTCTTTTATATTTTTAAAGATTTTTAGAACTATATCTTTATCGTTATAGTTATCATCATTGGTGTGAACGGGCCTTAAGTTGTAATCTTGCAGTATACAAGTATATAATCATTATCGTATATAATCGTTCCAAAAGGGCATCTTTTATCAACAAATTTATATTTTACAGATATTACCTGTCCTATAATCTCTTGTTTTTTTTTTTTTTTTTTAGATCAGACAAAAGGATGACCCTTCCCTCCAGATTTCAGAAAGAAGTCCATACCCATCTCTCCCGAAATCCACAGCAGAGCTATGGTGAGTATATGTTAGGTGGAAAAGTGTTAAATATGCAGACCGATAAACATTCTTATCCACAAGAAGCTCCTTTAAAGGTTACAATTATACTGGAGTCCATAGCAACTTCCTCTCCAAGAAAACATTCCAGGCATGGGATATTCATTAAGGATGAAAAGAAAACAGTCATCTTCTGTCTCAAGCATGAAAAAGCTCCTGCTGTTACACAGAGGGACATCGCAGGTCAACATGCATTCAGTTCTGAATTCTGATGTTGCTGTTAGTTATATCTTAAAGCGATAGTCCACCCAGAAAATTGTCAGTAATAGAAAGTCATATTTGTCTGAAAGAAAAAATGACCTTTTTATGGGGGGGATCAAAATATCAAGCATCTGTTTATAGTTTTAGTTTATGGTTTGTCAATTCAGAATTGTTACTAAGCTGCAACATTTATGTTGTTGATATTTCTAGCTTCTTCTAACCTGAATGAAAACACAACTCCAGCAAAACCCAGACTGCCTCATTCTGCGCCTTACAGTCCCAAGCTGGTGCAGTCCCGTCTTAAAGAGGTTCTTAACAAGCACAGCAATGGCCTCTGGGTATCCAAGCTGCCTCAGCTTTATCGAGAGCATTATAAACAAGATCTACCCAGCGAAGCCCTTAAAGATCTGGAAAATTGGACTCACATTTGTACTGTAAGTTTTAAATATATCCTGATTAGCCCAAGTCTGTCTGATGCCTTTAGGGCACATTAGTAAGCATTATGTATTATTAATTGTGGAATTAAAGGGATCAAGTCATGAGAATCTGTTTATGAAATTGCAAAACGTAAAATGTCCTCGCCAGACCAAAAAGACCATGTATTAAAACTAAATACACCTTTTTCACACCTGACTCGTTTGGAGTGCTTGTTTCAGAACTTGGCATGTTTTCTCCCTTCACTTCGGTTTGTTTAGGAATATTTAACGCGGCAATCACACTTGGATCCGCACCAAAATAATCAGTCCAAGATCACCTGAACAAGGTAGCCTCGTTCTGATTTAAAACAAACTCTGGAGCAGTTCTCTCGTAGTGACATAGCAATCCAACTCAACAGACTAACCAAACAAGCTTTATGCATTATGTAAAAAAACGGCAGTGTCTAATTCTGTGGGTGAGCACATTACTTAGCACATTACTGCTTCATCTTAAAATGTCCAATACGGGTGAAGAATGCAAGAATGCTGCCCTAATTTCTGCTCTAACTGATAAATTATATATGATCTAAATATTAGAGTGGGAATCAAGGCTTATTTACATGTATACTGTGTATGTGCATATGTAATGACAGCTAGTCTGAGCTAATATGTCAGTCCATCTTGGACAGTCTGGGACAGTTTTGCCTACATGTGACATGCATAAACACATTTTGAGACACTCTGAAATGTTGCCTTTAACATAACATGTAAACCGAATAAAGGAGACAAACTATCTACAGCAAACTATCTACAGGTCTGAAAACGTCCCAAGACTCAAAAACATCATTTTGAAATCAGAAATCCAAACCCAGTAATCCAAATCCCACATTTCCTTGTTCTGTTGTTGATCCTGGCTGTGATTAGCACTTACAACTCTACACATTTTGGGTCAGAGAGAGAATGGAAAAAGGTCAGGAAAAATAAATTGACTATTTTGGCTCAAAAAGCTCAACTAACATTTAAAAAATTTTTTTTAATTATAATACATTAGCTCTGTGTAGTTAGTCCTCGGAATAATAATGCTGTCTTTTTGTTTGGTTTACAGGTTGAGAAACCATGCAGCAGCAAACCTCAAGAGTTGCTTCTGTACCCTGCTAAAGAAACTAGCCAGATTACACCACATAGTGCTGCTACACCCTCCACACATGACAAATCCCCGTCTCATCACAAAAAACCTCAGATTCAAAGACCATCTTCCACCGCCAAATCAAGCTCTCCGGCGTCCCCCAAGGCTCTATCCGCGGACCTCAAGCAGAAGCTTGGAGAGCTGCTCTTGAAATACAGCAGTGGTCTGTGGGCCCACGCTCTGCCTAAACTATATCAGGACACATATAAATGTAAGCTACCAGAGTTTGTGCTGGACCACCTCACCCTGCTTTCAGATATTTGCACGATTGACTACCCCATGCCAGACAACCCCAAAAGAGCAATTCTGTATGCAAAAGTAGTGGAGGATGAGAACCGTAACCAGTCAGGATTGTCTGGCTCAGAGACGAAAGAGACAACAGAGCTCCGTTTGAGCAGCCAGACTGTTCCCCCTCTTGTCATCCCTAGAGAGGAGTACCCTTCTGTCCTGGTGGTTGAAGCAAGTGACACAAACAACGTCATTCTTAGGTGCGTTTTAAGGTCACAATCCTTAAACAGTTCATGAGAGTTGTGACCCTTGTCATGCCTTGATAAACCTTATATAGAATTAGAAAACAGATGCCATTGTTACAAATTTTGCATTTTGGCAGTAAACAGAGTGCCACAGTTTGGTTCCTCAAGAAAAAAACAAACACTTTTCTGCTTCAAATCAAATTGGTAATAATGTTTCGATTAATCTCAGAAGAGGCTGGATTGGATCAGAGCTTAGAATTTTTGGAAAACCTGGGGAGAAAAAAATATGTTAGGGAACTGTAAAAGTTGGCGGCCACTGTTGTACTTACTGCTGTAAAGTGTGTGTGTGTGTGTGTGTGGGGGTTTATATGTAGGTACATAGGTGAAGGTTACTCCAAGGCGCAGGAGAAGTTAGAAGATGAAATGAGAGAGTTCTATGGGCAGGACAACACCAAGATGGTTCTGACCTCACCATTACCAGGTCAGCTGACTGCTGCACATGCTGAGGAAGAGGAGGAGATCATCCGGGCACAAGTGTGTGAGGTCATAGCCGACAAGGTCAAGGTGCGTTATTGAAGATCACAAATGAGTATTGTAGTATAGTGTAGTGGTTCTCAACCTTTTTAACTCCAGAGCTTCCTATTGTCCAAGACAATATTCAAAGGACCCCCATATAAGATATTTTGGGTATTTCTGATGTAATGACAAAGCTGCTTGTTTTCAAATAATTCCCATGACTTCCAGGTCTTGATGTCATACTTTTAAAATTCTGAGAGACAGTTGTTGAGGTATTTCATCTTGATTTTTAGCTGTTTTAGCTTCTTTAAAATCTTGTTTTTGTCTTATTAAAAATAATTTTAAGCTATCTAGTGACCCCCTTGAAAGTTTGGTTGAAAACCACTGGTCTAGTGCCGTTTACAGTGAATTGTTATGGTTTTCTGGTGAAGAACTGAGGCTGTTTTGATCTGTGAGAAATTTGTATAATATCTTTGTCATAAATAAGCTAATACTCTGTTAATAATTATTACTGCACTTGTATGTTGATGTTTAAACAGGTGTACTACGTGGATCATGGCTTTTCCGAAGTCATCAGCAAGAGCAAACTATTTGAGTTACATGAAAAGTTTTATAGATTGCCTTTCCAAGCCACCAAATGTAAACTGGCAGGTAAGATTTGCATTCAGAACTCCCTGTGACAAAATAGTTTCACATTTGATGTCAAATGTTGCTGTTATATTAATGTTTCAGGCTTGGAGTCATTCAGTCATGAGCAGGCCGTACTGAAGAGGTTTGAGTCCATGGCCACTGGCAAGATCTTATTGGCTGAGATATTAGAGCACGAGGAAGTGCCTCTGGTGGTGCTGTATGACACATCACAAGATGATGATATCAACATCAATGCTGCCTGTATGAAAGCTCTGCAAGACAGATCCTTAGAGAGTCCCTTAAAGGTAACCCAAAATAGAAGTGTGATATTACAATCAATATCAGTCTTATGCAAAATATACTGTGCTGGCATGTACACAAAGCTTGAAAATATTGTCATACAGTACTTATACTACTATAGTACTTATACCAATTATATCAACACTTTTGGAAAGACATTTGGCCAATCAAATTTGAGGACTGGATCTGCTGTATAATCAATACACTACCAATTTAAAAAATTTGGGGTTAGTAAAATTTGTTAATGTTTTTGAAAGAAGCCTCTTATGCTCACCGAGGCTGCATTTATTTGATCAAAACTGTAATATTGTGAAATATTATTACAATTTTATACATTTAAAATAAAATGTATTCCTGTGATACATTTACATATTTAGCAGACAATTTTAACCAAAGCAATTCCAAATATTTCAAAGCAATTCATCAAAGAGCCAACAATAATAGTAATACACAATGCCTGGTTTATTAGACAACTAGATTGGGAAGCAAACTAGAGAATGCAGAAAAGAGAAATTGTGTGTGTGTGTGTGTGTGTGTGTGTGTGTGTGTGGACATTTTACCAAGGACTTTGTAGGCTGAATTTTCAGCATCCTTACTCCAGTCTTCAGTGTCACATGATCCTTCAGAAATCATTCTAATATTCTGATTTGGTGCTCAAGAAACAGTTCTTATTATTTATCTATGTTGAAAACATTTGTGCTGCTTAAAATTTTTGTGAAAACCGTGATAATTTTTTTTCCCTTTTACTTTCAACTTTTGTAAAATTACAAATGTCTATACTGTCACTTTTGATCAATTTAATGCGACTTTGCTGAGTAAACTATTCAGTATTCATTCATATTTATTAGTATTCATTTCTTTCATAATCGTACTAAAAAAAATTGTAAGTTATATTTTTGAGCTTTTAACATATAAATAACATATACCGGTATTTGTATTCTGTCGTAGGTGAACAGTGCCTATATGAATGTGAGTGTGACCAGCGTTTGTTCAGACGGGACGATCTACTGTCAGGTGCCCTCCAGAGGCCTGACTAAACTCAATGAAATTCTGGAGAAGACTGAAAACTACTTCCATTCCCAGGTAACACAATTGCAACAAGCATAATCTCCATATGTGTAGATTCAAATATGTTGCTAGGGACTTCTTCATAGGTGGCCAAAATAGACAGATTGGGATTATGGGATTAGCAGGCGTCAAGTACATAATCCCTAGTAAATAGTTACAGTACCTGCTGGTACAGATTGTGTGACACATAACAATGTATGTATCAAATTGTTTTAAATAGTAATTGTTCATTGTTTACTGCAGTATATTGCATATCAGCACACTGTAGAGCAATGCCCATTTTTACGACATGTATCCTCCTGTTGTATGGCAGACAGGATATGCTCACGTATCTTTTTCCCTATGAAAGGTCACATCAGAGTCACTGGTTTCACGGCCTTTCTGTGGCAAAAACTGTTTGGCTCGATTTAAAGGCAAATGGTCCCGAGTGGAGGTGAGTCTGCTGTCAATTCAAGAGTGAAGAAAATATATATATATATTTTTTTAACAAGACCAGAGTTTAAAACAGTTAATGGCTACTGCAATTCTGTAAGTAAATCTCACTGTAAATGGAATTGTTCCCTCATGCATCAGGAATGCCGCTTTCACATTGTGTCGGAATTACTGACATTATGAGATGACAATTCAGAGATTTAGCTGACTCAGACATTTTTTAATTTGTATGTTACCACTCATAATGCCAAAATGGTTCTGTGTGTAGCTTTGTTGGTAATGACATCAAAATGCTGCATTAGTGCATAAATTAATCTCTTATACTACCTTTCAAATATTTGGGGTCAGAGTAAGATTTTTTTAAAGAAAACACAAAATCAACAAAATCAACTAAAAAATTCAACTAAAATGTTTGTTTGTTTTACTTCCTATTATCACAGAATCCTGACATTGTGTATCATGGTTACCCCAAAAATATTGATAATTAAACAACATTGATCAACATTGATAATAATAAGAAATGTTTCTTAATTTCTTCATGCACCGAATCATCATGTTAGAATTATTTCTGAAGGATCATGTGACGCTGAAGTTACTGGAGTAATGATGCCGAAAATACAGCTTTGATCACAGGAATAAATTTAATTTTAAAATAAATTAAAATTGTAAAAAATATTTCACAAAACTGTTCAAATAGAAAGCAGTTATTTTAAACGAACTATTTCACAATATTACTTATTTACTGTAGTTTTTATCAAATAAATGCAGCCTTGATGAACATAGGAGACTTCTTTTAAAAACATAAAAAAAATCTTACTGACCCCTAAACTTTTGGGCAGTTCTGTATATAGTATACTATAAAAATGACAAATCAAACATAAAAATAGCAAACTACTAATCTTTTAATTATTGAAGCCACTATAATTTTGTTAGTTGCATGATGGCGTAATGGTCAAGTGAGAGAAGTTCATAAAATTATGAGTTTCCTACCTGTAATTATGAGTTTGACAAAGACAGAGTCAGTGATCTCCTGATTATAGTAGTTCCAACATACTGTGAATGTCAGCGCAGCTTAAATTTAAATTCACTAAATCATTGTCTGGTTCCTCTATTGAAAATTATAATTATTGTTGAAATAATCTGAGCTGATCTCTTTAAACTTCCCTCAAATATCATTCCTGATAACTGTGTCCACTGTGGTTTTGTCCTAGATAACTAACCTGCACGGCAGCCGGGTGCTGGACATCTTGTTTGTGGATGTAGGCGTCCAAGCGTCGGTAGAGGTCATTGAGTTGAGAGAGATCCCCCCTTCTTTACTGCGTGACCTCATATCCACCCCGACCCAGGTCAGACAACAGCTAATGACGACAAAGTAGTGGTTTGTTCCAGCAGTTTTGGGTTATTTTTAGTTACATTTGAATTAAGTGCCTGAAGGAGAGTAGCTTGTTTGTAAACAGTCATTTTGTATTTTAAAAGGATATTTGACCTCAAAATGTCATCATTTACACACTCATTTACTCGTGTCGTTCCGAAATATGACTTTATGTTCGGCAGAATGTCCAGACTGCTTTTTTCTCATATTATACATGGCTGTCCATGAACAGCATTCACTTTCATTGTATGAAAAAATAGCAGCATAGACATTTTTCTATAAGAATGAATCAAACTGGTTTGGAGCGAAATGAGGGTGACTAAAAGATGACAGAGTTGTAATTTGTGAGTGAACTAGTTTAATTGTTAGGTCATTAATATGTGAGCTTGTTTGTCTGCCTCTTTCCCTATGTTTGTCCCTCTGCAGGCGCTGAAGTGTTGTTTGGCAGATCTGCCTGTGGGTGGAGGCTCATGGACTCCTGATGCTGTGCAGTGGCTGAGAGACATGGTTCTCCACTGCAGTGACTGCAGTTTGAAGGCCAGTTAAATACTAATGCTGCTCTGTTTTCACATTTACATTTCATCTCACTTTATTTGCACTTAAGATACAAGCATAAAATTGAGGCAAATTCCAGTAAAGGAAAAATGTGTTAAAAAAAGGTGCTTTTACAAAGTACTTTCCCATAAAACAAAAAATACAAGATGTATAGCAATTATAGAAAAAAAGGTAGGGAAAAAAAGATATACTGTATATATATTATGATATACTCTTATATAATTTAATTTGAATTATCTTTTTTTTCATATTTTAGTTTTTTTAATTTGAGTAATTATATGTTCTTGTCATTTTTTTTTTTTATTTATTTTTTTTTAATATAGCTTCAAGTAATTTTTTATTTTAGTTTTTTTTTCTTTTCATTTTAGTACTTTTATCTGACTTTTAACTTGCAATTGCAAATTTATTTCACGCAATGCTTAATTGCGAGAGAAAAAAAGATTTTATGAGAATAAAAGTCGCAATTACCTTTTTTAGTTTTAATTCAGTGGTGGAAACAAGCAGCTCATGAACCAGGAACCTTGACTAAATTAAGGATTAGCAGTTTGAAGATGATGGTTTGCTGTGTTTAGGACTGTATAATATATCTGGCCGCTCAAAGTAATGTGCATTGCAATGACACCTAAAAGAACAGCAGAAAAAAAGCACTAAAAACACTTCATGCATTTTTTTTTCTAGATCACTAAAGTGGATGAGAACAAACGTCTCGCTCATGTTTATCTTTTCACCAGCAAGAACTTCATTGACACAAGCTGCAGTTTAAACCAACAGCTGGCCGACTCTGATCTGTGGAACCACCAGAAGGATGTTTTCTTAAGCAGCCGTGGGCCTTCAAAAGCCCTCAACGCCCCGACAATCCATGCCACCATCCAGGCCTCCAGCCTCAGCACTGATAAAGCCTCACACACACCCAAGAAGATGTCATCACCGCTGGGGAGCCAGGGCACACCTCCAGGCTCTCCGCTTAAACAGCTGGCTCTTCCACCACTGCTGGAGTTGCCTGAGATTGGGCAGAATATGGACGTGTTTGTTTCAGTGGCGTGCCATCCTGGCCACTTTGTGCTACAGCCATGGCAGGATATGTACAAACTGGTGGTTTTGATGGGGGAGATGATTCTGCATTATAATAAGATGGAGGAGAAACCGTTTAAAGTGGAGAAGAACCAGGTTTGCGCTGCCAAGGTGGAAAACAAGTAAGTGTCTGCATTTGTGTGCATGTCTAGGTCAGGGGTGTCCGGTCCTGACGGGCAACTTTCCTGAAGAGTTCCTACACGCCTAAAAGTGATCCTGGTTCAAGTGTATTTAAAGGAAATAGTCTTTTATCGCGTAAAACGGTTTCACGAACAAGAAAAAAATGTAGGGCAGGATTTTATTTTGTCCATCGGGAATTGATTGGATTTTTGGACCATTGTGGTTTGCTATTGCTGTGATGTCATGTGAGTGACAGTTTGTTCCGCCCTCACGGCAGTAGTAAAACATCATCAGAGTAGAGAAGTCGTTGCAAGAGGAAGGGGAAGTTATTTTGTTTAACGATTACTAGGGCACATGAATTAAAAAAAAAAGAATGATGTGCATGGATAAATCTTTTATAATAAATTCTGCAATATTACATAAAAACATAAGAACTGTCAGTTTTGATTTCATGGTGACTTTAATTTGAGCTAGAGCTAAACTGTCCTAGGCTGGACACCCCTGGTCTAGGTAGACTACCAGCATAAAGTCTGATGTAAACCTTGCGCAGAGAGACATGGGGTATTTCAAGTGTTTTGTGAGGTCACGTGACTGACCACTCATCCTCTGTTTCATTCTGCAGCTGGTACCGTGTGTTGGTGAAAGGAGTTCTGACCAACGGTCTGGTCTCAGTGTTTCAGCTGGACTATGGCAAACACGAGCTGGTGAGCGGGACCCAGCTCCGGCCCCTCACCCAGGAGTTCTGCCAGCTCCCCTTCCAGGCCATCACTGCTCAGCTGGCTGGTACACTTCATTTCCTGTCACTTCATTTCTCTTTCATTTACTGAAAAGGCTTTTTTAGCTCTCAAAACCCAACTATCCATTATCCATTCAGAAGAGACTTTTTTCCATGATCCCATGCAGTTCCTGTAAATGTTCCTTCAACAATATTCAATAAGCTCTAATGATGAGAAAAGGCTGTGTGTGTGTGTGTATATACTCATACTCGTTAAAATGCTCCAATAACAACAACCGATACCCTGCAGCATGTGTATAGTGTTTGTGTTTAGACAAAAAAACACAGACAACAGAGAGCATAATGGGGATAAAAGAGAAGACTGTCTATGAAGTAAATGTATCTTATTAGTGGAATATTAAACAAAATATAGTAACACCTATATAGCTGTGGAGCTGCTAAGCGAAAAACTCGCAGTGGATTGAATGCGCAGCGGCACAGACGTTGAGTGAATCCCTTTTCCACAGACATCAGTAGAAAGTTTGTAGTTCAGTCGGATATGTAAATGGCAAAGAAAGTAAAACGATGCATTTATTACTAATGTTTAACTGACGAGAGAGAGAGAGAGAGAAAGAGAGCACTTCTGTTGAATGCTCTTGATTGCTGATCGTTCACTCAGCACCTCATTTGGATTAAAACTAAATCGTATATGTAAGTAAAACATGAACTGTTACGTGATTTATGTATAACGAGTGGTTCCCAACATTATAACAGGATGTTTGCAGGTCAAAAAGTTTCATGAACGCAAACATCCAAAGCGTGCGCCCTGAAAGCTGCCTCAGACAGCGCGCAAATGAAATTATCTTTCGCGTCTTGGGCTTGAACGGACAAATTCACACAAAATTATGTAAAACGTCCATCTTGGCGAGTATTCCGGTAAACATAGTCGGTTATATAACGTAAACAAAGAAAGTGCACGTACAATAGGGCAGGCTATATTGGATCCGTGCATTCGGTCTTAAAGGGACAGCAGCCTAATAAACCTGCTGCTACTGTTAATCAAAGTACAAAAGACAAAGTAATCACTCACTGCTTTTGACTGAATGACTTTTGTAACTTTATAAAGATTAATCGATATTTAATTTATACAGTATTATTTCACATTTGATTACTTTATTCAAATTTCTGTACCTGAAAACTACTGTTAGACCTACCTGAAAAAGCCCCAAAACACTGTTTATTTCATTTGTAATAATTGAATATAATTAATTTGCCCTTCTTTGTTCTATTGTATTTATTTGTGCTATTTGAAATGTGAATGTTCTTATTTTATTACTGACTGCTTGTCTATTAATTAGGCTAGTAGTGTATCAAAATTGTAATAGAGAATTGTGATGTTTCACTGGTGTCTAAACATTTGTACCACTGACTCAATCCTTAGCTCTGAGCCCTGCTGGAGCAGCTCTAAATATGTGCTGTGCTATTAAATGAAAGATAAAATATGATAGAGCAATAGAATGAACAGTGAAAGTAACAGAAGCTCATACAATACATTTTAGCAGGCTTAATTAACAATGAAAACAACTGAAGGAAATATATATTTACTAAGCAAATTAAGCCAACTAAAATTATTCATATTCTTTTGATTTCTCTACCCAATAATATATACAATTTTTTTTTTTTTTTTTACAAATGCAGTGAAAATACAGGTATCGTTATAATTTCAATATATTTTAAAATGTATTTTAAATTGAAAATATATTTCACAATATAACAATTTTTACTGTATTCTAGATTTTAAAAAAATGCAGTCTTGGTGAGACTTCTTCAAAAACATTAAAAGATCTTACTGACCCCAAACTATTCAACTAGAGTATATAAATAATAATAATAAAAAAAATAGTTTTCAAAAGTGTAATCAAGCTAGATTCTTTTAAACTGAATGAGTGAAATAAAAGACACCAGGCAATGGTGACAATGGAGCCAATGGAGAACAACACTAGAAGGAGAAAGGGAATTGCTTTTGTAGAGAGTTGACCGAGTATAAATGTATCTTTTCCAAATTCAGGCCACTTACCAAAGCACTTAACAGACTCATAAGTGCTTTCCCTGACTCATATAAGAGCTCACATCAGAACTGCTCCTTGTTTTCATGCATGCACTTTGAGAAATTCAACTATGACTTTTTACATACTGTTATGAAACAAAACCAGAGTGCAGTAGATCTAAAAGTGTGTCTGATCTTTCCAGGTGTGAAACCCAGGCAGTGGTCTGAGGAAGCCTCCATCGTGTTCAGGAACCATGTTGAGAAGAAGCCCCTGGTAGCTCAGCTGGAATCGGTGCAGGAGGCGTCACAGCCCTGGGACCGCAAGGTGGTGATCTTCTTGGTGGACACTTCACAAGAAGAACGGGACATTTGGCTGCATGACATCATGGCTGAACTCACTGATGAAATGACCAAGACAGAGTAGAAACTCTGGTCAAACTTTAGAGTGTTCTTGAAAGGTTCTTGTAAGGTTGTTCATTAGTATGCTATAAATTAAAGGTTTATTTTTCCAAATGTGACTTGGACGCAGATCTGCGCAAGCAAATGTGAATCATAGAGGTGAAAGGTTAAACTTTTAGACAGAAGCATTGCAATTTATAGCAACTTAAATGTTAAACTAGCAGGCTAGCAGCACCTTTCCATGCTCTTCGCTAGCGGTGTTAACTCTTGGTGAGAGAGTAGGTAATGCATTCCATAGGCTATTGCCTTTAACACAAAATAGCTGTGGAGATCCATCGTCAGTGAATTCATGCTTTCATCTTCTATGGGACCTAAAGTTAAATCATGATCACAGCTGTACCAAACCCTGATGCGATCAATCATTTTCCATAATGTATTTGAAAACTGTGTGAATACATTATGTAAGTTTGACTGTCCAGATGATGTGCTATGTGGAGGCATGCTTCATGCTTTTAAGTATAGCATGTTACAAAGCTGCCAGATTACTACTTTATGGTCCAAAAGAGACTAACAACGCACAGTGCTCTAACTTGCACAAAGCTGATAGTGTCATTTCAAAAACTGTTTACATGAAGACGATTTTTGGAGTCTAGATAGTGTAAAAGACAAGAGGAACGGCACAAGCCGTCCACGCTCTAGACGTATGTGTTTGAGCTCTGGTTTTAGCGTTATTTATTTAGCTTTTATTTTATTTGTGTCTTACTAACAGTATAGTGAAGGCATGGACTGTTTGGGGTTTGCTACAATGTGACCATCCAATGTATTTAAGGTATTTTAATAGTAATGGCATAGTTTTATTACCTGAATATGAGTTAGACTTGAAAGCTAAACCATTGTTGGCATGTAGAATTTCACCTGTGTTTTAACTACAGATGCAGATAAAAGTGGAAAAATCACTGGAAACAACATGAAATCAAAATTTAACCAATTTTCTTTATTAATATACCTTTTTGGTCTTATTGTGAATAAAAAAAAAATGTCTTTGCAATCTTTAATCAAAATTAAATAGCTTGTTCTTTCAGCTGATGCTTGGTATAATATATATTTTTCAGGCAGGATGACGATCTTATCATGATTCTTTTTCATGTTGGTTTTAAGGCTCAAGTTACTGAACAGTACAGCCGAACTAATTTCCCAATTTAATTTTTTTTTAGCCTTACAAGGTAACAAAGTCACAGACTATTTAGGCCAAAGTAGGGGTGGGCGATACGGCCAAAATATGATGTCACTTTATTTTATTGTATCTTTGTTATTAAAAATAAGAATAAATATGCAAATTACAAATAATAGGACAAATACAAATATAAGATACAAATGAAATAAACAGTACTTTAATTTTTTACGGCTACCGTAGGTGTATTTGACAGTATCATTCAAGAAATTGAATAAACAAATATAAAAATAAAACACTACATAGACTTCACTGTATGATTGAAATATACACTGATTCTTATTAAAGCTGCTAAAGTTATTCAGTCAAGAGCAGTGAGTGATTTTCTCGTTGTCTTTTGTTGTTTGATTAACATGAATGACACTGCTGTCACTTTAAGACCGAATACATTCTATATACTGACACGCATCCGAATTTTTTTACATTCACTTAAGATAATAAACGACTGTTTATGTTTGCCTTGTATTCAATTTTCAGTATGTATTTGTATTCAGTATTCAGTTTAAACACAATAAGATGTGAAGGAGAACCTAGTTCAGTACTCACGCGCTGTGTGACACGCTCCAGGTGTACGCGCTCAGAAAAGCGCATCTCGGAACAGAGTGTGAATAAAAAGTTTAACAGGCAAGGCTTTAAAACGCATGCAAATAATAAACTTTAGAGATGACCAATAAGTGCAATGTCACGCTGTGTTGCTAAACGTGATGTACGTAGCGTTGTTATTGGGATGGGGGCGCTGCGCAAGAACTGCAACTGGTAGAATGCATGATACTACGATCTCTCTTCGTTAATCGGTCACGATCTAAAATCGGTATATTGTACACCCATAGCTGACGCCACCAAATGCTCTTATTTTGACCTCCTGAAAAACGGAGATCACTTTTCAGTCCAAATAAAGGCCCACTTACTCATAAATATGCCACATTATGAAAATAAAATCTGAATGCAGTCTTTCATTTTGACTTTGTTAATTACTGTAACTTAAGTAATGATATGATAGGTATCTGTAAGTGATTCTCAACCAGGGGATGATTATTAATATTATGAATTGATATTAAGCCACAGGATAATTATTAATATTATTAATATATGAAAATAATTTCAATTGAAATAAAATCATATCTAAACTGAGTTTATTTATTTTTTTCTCCAATAACTATTTTATAGTTATTGGCCTTTATTCAAGAACATACTGTACAGTTCTAGAAACGTCTGGAATCACAAAATTAATGGTTCATTCATTTAATACATCAATACTACTAGTTTCCGTTAATAAAAAAGGTTTGAAAACAAGCAGCTTTGTCAATTAAAGCAGAAACACCAGAAATATCTTACAGTTTGTCTACACCAGGTCCTTACTATACTTGTCAAAACAGAAAGTTCTAAATCCATATGTCCTGTTGTTGGAAGTAGTGCAAATGCATGGAATGGAGTACATCAGAAATGGAACCGATGTCGTAACTTGGCGCCACATCCAGTGTAGACAGTATCACTGATTATAATGGGCTCTCTTTAACTTTGTCACGTCATGCGTGTAGTCTGGTGCAGACGTGGGTTTAGCCTAAAAATATTGTGTTGGACAACGAGGGGGCCTTCGTGTCAAAAAGGTTGAGAACCACCGATCTACATCAATAACATGAGTCTTGCTTTAAGAATGATTTAGATTAATCACCAGTGTTTATTCACATCATGCATTCATTCATATCCATTCAGCATCAAAATGTGAAAATTTAAATACAAACTAATGATATAGAGATTGGGGTTTAAGAGATCTGAAAGATGGTGGTTTTATCATGGTGGTGTAGTAATAGAAGGAGAAGACGACGGTTGCGTCCTTTGACACCTTCCCGACATCACTGCAGTTCATCGATCACTAGTCGGCAGCACTCGCCCACTTTAGCCGGCTCAGAGACCCTGGCGTATTTAGAAATCTGAGAGTTGACACCCAAAGATCGAGCAAGGTCCTTTGCGGTGTTGTCCCCGGCCACTGTGGTCCCCAGGGCCACGAGCAGCCTGAAGACGGCCTCTTTGTCCTGTACGACCTCTAAGGCAGTGCTAGCCACTGATAAGCACTGTGCCTTGGCCTCGATCTCAGCGGGTTGACCGTACAACCTTCCAGCGTAGTTGAGCAGCAGGGTAGCCAGCGCCACGTGGATGTTCTTGTTGCAGACGGCGCGGAGGTCTCCGGCCCGGGACAGGACTGTGTCACGGTGCCCCAAGAGGAGAGCGCGGCCGTGGGACCCAGAGAAACAGTTGCAGAGAGTGCGGAGCGCCAGCATTTGATTTGCAGGCCTGCCTTCGGGGGTCATGAGACCCAGGAGATGGTTACAAAGACTGGCACCCTCTGTCCCGCCACAAAGCTGGGCATTGACTTCAGGATGGCGCACAGCCAAGCGCAGGATGTCCAACACAGGGAAGACAATGTCTGAGGAGGGAGATGATGACGGATTAAATTGATTGAGCTTTACTATAGTACTTACTGCAATCTGTTTGATGGGCTATTTTGATTTACAGAGAAACAATCTTTGATTAAAGTCACGGTGAAACAGAAGTAGCAAAAGATCTTTTCTTCTGTATTAAGACATACATCAGAGTGTAATGGATTATTAAAAAAAATTGGAAAAAAATTGCGCACTAGGAGTTTAGCTTGTTTCCCGAATCAAATTCAAAGGAGAAAGCGCCCCAGTGGCCAGTTGCATAAACTGCTTACATGTTTATATTGTATTTTTATACATGAAAAATTGTCATCGTAGGTGCATGTCCACTGTGAGAGACATAATCTAAAAAAAAAAAATCCAGAAATCACAATGTATGATTTTTTAACTATTTATTTGTATGATACAGCTGCAAATAAGTATTTGAACACCTGAGAAAATCAATGTTAATATTTGGTACAGTAGCCTTTGTTTGCAATTGCGCCTTGTCCACACTAATACGTTTTCGTTTGAAAACGCATCTTTTTCTCTCCGTTTTGACCTTCCGTCCAAACCAAAACTAAGCTTTTTGAAAACGCTCTCCAAAGTAGATACATCTGAAAACGCAGTTTTTGCGCTGTAGTGTGGACTGTCAAAACGGAGGTATTTAAAAAAACGATGATGTACGTTTAGTCATGTGACGCATATTGTACCAATACATATTCATGTTTATATAGGTATTGTGCCCGTTATGTGCTATTCACCTGTTTTCGCTAGTGAAAACGCTAGTGTGGATAGAGAGCATTTTTAAACGAAAATGCAGTTTTTAAATGTATCTGGATTAGCATTTAGTTAGTATCTATTTTTCTTTAAGACAAAAAGTAGATATACAACTAGATATACAACTGGCCCCAGGTTCCGAATCAAATGCTTCAAACAAACTAGTCAGGGGTGTCCAATCCTGCTTCTGGTGGGCCATCTTCCAGCAGAGTCTCTAACATACCTGACTAGTAGGTGTAATTCTGAAACCATGATGATTGGTTTCATTAGGGTTGAAGGTAGCTAAACTGTGCTGGACCTTGACCTCCAGGAGCAGGATTGGACACCCTTGCCCTCAGTGATTCTTTGCTAAACATTGGTAGTATAGTGACTTGTTTATAAAAAAAAATTAATAAAGTAATCTCAATGTCTTGCCTTCTGGCCAGTGGCTAGTCCTCCAGAGAACACTGATCTGATCTGCTGTGGGCTGTTCCTGACTCTTCGGGTCTGAAACTAGCATTAACAACTTCTCCAGACAGTCCAATGCTGTGTCACTCAGCTTATGGTCCGCAGGAGCATCGTTGTTCAGCTCCCGAAGCTTACCTATACGTGATATTGGGGAAATGTTATGTGGGAATACAAGAGAGGTTATTGTCAGCAAGTATGACATTATCGATTGAGCAGCCCGGCTCTCCAGAGGGGCCTGGACCACCCAATCACGAAGGTCCCACGGAGATGAAGTCAAAAACACTTTAATGCATACACGCATACATTCATATACAGTGAGGAAAATAAGTATTTGAACACCCTGCTATTTTGCAAGTTCTCCCACTTAGAAATCATGGAGGGGTCTGAAATTGTCATCGTAGGTGCATGTCCACTGTGAGAGACATAATCTAAAAAAAAAAATCCAGAAATCACAATGTATGATTTTTTAACTATTTATTTGTATGATACAGCTGCAAATAAGTATTTGAACACCTGAGAAAATCAATGTTAATATTTGGTACAGTAGCCTTTGTTTGCAATTACAGAGGTCAAACGTTTCCTGTAGTTTTTCACCACGTTTGCACACACTGCAGGAGGGATTCTGGCCCACTCCTCCACACAGATCTTCTCTAGATCAGTCAGGTTTCTGGGCTGTCGCTGAGAAACACGGAGTTTGAGCTCCCTCCAAAGATTCTCTATTGGGTTTAGGTCTGGAGACTGGCTAGGCCACGCCAGAACCTTGATATGCTTCTTACAGAGCCACTCCTTGGTTATCCTGGCTGTGTGCTTCGGGTCATTGTCATGTTGGAAGACCCAGCCTCGACCCATCTTCAATGCTCTAACTGAGGGAAGGAGGTTGTTCCCCAAAATCTCGCAATACATGGCCCCGGTCATCCTCTCCTTAATACAGTGCAGTCGCCCTGTCCCATGTGCAGAAAAACACCCCCAAAGCATGATGCTACCACCCCCATGCTTCACAGTAGGGATGGTGTTCTTGGGATGGTACTCATCATTCTTCTTCCTCCAAACACGTTTAGTGGAATTAAGACCAAAAAGTTCTATTTTGGTCTCATCTGACCACATGACTTTCTCCCATGACTCCTCTGGATCATCCAAATGGTCATTGGCAAACTTAAGACGGGCCTTGACATGTGCTGGTTTAAGCAGGGGAACCTTCCGTGCCATGCATGATTTCAAACCATGACGTCTTAGTGTATTACCAACAGTAACCTTGGAAACGGTGGTCCCAGCTCTTTTCAGGTCATTGACCAGCTCCTCCCGTGTAGTTCTGGGCTGATTTCTCACCTTTCTTAGGATCATTGAGACCCCACGAGGTGAGATCTTGCATGGAGCCCCAGTCCGAGGGAGATTGACAGTCATGTTTAGCTTCTTCCATTTTCTAATGATTGCTCCAACAGTGGACCTTTTTTCACCAAGCTGCTTGGCAATTTCCCCGTAGCCCTTTCCAGCCCTGTGGAGGTGTACAATTTTGTCTCTAGTGTCTTTGGACAGCTCTTTGGTCTTGGCCATGTTAGTAGTTGGATTCTTACTGATTGTATGGGGTGGACAGGTGTCTTTATGCAGCTAACGACCTCAAACAGGTGCATCTAATTTAGGATAATAAATGGAGTGGAGGTGGACATTTTAAAGGCAGACTAACAGGTCTTTGAGGGTCAGAATTCTAGCTGATAGACAGGTGTTCAAATACTTATTTGCAGCTGTATCATACAAATAAATAGTTAAAAAATCATATATTGTGATTTCTGGATTTTTTTTTAGATTATGTCTCTCACAGTGGACATGCACCTACGATGACAATTTCAGACCCCTCCATGATTTCCAAGTGGGAGAACTTGCAAAATAGCAGGGTGTTCAAATACTTATTTTCCTCACTGTATAGCAGGGTTTTTATAATTAAGTTTAACAAAAAACAAAATGATTTCTTGAAATAAAATAAATATTAAAAACTTTAATAGTATCAATAATACTAAAATAACACTGCTTCACAGAATACCATGTTATTAGCATTGTATTATGTTACTTTATGACACTTTTTTGCCATTTTTCAACCCAACCTGAAAAGCCTGTGGCCCACCTTACATCTTAGAGCTGAAGCCGAGACTTTGATTAAGTAAAATTCGGATGTAAAAGTGTCACTTACCAAGAATCTGAGTGATATTCGCCTGTTCAAACATAACTCCATCGGTATTGGGGAAAAAGATGTTTGTTGTAGCTTTCTGGCGAGAGGAAGAGGAATAGGCACTGCCACCTGGAGAGGATCGAGAGGTACATTAGTGCACATGATCCATGTGCGAGTGTGGCGCTGTGTATTTGCACATATCTGTATGTTACCAGTAAAAGGATCAGCTCCGCCTGAATGCACTGTGCCTGTGGATTCTGACCCGGGAATATACCGACCAGCTCCTGCACAAATAAATACAAACATCTCTCATAATCTACAACAACCTTTGTTTTCATATTAGAAAATAACAAGTGCTATTCAAAAAAAGCTTACCTGTGAAAGGATCAACACCAAATCCGTGGCTGCCTTCTCCTGAACCTGGGATGTACCGCCCTGCACCTGAGAACACAGGAGGAATACAGTATTAAACACACTTCAGTCTTTACCTTCAACCGAACAAGGTGTGTGTACGTGAATATACACCACACCAGGTATTTATAAGTGATCCGGTTACCTGTGAAGGGGTCTGCGACCGAGGCGGGGGCTGGCCCAAGAGTCTGGCCTTTAGTGTTTTCGATGATGAAATTAGCCACCTGATCCAAGAACATGGGGCTCAGGTCATTCTTCTCCAGGAAGTTGTGAGCTACTAGCCAGGGGTCATCGGTCACATTATAAGGCAGCTTCATGGGTGGACCGCCCTCATTCACATCGATGGTGAAGACAAAGTCGTACTCCTTCAGGCAGAGAAAGCACAGAGCTTACAACATGATTGCAACTTGATTATGGTTTAACCTCTGTTCAGTATCAACGTTCGACATTAAACAAAGATTAACTTCAAACCAATGACAGACCATACAAACTACAACTTGAGCAAAATCTACTAGTGTCTCACCTTGCCTTCATACATCACTCGCTTTGAACTTTGCTGAGAAGACCCGCCCACTACATCTCCAATCTTCACCCAGCGTTCGTCACTCATGCTCCACTGATACGCTTCAACATTAGAACCCTCCTTTATGAGCCGCGTCTGTCCATCACGATTCCCTAAAAATATACCATAATACAGGGAGCGAACATTTAGATTTTATATAAACTTATAATCAGTGTTGGGTGTAACGCATTATAAGTAACTCGAGTTACGTAATCAGATTACTTTTTTCAAGTAACTAGTAAATGCATTACTTTTAAATTTGCAACAAAATATCTGAGTTACTTTTTCAAACAAGTAACGCAAGTTACTTTGTTTTCCCATTTCATGACTGACACCTTTTCTGTCCTCATTTTGAGAGAAATTGATGGCTATTGTAGTTCTAGACTGAATGTGAGCATCTAACTGGCAAAAAAAAGAGATTCAGAATTTCTCAAAATTAATAAAATCAGTGAAATGCAAAATCAGAATACTACGCAAACCTCCAATAATGTTAAATAAAACAAATATTTGTATGCATTTAATCTCACTTTATTGAACAATGTACTTGCTGCTGACCTTCGATGATTCAGTTAAACTGAAAAGATTGTTTGAGCTGCGCCCTCTACTGTACACGTGAATTTGCATTTCCTTCAGCCTTATTATTTAAATTTTGGCCAAAACGTAGAACATTTGCCCAAAATTAGAACTTTTTTGTTAAAGAAACAAAAACAAGTCCAGCCCAGGTGAGAAGTAACGCAAAAGTAATGTAACGCATTACTTTTCTTTAAAAGTAACTAAGTAAAGCATGTATTCACTTTTTAAAGGAGTAACACAATATTTTAATTTAACTTTCCCCAACACTGCTTATAATATAATATAACTAATGCTGTCAACATTAACAAGTTAACGCATGCGATTATTTTTTCAGGATTAACGCGTTAGAAATATTTAACGCAATTAATGCAGCATCCTTTTCCTGTTTTACATTATGACCACTCTCTTATTCATGCAAATGCTTTTAAACTATTCAAGCGCGACAAGACAAAAGAGAACGTTGTTATAGTTTTTGAAGCCTATTTAAAATGTATAGCTTTCAATTACACTGTAATGTTGAATGGCTATAATTAATGTTTAAAATTGGGGGTCAAAATATTTTTTATGGAGACATCAGTAGCTGTATTAGTATCAGTTATACTGGCCTTCATTCATAAAAAGATGCCATTAAACAAGTATTTAAAATATACTGTCTTTATGCCGTCTCTACATTAATTTGGAGATTAACTGTGAAATTATAACATTACAATAATTGTGATAAAAGTGTTTTTAATTGTGATTAATCTCAGAATAAATGTGTGATTAATCTAATTATTTATATTAATCGATTGACAGCACTAAATATAACATAATATAATACTTATATACATACAAATATACACTACCTTTCAAAAGAGGTTGGTAAGATTTTTTTATGTAAAACAAAAGAAAAAAAGAAGTCTCTTATGCTCACCAAGGCTGCACTTATTTGAATAAGAATACAGTAAAAACTGTAATATTGTGAGATATTATTACATTTTAAAATAACTATTTTTAAAATGTAATTTATTCCTGCAAATGGTATTCCTGCAAAATCCGCATCATTACTCCAGTCTTCAGTGTCACATGATCCTTCAGAAATCATTCTAATATGCTGATTTGGTGCTCAAGATCAATTTGATCAATTTTAAAAACAGTTGTGCTGCTTAATATTTTTTGTGTAAAAGGGCTTCTTTTTTTCAGGATTCTGTGATTAATACAAAGTTCAAAATAACAGCATTTATTTGACTAAAAAAAACTTTTATAAATGTCTTTACTGTCCCTTTTAATTAATGCCTTTGTGAATAAAAGTATGAATTTCTTTTAAAACTCCATAATCTTGAATGGTATAATCTTAAATGGTAGTCTATTTTATGTTTATATACTTAAGATCCATTTTAAGCAAACACATCTGCTTAATGTTCTTGAAAACACTGCATGTGTACAAGGCTTACCTGCTTCACTGAGGTGTTCTCTCCCAGGTAATTCCTCGATCTTGATGTCCCCCAAGTCTCCAGTCTTGGGATCGATGATGGCTTTGGAGAGCTCATCCTCAAAAGCCTGCACGTCCTGAGCACTTGCTACACGATCTTCGCTCTCAGTGAAGATGCGGATAATGCCATCGCTTCAGAGAAATGTGAAACGCTCAGCCTCATGCAGGCTAATAAATTGCAACTAGTTTAAATAAATGAAGCAGAAATAGTATGTATACCTGGCTCCCACAGCAATGTCTCCATTAGGCAGAATACAGCAGCACCACACTGACTGGGCAGGAAGACGGATAGTCTGGGAACATTCCCCTTTCCTCCACACCCTCAGTGTCCTGTCCTCTCCTGAGCTTATGAAGTCTATGACAGGAAAAAAAGAAGACAATATAGGATTTTATGCACAAAAATGTATCAAACATACAACAAAACTAAAGGTAATCACCTTGTCCGTTAGGAAAGACAGCAAGGCTGTAGATATAGTTAGTGTGACCGTAGTAAATCTGCACGCATTCACCCGTCACCATCCACCGTCTTATACTGGCGTCATTACTGCAGGAGAAAAACTCCACGTCGTTTATCACCGCGAGCCCTCGCACACAGTCCTCATGACCTGCAGGACACACATTTCAAATATCTCAGTCAAACATTGCATTTCACCCGTGCCACAATCTTTACAAATGGTGACCCCTTCTGGAGAGCTGTAAAAACTAAACAAGCTCCACAGTTTCTATATTCAGCATCAATGTTGTCTTGTAAAGAGCATTAGAGGTATCAGTTGCGCCAATGTACCAGTGTAGGTGTTCTCGCAGCGACCAGCTTTCCATAGCTTGATGGTCTTGTCAGCTGATCCAGACAGCATTAAGCCCTGATCCGGTAAAATGAGCACGGCCCATACAGCAGCCGTGTGTCCCTGAGGAGCAGCAATAACAGAGGAAAACCAGTCAGCACATATTCACACTGTACTGGAATCGATTGCAAGCAATAAGAGCGTATCTGATCTCCCTCTTAAAGAGACAGTGTGGGGGGAGGGGGACATATTTAAGAAAAGCTGTGATGTAAGGCTGAACGATGTGATTTTTTTATTTCTATTTTTGCAATTACTGATAAAAATACCAATAAAAACCCTCCTGGTCCAATTTGGACAAAACATTTTTTTATTATATGTCAATGTGACTATAATTATTATTAAAAATAAAATTGTAATATTTTTATTTTACTGTTAAAAAATTGTGTAAAATATAATAGATTTATTAATATATTAAAATTAATAAAAAAACTAACATTTCCATACTAATATATATTATTTATATTATCTTAATTTCTTCATTTTAAACCATATTGCTTTTATTTTGGCAAAATAAAAATAAAAATTTCACTTCTCAAGTTACTCATAATGAAGTTTATTTAACAAAGTTCTGAAGGAGTACGTTTAGGTAATCCAACCAATCAGCGTAAGAAGAGACTCGCATTTATAGGCGTCTCTCACCTCTGTCCTGTGACAGAATTGCAGCATCCCTCCACCACTTCCACGCCACTTTTAAGGTTGTTCCTATGCTAGTCAAGGATGGGGGGGTACTCTGGGTTCAGAGCAAATTCCGAGCTCGGAGCCCTCCCTTCGGACAGCATACTTAAAGGAATAGTTGACCCAAAAATTAAAATTCTGTCATTAATTTCTCACCCTCATGTTGTTCCAAACCAGTAAGACTTTCATTCATCTTCGGAACACAGATGAAGATCTTTCTGATGATATCCGAGAGCTTTCTGTCCCTCCATTGGAAGCTACGCAACTACCACTTTAACGCTTCAAAATGTTCATAAAGAGCATGTTCATATCAGCGAACATAAACAGAAGCTCAACCAAGTCTGCTTGATGCGCGAGAACAAACCTCTTGCTGAAGCTCAAACGTGCTGCGTAACACGAGAATGAACCTCACTGGTTCTTGCTGAAGCTCAAACGCGCTGCGTAACACGAGAATGAACCTCATTGGCTCTTGCTGAAGCTCAAACGTGCTGCGTAACACGAGAATGAACCTCATTGGCTCTTGCTGAAGCTCAAGCGCGCTGCGTAACACGAGAATGAACCTCATTGGCTCTTGCTGAAGCTCAAGCGCTGCGTAACACGAGAATGAACCTCATTGGCTCTTGCTGAAGCTCAAGCGCGCTGCGTAACACGAGAATGAACCTCATTGGCTCTTGCTGAAGCTCAAACGCGCTGCGTAACACGAGAATGAACCTCATTGGCTCTTGCTGAAGCTCAAACGCGCTACGTAACACGAGAATGAACCTCATTGGCTTTTGCTGAAGCTCAAACTGGCTGCGTAACACGAGAATGAACCTCACTGGTTCTTGCTGAAGCTCAAACGTGCTGCGTAACACGAGAATGAACCTCACTGGTTCTTGCTGAAGCTCAAACGTGCTGCGTAACACGAGAATGAACCTCACTGGTTCTTGCTGAAGCTCAAACGTGCTGCGTAACACGAGAATGAACCTCATTGGCTCTTGCTGAAGCTCAAACGTGCTGCGTAACACGAGAATGAACCTCATTGGCTCTTGCTGAAGCTCAAACGCGCTGCGTAACACGAGAATGAACCTCATTGGCTCTTGCTGAATCTCAAACGCGCTGCGTAACACGAGAATGAACCTCATTGGCTCTTGCTGAAGCTCAAACGCGCTGCGTAACACGAGAATGAACCTCATTGGCTCTTGCTGAATCTCAAACGCGCTGCGTAACACGAGAATGAACCTCATTGGCTCTTGCTGAAGCTCAAACGCATTGCGTAACACGAGAATGAACCTCATTGGCTCTTGCTGAAGCTCAAACGTGCTGCGTAACACGAGAATGAACCTCATTGGCTCTTGCTGAAGCTCAAACGCGCTGCGTAACACGAGAATGAACCTCATTGGCTCTTGCTGAAGCTCAAACGCGCTGCGTAACACGAGAATGAACCTCATTGGCTCTTGCTGAAGCTCAAACGCGCTGCGTAACACGAGAATGAACCTCATTGGCTCTTGCTGAAGCTCAAGCGCGCTGCGTAACACGAGAATGAACCTCATTGGTTCTTGCTGAAGCTCAAACTGGCTGCGTAACACGAGAATGAACCTCATTGGTTCTTGCTGAAGCTCAAACGTGCTGCGTAACACGAGAATGAACCTCATTGGCTCTTGCTGAAGCTCAAACGCGCTGCGTAACACGAGAATGAACCTCATTGGCTCTTGCTGAAGCTCAAACGCGCTGCGTAACACGAGAATGAACCTCATTGGCTCTTGCTGAAGCTGAAGCGCGCTGCGTAACACGAGAATGAACCTCATTGGTTCTTGCTGAAGCTCAAACTGGCTGCGTAACACGAGAATGAACCTCATTGGTTCTCGCTGAAACTCAAACGTGCTGCGTAACACGAGAATGAACCTCATTGGCTCTTGCTGAAACTCAAACGCGCTGCGTAACACGAGAATGAACCTCATTGGCTCTTGCTGAAGCTCAAACGTGCTGCGTAACACGAGAATGAACCTCATTGGCTCTTGCTGAAGCTCAAACTGGCTGCGTAACACGAGAATGAACCTCATTGGTTCTTGCTGAAGCTCAAAAGCACTGCGTAACACGAGAATGAACCTCATTGGCTCTTGCTGAAGCTCAAACTGGCTGCGTAACACGAGAATGAACCTCACTGGTTCTTGCTGAAGCTCAAACGCGCTGCGTAACACGAGAATGAACCTCATTGGCTCTTGCTGAAGCTCAAACGCGCTGCGTAACACGAGAATGAACCTCATTGGCTCTTGCTGAAGCTCAAGTGCGCTGCGTAACACAAGAATGAACCTCATTGGCTCTTGCTGAAGCTCAAACGCGCTGCATAACACGAGAATGAACCTCATTGGCTCTTGCTGAAGCTCAAGTGCGCTGCGTAACACGAGAATGAACCTCATTGGCTCTTGCTGAAGCTCAAGCGCGCTGCGTAACACGAGAATGAACCTCATTGGCTCTTGCTGAAGCTCAAGCGCGCTGCGTAACATGAGAATGAACCTCATTGGCTCTTGCTGAAGCTCAAGCGCGCTGCGTAACACGAGAATGAACCTCATTGGCTCTTGCTGAAGCTCAAGCGCCCTGCGTAACACGAGAATGAACCTCATTGGTTCTTGCTGAAGTTCAAACGTGCTGCGTAACACGAGAATGAACCTCATTGGCTCTTGCTGAAGCTCAAACGCACTGCGTAACACGAGAATGAACCTCATTGGTTCTTGCTGAAGTTCAAACGTGCTGCGTAACACGAGAATGAACCTCATTGGCTCTTGCTGAAGCTCAAACGTGCTGCGTAACACGAGAATGAACCTCATTGGTTCTTGCTGAAGCTCAAACGTGCTGCGTAACACGAGAATGAACCTCATTGGTTCTTGCTGAAGCTCAAACGCGCTGCGTAACACGAGAATGAACCTCATTGGTTCTTGCTGAAGTTCAAACGCGCTGCGTAACACGAGAATGAACCTCATTGGCTCTTGCTGAAGCTCAAACGTGCTGCGTAACACGAGAATGAACCTCATTGGTTCTTGCTGAAGCTCAAACGTGCTGCGTAACACGAGAATGAACCTCATTGGTTCTTGCTGAAGCTCAAACGTGCTGCGTAACACGAGAATGAACCTCATTGGCTCTTGCTGAAGCTCAAACGCGCTGCGTAACACGAGAATGAACCTCATTGGCTCTTGTGGTCAAGAAAACATGCTTAAGCTTCCGTTTACCACAACGTATGTGTGAGCTGATGAATGTTTATATGTGAATAAAAGCCTAAATTCAGTCTGTTCATCATATAAAGCAATCGTGTCTCTTCAGAAAATTTGGACAAAACCGCTTAATTCATATGGATTAGTTTTACGATCTCTTTATGAACATTTTGAAGTGTCAAAGTGGTAGCTGCGTAGCTGTCAATGGAAGGACAGAAATCTCTCACATTTCATCAAAAAGATCTTTATTTGTGTTCCAAAGATGAACGAAAATCTTACGGGTTTGGAACGACATCAGGTGATAAATTGACAGAATTTTCCTTTTTGGCTGAACTATCCCTTTAACTCTATACGACTGCATGTACAGTAAGTGTGAACTTGTGAAAACAATTTGGGAAGATAGTCTGCACATGTTGTGCTCCCAAATGGATATTGGACCAAATGGATACCAAGAACAAGAACCCTGGCATTTTACCTGTAAAGTCATCATGCACTTCTCTCCGAGCCAGACTTTGGCTGTAGTGTCCCATGAGCCACTCAGTATTGTGCCAAATTTGCCAGCTGAGAGTGTGCAGACTGTAAACACACACAAAAACAGCAGGAATGGGTACAGAAATCATTCCAAGAACATCTGCATGCAGTTAAACCACTGTAATAAATAATTAGGAGTGGACAATACCTGTGTTTTTGTGACCCTTGAGGGTGAACAGAGGGTCTGGTCGGTCTAGTGAAAACACACAGATGTTGTTGTCGTGTCCTCCAGTGGCGATGAGCCCTCGGGGATATGTTTCATTCGGAGCGATGATACACACACAAGACACAAAGTTTGAGTGGCCGTTCATGCAGAGCATCTCAGTAAAGGCCTGGTTTTCACTGCAACAAAATACAGAAGAGTAGCTATGTTAACAGTGTTTATGTCATTTTTTAATAGGACTATTTTTATTATGCATTTAAAATTGATCCTTTATACACTACTATTCAAAAGTCTGTGGTTGGTAAGATTTTTTTTTTTAAAGAAGTATCTTACTCAGCAAGGCTGCATTTATTAAATAGAGTAAATACAGTAATATTGTGAATTACAAAACAACCATTTTCTATTTTAATATAATTTAAAACGGAATTCATTCCTGTGATGACAAATCTGAAATGTCAGCATTATTACTCCAGTCTTCAGTGTCAAATGATCCTTCATAAAACCTTCTAATATGCTAATTTGCTGTTCAAACAATTATTGTTATAAATATTGAAAACAGTTATTCTGCTTAATATTTGTGTGTCAAAATATTTTCTTCAGGATTCTTTGATGAATAAAAAGTTTAAAAGAACAGCATTTATTTGAAGTAATCAGGTAAAAGTTTTACAGTCACTTTTGATCAATTTAATGCATCCTTGCAGAATAAAACTATTATTTTCTTCTTTTTTTTTCTTTTTTAAATATAAATACTGACACCAAACTTTTGAGCTGTAGTGTATATAAATACAATTGTATTTATTTGTTTTACTTATGATTTGTTTTTAATTTTTGTCTAATTTAATATAAATCGAATCCAGAGAACGCTTAGAGAAGTTTAAAGGGACAGTTCACCCAAAAATGACAATTCTGTCAACAATGTAACGTTATGAGTCACCCTTTACGGCCATTAACTTATATGGAAAAAAAATATGCAGGAAGAAAGAAAATCCATACGAGTTTGGAACAATAAGACAGTGAGTAAATCATTTCTTATTCATTTAGGGTGAACTATTCCTTTAACGTTAACGTTACATTAGTGGAGTGTAGTATGTCAGGAAACCAACACCGGTCAGTTTCGTTTCAGATATGATGCTCATGAGTTGGCAAATTTCACTTGATTTGGCAGCCCATCTCAAAACATTAACTCTACAAACTGTAAACCGCTTAGCTTAGTAACCAACGGACACAAAAGTAAACGGGGTAACGATATTATACACAGCAGCAGCAGGAGGAGGAAGCTGGTGGAGATGTACCTCGGGTTCGGTACCCAGAGCCGAGCGGTTCGGTCTCTGGACACGGACACAAAGGCTCCGTCCGGAAAGGCGGCAGCGGCGAGACCCCTGACATCCATCTCGTGCGCGGGCAGAGAGCAGCGCAGTCTGTATGAGTTACTACCGGACATTATTACTGATGAAAGACAGCGATCACTGCACGCACTGACACAGCAACACTACACACACTGCATGACGGGAGAACATTCGAAAGAATAAAAGTCCCGCTATCAATTCTTATTCTGCCATACTGTTGGCACATACATTTGTAAAACACATACAACATTTTACGAGTATAATATCATATATATGTAAATAATATTTAAAATGAGAATCATTTTGAATATAGACTTTTAATATAGAACAACTGTCGATTAATAGAAGACTTTAAACTTGTTTTTAAGATGTGAACTTCAACCCGGAAAAGCTATATTGAGTTGATTTTTGTCCTCGGATGAGGTGAATCTGTCAAAATCATGTCCACAAATAAGAGGATAACGCTTATATTTGGAGGCTTTATTGCAGCTGTGGCTGTGGCTTTTTATCCTATATTTTTCCACCCTCTCACTCACTCTGAAGACTACAGTAAGTCTTTATCACTGACGTTAGTCATTATGACACTGCACATGTGTTGTTGTTGTTTGTAAATTTATGTAATCTAAAATAACATCACGTTCTATTGCATTTTGTGACCCATTAGTCTTATAATCAGTATATCAGTTTCAGTGCAGGTAAGTTAGTGAAAGCATTAATGTAAATAATAGACTATTTGTGAAGAATTTATATTATACGTCACTGACTGACTGTAGAATGTGTTGTGTTGCTGTCTTTAATCTACGCTGAATTAAACGGAAATTACTTCTATTTTTAAAGTAACGTTACCTTAATAAGACTTTATATTATAATTAATTACAAAAAAATTAAATCAAATTACATTGATTACTTGAAATAAAATAAACATGTACTAAAATAAAATAATATAAAATGTTTTTTAAACGTATTTTATTTCTGCAAGCTGCCAAGACAACATTTCTCATTCTTTAGCTTAAGTTGAAGTACTGCAATAAAAAACTAAATAAACTAACTCTAAAAAGTAAAACTTAATAAAAACTATACAGACATTTAAAAACAAAAACGAGTAAACATGACAAAAACAATTACTGTAACTCAAATTAAAATAAAAGCAAATCAAAAAAATTAATCCAATTCAAAATATTAACATGTTTAAATAATATTTAAAAATACCACACTGAGATTAAATTAAAAAAAAAAAACATTTTTTAATTGTTTTAAACCTTTAAAAAATAATAATAAAATGGGAGCTAAGATTTACCAAATAAAAAGTTGTCTGAATTCTCTGAATGGAGTCTGAATTGTTGTTCATGTATTTACAGAGCAGGTCCAGAAGACGAATCGATCTGGAGTCAATCAAGCAGATGTGCAGCCTGTTGGTAAGTCATGCTCACTCTTTATGATATCTGTTAAGTGTTGTGAGTTTGATTTATTACACTGTTAGCAAGTAAATGTGATACCTGACATCACACATGTGATTAGTAGTTTGAAGCTTTAAGTAGGATCGTTTAGAGGCAGGAATATAGATTCTAGTACATAGCCTACTACAGTTTATTTGCAAGAGATGGTCCTCACTGCAGAACATGAAATCCATGGGGAGGAGTCGGATCCAGATCCAACTCCTCCCACCTTACATATACCTAAACCTACCCATCTCCACCCCCTGATCCCTAAACCTACCCATCTCCACCCCTTAATCCCTAAACCCACCCCTAAACCTACCAATCTCCACCCCTTATATCTGGATCCAACTCCGCCCCCCGGATCTCGTGTACTGCATTGAGGTGCTACTGCAAATGAATGCTATTTAACAGACAATAGTGTCTTTATATGATTGTCCTGTTATGTGTCCCATTTGAATTAGGTGTGAAGATCTGGTCTGATCCCTACAAGCCAAAATCATGATTCCAGTGATATGTGTGGATGAAAACTGAATTAATAAACATGAGGACTGATTTATAACTCAGTGAACAGGATTGCATATTTGTGACACACTTACAATAGCTTTTTGCCACCATGCATCAAATGAGGCTTTAAGTGTGTGTGTGTGTGTGTGTGTGTGTGTGTGTGTGTGTGTGTGTGTGTGTGTGTGTGTGTGTGTGTGTGTGTGTGTGTGTGTGTGTGTGTTGTGTGGGAATAGGATTGAAACTAGAATGACTGATCAACAACCTAAAAATGTGTTGCTTTGTTAGTCAGCACTTAAAAATATTATGTTCATGAATCACTTTAATGAGTTGTGTTAATTAATTCTGGTGTATGTACAGAGTGACATAATATTGTTCTCTATCTATTATGAATAAAATATCTTCGAACTGTTCCTCAACTTGCCTATTTGTTTCACAAAAATATGACCACTAGATGGCGGTCACACTTCATCTTCTGGGAAGAATATTTTCAGACCTTTGGTTATAGTTCATCATGCGTTATATGAAAATGTATTACACAAATGAGAAACCTCTATTAAAAACCTCAAATCTGACACAAAACCTTTGTTTTCTGTTAATATTGCTATTTGCACACAGGAGACTTGTTTTGTTTGTTAATTAACCCTAGAATTTATTTCATACTAAGTATACTACAAATCCGTTAACATATTTACTGACATATTGCTTGAGACTTACTGCAATAAAAACTGTAGTTAAACTTTATGTGGAGTAATTCTTTATTGCACAAGGCACATTTCTTAATATTAAGCCTAAAATGTGTTTTAATATCACAATTAGTAAGGATAGTATGATCTCTGTATAAAATCAGTCTTAAATGCAAGATATTTAAAGTGTACCTAAAGTACTTGCAATAGTTCCACTTTAGCACAATTAAATATACTTAAGTATATCTTTAGTTGGACCTCAGCTCTATTTCCGGTTAACTAAAGTTCCGGTAAAACTGCTTTAAAGCTACACTGTGTAATTTTTTAAGTTGATTCTTAGCAAAAAACACTTTGTTCTTTCAAAATGATATGTGCTCATTAATGTGTAATTACTTCTACCAACTAATCAAGTATTCTCGTAAGCGTAGAATCTGCCATTTAGAATACGTACGAGCGAGTCGCTCGAATAGCGGCAGCCATGTTGTGCCTCCATCTTGAAAATACATTAGCCAAAGAGGGACATACCTGGAAATTCAAGCTTCGCCTTTCACGTTTTTACACAGTGGCACCGTGATGAATGCGAGGGGGAGATTACTCGCGACTGCCAGCAGATTTGAAATAATACGGCCACCGTAGGAGTTAAAACGCCCTCGGAATGGGAGGGGCTAGAAAGTAATATTCAGTTGGTAGTCATAAACAATTTCACCGCTAGATGGGAGAAAATCCTACACAGTGTAGCTTTAAGTATAAAATTTGTTGTTCCAATTTAGCAGACTTTAAGTATACCAATTTAGTATACCAAACGTACAATTGCAGGGTATTTATATTAAGTACATAAATATGTAAATGTATGTGTAGTATACTTAGCATACAATTAATGTATTTCAAATACATTTGGGTACATTTAATTTTCACTAGGGACATTTTCACCACTAAACTGTGCTTTTGTAATAGTTCTGTTGCTATTGTTCCTGATTAGATTTATTGTGTTACTTTGGCACTGAGAGTTGAAAGAGTCATTTGGCCCTCAAAAGTTTCAAAATCTGTAACCTGAGAGCAGCACACCTCGGCCAGGACCCTGCGCCAACCAAGACCTGTTGTCATGGCAGCGGGACCGGGACAGCACCTGTGCATCGACGAGGCCCAAGGCCCTGCCCCTTTTTACCGAAGCGCTTTGTGTGTGAGGGTCCAATGAATGAGATCTAGCACAGGCTAAACACAACGTTAAGTACGACACGAAGACATCATGCTCAGCCACTTTACATATAGCAAATTAAATATTAAGTACACCAGGAAAATGTTTAACCGTTGCGTTGTTAGTTTGCTATTTAACCATGTGTGAGTGACCTACAGTTGCTTCAGGTGCTTTGTCAATGGCATTGTGTCTGTTAAAATGAATGCATGTGAGAAAGGAACGGAGAAGAGACAGAGGGGGTTTACTAAAGGATGCAGAGTCCTCTGTCCCGCGGGACCTGCCGCATATCCAAGAACTGACATAATATCTCCTCACTACCACAAAGAGCACATTGCTAACCCTCACTCGAGAGCCTGCCAGCGCAGCAGCTGCCAAACGCAATAACACCCCCCCACCCCACCCCACCCCCGCTCCCCATTAACTCAACCAACTCCATTGTTTATGGGATGTTGTTATTGTTGGTCGCCATTCAAAAAAACAAAAGAAAAACTTAAGGGCCCCGGCCATTCGGACAACCCGAAGTGAAGAGAAGCGGAGGCTGAGAAAAGCGCAAAATTCCTCTCATTCCTCACAGATTCCTGAAACGACGACAAGGCCTCGGATGCGAGCAGAGGCCGCCACAATGGGGAAATGTTTAAAAAACTGTGCTAGAATCGACCAGAGCAACATTCTTGAAGTTACCCGACAGGCCTCTAAACAAGATCGACGGAATCCTCCACATCAGGCTGTGCGTGGAAAATCATTTTTCAAGTGCGCTTGTGGGCTTTCATCCTCCTTAAGGAATCGAGGTTTTCATCAGGTTTAGTTGTGAAAGAGTTAAACACTCATAGCGGGGAGTCAGATGGCTGTTTCATAAGTCACTGTCTCTGTTGCGGCTCTATTGTACAGCTGTCCACAGATTGTGCTGCTGATATGAACTCAGGAGACAAACTTGAAGACTGCACTTTTCTAACTTGTCAAGAGTTTTTTAACAGCTATGGGACGCAAACCGACGCTCCAGCCAAAGCTATTGGGAAATGTCAGAAATTATTTCCATTGGGAAAAACAAGTACTCAAAACAAGTACCAAAATCAGACATGGATAGAGTAGATCCATAGTTGGTGTTTGTATTTGAAAGTATTCCCTTACAAATTGGAAGTATACTTTTAAGTTCATTTTATTAAGTAAACTTGAGTAAAGCTCAAGTGCATATTCTTGTAGGTACACTTAATATTCAGTAATATTATCAATTTGACTACACTGACACTGATGGATGAGAACAAAACTTGAACTGAATTGATGAATTTTGCAGCACCAACACTGTTGTTGAACTGAACTGAATCAACATTGAAATGACTGGAGCTGAATAATGACAGTGTTGTCTTTTTAGAGCTGGTTTACGGCAGAATTTGAATGAAGTTTACATTGATCATTAGTTTCCTGTTTATTACTGTGAAACTGCTTTGAAACAATCTCTAAGTGTATTTTATGGGGCTAAAATGGCAAGTTTACCAGTAACACGTTTTATTCTTTTCTATAGCAACTATACTGTGAAGTTATAATTATACTGTTAATCTACTAACTATACTATATGTATCTAGCTCACATTTTAGCTTATAAAAGTACACTTTTACTCTCAGTAAACTACTGGGCCCGTATTCATAAAAAATCTTAATGCAAAGAGTAGCTCATAGTGACAAAATTCTAAGAAAATTCTTAGAAATGTGGGAGTTTACTCTTAAAATTAAATAAAAATCTTAGTAAAGAAAAAAGTAATTCAGAAAGCATCTTAACCCTTAAAAGAGGTCTCAAGGTCAAATTTGTTAGGAGTACGGACGAGGACTTTTAAGAGGCTTAAGAGTTTCTTTAGCAGAGGAGAAAATGGCAGAAAGACGAAGGAGAAGAAATGTGTTGCAGACAATGGTGATTTAATAAGACGCTATAGATTAGATCGTGCAGGGATCATGTTTGTGAAGGACACGCTAACATCTCCAACACAGCGCAGAAATGCCATAGTGCCAGAAATTAAAGTAATCACTACATTAAGATATTTGGCAACTGGGAAAATGCAACAATGCAGCAGTGAAAGCAACATTTTTCCAATTAAAGACAGTTGCATGTCATGTTTTTACTGTTGGAGTGTCAACAGCTGGAATTAATCAAACTGAATCACTACCATTCTTCGATTCAGTTTCAGTGATGCCATGACTCTGTAATACATTCAACTTTTAATTACTTACTCATTAGGTATTTTTGTTTTCCACACATTTACAGCTCACCGTACTTCTCTCTCCTCAAGGAAACGTGTTCTCACACGCTGTTAAAGAAACACACTTACCAAAGCATGACTCGCATTCTTCATCCCCAATGATATTATTCTCAAAACAACATAATTGGACCGATTGTTTCACTCTCGGGTTACCAGCTAAAGGAGGCTTGTGGAAAAAGACAGCATTAAGTATTTGGTAATGTCTGGGAAAATGAGCTCTGGGAGGCTTTGCTAGCTCATATGGCACATGCCAGCCATCGAGGGGCTTGTTGGGAACAGGAGGGGGATCTTCAGCATGAGAAACACAAGTGCAACTCATTAATGAAAAGCTAATGGGGTGTATATGTGTGCGTGTAACTGTTTACCACCTGTGCTGAATCACTGAGCAAAGCTGCAGTTGGAAGAAAGTGGCATCTCTGTTTTCCAGTAATGTATTTTTAATTTTTAATTTACTAAACATGCACTGTTAAAAAAAGTTGCTGCCTTAAATTTTTAAGTACAATCAACTTGGATGTTTGTCATTTCAACTTAAATTTCATTAAACTGACTTTTAAATAGTTGAATCTTGTATAACTTATAAAAAATGTTGAAAACTGCTTAACTTATTTTGCTGAGTTAAAGCAATGTAAAAACATATGTTGTCATAACTTATTGATCATATAATGTTTTACAGTGCAGAAGACAGCAATAGCAAATGACAACGATCCAGCAATCCATTCAATTCCTGATAGACAAAATCAAGTCCCGCCCTACATTTTTTCTTGTTCGAGAGGCCATACTTCACAATAGGTAAGAAAAGACTATCACAACGTCCGTTTCATGCAGACTTTAACACACGCAATCTTTCTGTTGGGCTGAATATCAGCTGGCTTTGTGTCTATGCCCGAGTCTTGTTTGTGTCATATTGCTTTAATGAGTGATCTTAAATGGGAAGATGACCAAACAGACTGTAGTCTTAGAAAGAAATGTTTGGCTTGACTGCCTCTCCTATAACCTGGCTGTCAGTTAAATAGCACAATATGAATTTAATAAGGCCCTTCAGATTAGTATCAGTGGGGTAATAAACTGTGAGGGGCCTCAGGCTACATTTCTTTTCAGCCTGGCTCAAGGTGCTCCTTGTAAGCAAACTTCCATTAACAACTGACCATTTCAGCCTTGAAAACACTTCAAATCCATATCAAAGTTGTTTCGATGACTTTAATTCAGAAATCCTGGCATGGATTTTCAAAACTGGCCTCAAGAGCTACATAACAATAAACAGGCAATATATCAGATGTCTACGTGAAAATGTGGATGTTTGACATGGAAAAAAAATAAATAACCTCAATATGAATTGTGAATATATATTCTGAGACTCTATTTAAAATATGCCCAACATCAGTAGACAGGAAGATGATTTTGATTTTTAAAATCTCTGCTTTGGACACCAGTGTGTTTTCATTGGTCGGTTGTTGAGTTACTGAACTGGTTTTTACTGCACATATGATCCCCCACAATGCACGGTCAAAAGTAAATATTCAAACCACACAATCCTGTCGGTTTGAGAGCTGAAGAATCTGATCCACAGTATTAATTATAATGCTGGAGATATGAGTAAGACATATGCAGGAACATTAACAGACTGCATATAGCAACTTTATTCATGCTGCATATTGTCCGCTAACACGGCCAATAAATCAAGCCTTTAAAAGTACAAGTATACACATGCAACCACTGTCTTCCATGACTTTTCATTAGAGTGCAACAGATGACAGCACAATATATGGCCTGGCAGGGACTGAGGATTCTGGGAAAAGTCGTGGAACTTTGGAAGAAGCAACGGAACACAGGGCTGTCCACTGCTGGCTCGCAAGACCTTGGAAGAACCCTTAATAGGGTGCTCGATCATGAGGTTTGCTGTGGAGAAATTAACCTCTACGAGAACTGCAAAAAGCTATGTAGTGGTCAGAAAAACTGAATAACCTATGGTGGGGTTTTCCTTTCAGCTTTTATTAATGATGGAGGTTAATTTTTAGGACCATAGCCATTGGAATAAGGAAATTGTGAAAAATGAAAATTAGTGATTAGTTAGACCCAAAGCTTTTCCTGCCTCAGGGTCACATGTAACTGGAGATTCAGTGGTTGTTCAGAAATGTTTAATATCACAATTTCTTAGATCATTCTGCAACACATAAAAAATATCTCATATCGGCCAATTATGTAAGTTTTTTTTATTTATTGGAATCATTAAATATTCCAAAAGTTTTGTCATGTTTTGAGTCTGTTTCTGATATGTTTTCCTGTTCTGTGAATGTCCGAGGGGCTGTTTACACGACACTGTTTTCAACTAAAAACGTTAAAAAAAATTGCGTTTTGGCCGTTCATTTACACGACAACGGCGTTTTGGGTGCCAGAAAACGCAAACTTTTGAAAACGCGTTTCCATGTAAACAACAACAAAAAATCTCTAAAAATGATGACGTCATGCACCAGTCTATGTTTCATCACCATCTAACAGCTGGCAGCAGAATACAGCGTTTTTAGTCGTTTTCGCGGGTCCGTGTGAATAGGGGTCGTTTGGTGTTTTCTGTACGTGGAAAACTGTCACTGTCGCGCTTTTGTTGTTTACACGGATACCGTTTTCAAAAACTTGCACTTTGAAACCCGTTTTCAGGCACCCAGAACGCCGCTGTCGTGTGTAAATGAACAGCCAAAACGCATAAAAAGCTTTACGTTTTTAGTTGAAAATGGTGTCGTGTTAACAGCCCCTTAAAGGAAAAACTTCTCCGTTTTAAGTATCGTTGTCGTGTAAACGTAACCTAAGTTCAGTTCGCCTCCGTTCTCTCCCTGTTTGTTTCTATGGTTACTGATTGAGTTAGTTCTGTTCAGGTGTGTCTAGTTAATAAGCAGCCCTCTCTTGTTTTCTGTCTATTTAAGTCCCGTGTTTCGTTCAGTTCATTCTCAGTTCTACGTTGTAATAAGTTTGTTGTTCTGTTCCCGAGATTCTGTTTTGTGTAGATTTGAGTTTATTTCTAAAATAAAGACTGCTGCACATAGATTTAGATACCGTTTCATCCTTCCTTGCAACCGGCGGTGACAAGTTTGGGTTCAGTAGTTTTTTAATATTTTTAATGAAAGAAAACATTTATGCTCTCCAATGCTGCATTTAAAACCTTAATATTGTGCAATTTTATTACAATTTAAAATAACTTTTTAATATATTTTAAAATGTAATTTATTCCTGTGATGGCAAAGCTGTATTTTCAGCATCATTACTCCAGTCTTCAGTGTCCCATGATCCTTCAGAAATCATTATAACATGATGATTTGTTGCTCAAGAAACATTTATAATTAAATCAATGTTAAAAATATTTTTTGTGGATTTTTTTCAGGATTCTTTCATTTATAGGAAGATCAAAAAGAACAGTATTTATTTTAATAGAATATTTTTGTAACATTGGAAAAGTCTTTATTGTCACTTTTGATAAATTTAATGGCTTGCTTAAAGTTGTGTATTGCAACTGTTCAGATCTGATTTGTGTGCTGCTTTTTCGTTTTCCGGAATATCTGCATTGGCAATGACTTTGCATTGGTAGGCATACGCCTTTATTCCGCCTCCGCCGGTTTCAAAACATGTCTCCGTATATTGTCATTTTCTGCTTGCAACAACACAACTTTCAGCATGTTTCCTATAACAACATCTGACGTTTATGTTTTATGTGGCGACAGTGGCGTAAAAATCTTCAATCGGATATGCACAAAAATCAGATTTGGACTGACAGTCTGAACGTAGCCTTTGTCATCTTACAATGACAGGGGAACACAGGCTATCCAGAATAGGGAACACAGAACCAAAACACAATGAAACTAAGCAGAACAAAACATAATCCTAACGAACAGCTGATCAGCCACAATTTTCATATCGATGCATCCTCATGCATAATGCACTTCCGTCTCATCAGAGAACACCAATTTTAATTGGTGAGAACATCACAAAACACCGTGTCCGAGATGGATCATAAATGAGTTTCCAACTTTTGGAATAGGTTGTCCACGTATGAGCCCGTGAGACCAAAAAGTTGCTTTCCAGGTTAATAGCTGGAATGTTGTTTTAGTCTCTATGGAATTTCAGATCAGTAGCTGGAATAGTGTTTTATTCTTACTGGAGGATCCGTACTTTGTGATATATTTGTCTGACAACGTTGTTGTTTTCCTTGGAATTTTACTAGATTGACACTAACACTAGCACTGCAAATTCCTGAGCGCGTTATAGAGAAATTTTCATTTAAAATGCCGCTCACAAGTGAAAGGGTATAATTACAGTCATGTTTGGTAGAGGCTTTAATTCCTGTCTTGAGACAGCCTTCCCCCCATATATAGCTATAAATGTCAGTCCATACAGGGTGATTACATGGGCACTGAATGGCGAATAGATTGCGTGATATGATATTCGCTGTGATTATCGGAATTCTTGGCTAAACAAATGCAGACCAATAAATGGCATCTGTACTTTTTCTGAACAGGTCACCATGGCATGCTTGGCTCTCAGTGTGGGTTTCAGAGACTGACCATCCTCCATCCTCCTCGGCCTTTTTCGGGACAAACTGGGAGCGCGTGTGTGCGAGGCTGGCCGAGCCCCAAACCCGAGGTCTATACTGCTTCTGGCAGCGTACAGATTAAGACTGCAATTATAGATCTGGGTTTGGACTCTGCTTTGTTTGAGAAAATGGAGGGAGGTTTGGTGGGGTGGGTGATGTCATCTCTGGTTTAGAGCCGCACAGACTGGGATCACAGCGCTGGTGTTGGCTTACTGCGCTGCGTTGAGGATGAGAGAGAACGAGACGGAGAGAAAAGAAGGACGGCGTGAGTGTGTGCACTTTAAATAGATCTCAACTGAATTGATGGGGCTTATAATCAGGGTGGTTTATGTGTTTGTGCATGTGTGTGTGTGTGTGTGTATGAACTGCCATATTATAACCGAGCTCTAACACAAGCTTATAACACTTAACAGTTTAGCTTAGTCTTTATGTATCATTTTTTCCCCCCAAAATATAATAAACAGAGATGTCAAATGGGTTAAACAAAGTCCCACAGATCGCAGCACTTTTTTATGCTCACTACAAACAGGCCAAGCCGAAGTTAGAGGAACTGAGTGAAGACAACATTTTTTACGACCACTTGCAGGCACTGTTTTATGAGACATTGTTAAAAAATGTGGGCACGCAGAGAATTTACACAGCAATACCACTTTATTTGTTATCCTTTCTTTCAGCAATGTTTGGATGAATCGGGGCTGAATGAGAGCGCAGTTAAAATAACACAGAATAAGTGTACTTGGGTAATCTTTTTGGTTGTTGTGGGGAGAGAGGGCTTTGCCCATGTAAACTTGCGGAGGACGGTTGGCTGAGAGGTCCGGTACTGTAATGTGAGCTGTGGTTGGGGAATAACACGGGGGGCGTTCACAGCCCGCTTTTCCAATCTCCAATCTGCTGTAATTCACTGCCATGATTCACAAATGGAGCCTGGCTGGGTGAGGAGATGAGCCAAGCGGCAAACAAAAGAGGAAGAACCAACATGTGCCAAAACAGTGCAATGACACAAGTGTTAGCAATTAGGTGTTTAAAAATATAAATATTTTAGTTGAATTTATCCACATACTAATTATAAAAAATGACCCATTTAGATTAAAAAGACAGTTTTCATTTCATATGCATGTGAATGCAGGAGACCGGAGAATGCATATTCATGCAAAGAAATTCATGCACATTTCATTGCCTTCCATATTCAAGTTAGGTGAACTTTACTTGTGCATTTGACATGTGATTTGACACTTTAAAGCTGTAGAACCACAGAAATTGCATTGCTGCAGAAACATGGAGAAATTATGTATTTTACATTTGGAATCATTATTTTTTTATGTTAAATTTATGTGTTTTTTTTTTCTTTTAAAAAGGTATCATATCTTGTCTGTCATGTGTTAGTGTATGTTTAGACTTTCAGTTTGTGTTTTGATTTGTTCCTATCTTTCTTTGTTCTTTTCCCGCCACTCCTTCGTTTCCATGGTTACTGTCATTATCAGTTCAGTTGTATCACCGGTTTAGTCATCATCATTTGTATCACCTGTGTTCTGTTAATCAGTGTAATCTGTGTTTGTATTTAAGTTCTGTCTGTTCTGTCAGTTTTTGTCTGATCTATGTTGTATTAAGTGTGTGTGAACCTTCTGCTTGTCTTTTATGAACCTGTATGATTTATATTGTGAGTAAAAGTTTGCATTGGAACTTTTGCCTTGGTCGTTCGTCGGCCTGCCCTTGACTCGGGACTACAGTCCTCTGGCTTTGCCTCATCCCTTCGTCCCTCTGGCTCCATTGGGCTCCTCACTCCCTCCAGCTCCACATTGGTTCTCTGTCGCTTTGGCTCCACCGCGGCCTTCTGGATCCCCGCCTGCGCCTCGGTCGCCAGAGCCGTCGGCATCGCCATGTCCCTTGGGATCCTCAGCATCGCCTTGGCTCGTCGGCTCTCCGGCTTCATCCGGGTATCCTCTTCCTCCTGCTCCGCCTTTGTCAGTCGGCCCCCTGGAGTCGCCAGTCCTGCCTCCACCATGGCTCCTCCCTCCGTCTACTCCGCCCTGGCCACCTGCACCGTCTGCTATGCCCTGGTCCCTCCTGCCTTCTGTCTGCCCTTCACCTACTCTTCGTCCTCCTCCTGAGCTCCCTCGCAGGGAGGTCTATCTCCGCAGTTGGTCTATCTCCGGCGCAAGGTTGTGCCTTCCGGGAGGGGGAGGTACTGTCATGTGTCAGTGTTTGTTTAGACTTTCAGTTTGTGTTTTGATTTGTTCCTGTCTTCGTTTGTTATTTTCCTGCCACTCCTTCATTTCCATGGTTTCTGTCATTATCAGTTCAGTTGTATCACCTGTTTAGTCATCATCATCTGTATATCAGTATATATGTTCTGTTAATCAGTGTAATCTGTGTTTGTATTTAAGTTTTGTCTGTTCTGTCAGTCTTCGTCTGATTTACGTTGTATTAAGTGTGTGTGGGTGAACCTTCTGCCCGTCTATGTACCTGTATGATTTATATTGTGAGTAAAAGTTTGCATTGGAACTTTGACTCCTCTTCGTCTTCTGCCTGCACCACACCGTGACAGTCTGAAGATATATTTCATGCCTAAAATTCTAGTGTGGCTGCCTCTTAAGTAACTGACAGTAACAGACACTGTAGTTTTTTTCCTATCACTGATAAAAATGATTTTGTGGTGAAGTAAATACTACAGAAAAAACAAATGTAATTTCTACATGAAAATGTTAGTTAGGCAAGAATTAAAAAAATGAAGTAAATTCTACATTAGTACTCAATTCAAGCTTGTAGAAATTAACACGTAAATATCAACGTTATAAAATTTAAGTAAAACTACTCAACCGTTCCCACTGTGCACTGGGTGGTTTAATTCATTGTTATATTGTTTGAGTAAAGTGTATTGCAAAGGAAACTTCAACGAAATAGAAATTAGACTACTCAACCTTTTACTGGCCAAGTTAAAAGTACTTATTTTCTTTGTTAATTTTACTTAACTTAGTTAAGTAGAGTTTACTTAATTCCATATGTGAAATTTGCTTTAACGAGTTCCTTTGTCCATATAATCTTAAAGCTAATAAGGTTAAGCGTTTTTGGCTTGCTGTTCCTTGCTGAGCTCATGGAAGCAGCTTCAATATAGAAACTTAGATTCAACTTCGATATACCCCCCCAGTGGGACTACTAATGCTTGGATGAAGAGATGCCTAAATTATGTTGGTGGAGGGATGCCAAAACAGCTGATGCCAGAGCAAGGTGAGCGGCTGCTTATATGCTCCGGCAGTTAATTGAAAGATTAGATGGGTTCACTCCTCCCAAAATCATGTTGTGAACTTCATTTAAAAATATGTGTGCAAAAACTGGACTAAGAACATTTTTATTTTATTACACTACATTTAATGATAATAAAAAATGTCAGGGTTTGAGGCATTAAACTCCAAGCAACTCGTGGACGAACATTGTTTTGGTCTTCAGATGATTTGAGGTTTGAGGCCTGTGGTTACAGGTGATCTTATCAGAGCGAATGTCACAAATTACATAAAAATTTGCCCCTCCTAAAAGGAAATATTACATAGAGCAATATCAGTGAATAATGCATTTTGAGCAGTTAACTGCCTTCCACTGTTGTTTGGACTCATTGAAAACAATTGTTTTAAAATAAATAAAATTAAACCAATGCTGGCATTCGACATAACGATCACTACATATCTTAAAAGCAAGAAAAAGGCCACATCAGTGTCAGATTTAATTCCGAAATATCGCCATCGCTGTTAATAAAAGCTTTAGTACAGGTTCTGTCACTTTGTTTCTTGCCTCTAAACTCTGTATGAGGTTTCTTTGTATTAACACTATCTGATTCTTCAGATAGTTGAAAAACTGTTTTAATTCCGCTTATCTGCTATAAATGCTGATCTGACTTGAGTTGTAATGGAAAAGCTGCGGAATACATAAGGTTTTACAGGCCTACTATTCATAAAAAATATTAGAAAGCACATAGTGTACACTGCACAGTATGCAGTATCCTAGTGCAAACATGCACGTCCTGATTTTGCTGAGTTAGACTCGTTCATGGATCAACATATTTTGTTGATCCTGGAACAACATTCAAGTCTGACATTTTTTTTGTAACCTTATCCCTATCCCAAAACCTAACACTACTCATAACTTATCCCTAAAATCAAAGCAAAATGATATGTGAATAACACTGATGTAGAAGCACCTAACTCTGGTTGTAAGCCTAAACGTAATAAACTGTAAACTTGTCCCTCAAATCCGATTGGTTGATTGGAATGTTGTTCTAGGATCAACAAAGATGTTGATCCGGGAACACGATGCACTTGGTGAAATCAGGTTTTGCTACTTAACTACTGTTTTTCTACACTGTCAAAACACGGTTTATGTGTGTATTGGATCAGTGTCCATGTCTGTTTGTATATTAGGTGTGAGGTGAGTACTGGCTCAATTTCCAGACGTCTCCTGGCACTCTTCTTGCAACACTCGCACAAGATTGACACTCATTCACCAGTGTGTGTCAATGTAGACGAGAGCAAAGAATGAGGAGTGAGGTAAATTAGTGGGTCCACTGAATGTTGCAGGCTTTCGGCTGGCATATTACATCCACCGAATGATGCAACCTAGGATGTTTTCAATTTCACAACCTGATTAGGCTATTTCAGATACTCTCCAGCTAGACTCAATGGAAGCCAATACAGGAACTGAGCACTAAACGGCATTAAGTAGATCCAGGGAGACCGAGAAAATGTAAAAAGGAATCAAAACACTGGAAAACAAACAGACTGTATCAGGACTTGGCACTATCCACCCAACATGTCGACCTCAGTTTTTCCATGTTATGGTTAATGCGCCCAAAGACCCCTTCTCTTACAAACTTTCAGAGGAAAGAGTGAAATGTTGAGAGATACTTTTTTCCTTCCACTTTCCTCTTTGAATTTTTTTTCTTTTTCTTTTAAGAAGAATACGACAGCTCAGAAATGCTCAATGCTCTGTGGACAGTTGGACTCCACATGTTGTTGGTTCATGAGATCACTCTTTCAGAGAGGAAGAAGTAATAAAAGTACAAGCATGTGACGGATACTGTACCTCACAATTGAGCTCACAAAACAAAAGTAAGAGCAGAATAGTCAAATGAAGAGAAGCTTTAAATGGAGGAAATCCATAATTTGAGATGAAAACTGGTGAATGACAGGAGGAGGAAGTTATAGATGTAGCATTTCGCAATATATTTTATTCAGCAAGAGTGCATTAAATTGACAGTAACATTGTTAAAATTTCAAACAAATTCGGTTCTTTTAAATGTTCTGTTCATCAAAGAATCCATATAAAATGGAATATTAGTTAGCATGAAAATGTTGCTTGTTTTTATATCTCTCATATGAGTGACAGGTTGCTGGAAGGGAGGGATATAGTTAATGTTTTGATTAAAGATTATGAAGGCACATGTATTAAAACATATTACATTTAATTTATAATAAACATTGCATAAAAATAAGATTGATTTCATGGTGACTAGCATCACAACTGTTTATAATTGTGATGATAATTTAAAAAAAAAAAAGGCTCCACCGTCTCACACACCCAACACTCACTTTCACCCGAAAACTGATCACCCGCACCCTAATCAGGGCCTGTATAAGAGCACACACCTCACAGTCACCTGTCTGGTCTCTGATGTGGATTACCAATTTAGTTCCGGCTAGACTCACCTGAGAATACGCCATGTGATCTCTTTTCCTGTGAATCCTACTTACCTGTTTACTCACCTGGCATCTGTCATTGAAGAGGTGTTTGCTCTTCAGCTCCAGTCACAGTCAATATCTCTGAAAACTTGGTAAAGAAACCCATTCTGGTTATTCTACATTCATCTGCTCATATCTTCATAGACTTCTTCATTTACCTGCTTAATGTTGTTTATCCTGTTTCAATACATACCTGTTTGGGTTGAGCTCTGTCTGAGTCTGGTGTTCCCTGACATATGCAACAAATCATCATATTAGAATTGATTTCTGAAGGATCGTGTCACTGAAGACTGGAGTAATGATGCTGAAAATCCAGATTTGCCATCAAAGGAATAAATTGGAAATAGTTATGTAAAATTGTGGTAACGCTTTTCAATAAGGTTTCATTTGTTTATATTATTAATCTTAATGTTAATCTCAGCATTTAAGATCAAAAGTTGTATTAGTTTAGTTTGTGAACTCCATGAACATAACAATTTTCATATAACATTAGCAAAGGATAATAAATGCAGTAAGAATATATTGCTCACTGCTAGTTCATGTTAATGCATTAACTATTGTTAACAAATGAGACCTTATTGTAAAGTGTTACCCAAACCTTTATTGGACATTAATTGCATTAATATTAAGTGTTCCTTAAAATATCTTTCCATAGACACAATGGTTTTATAAAATTATTTGTTTATTTCTGTATATCCAAACTTTTTAATGCGTGTATAACTTGCATATATTACACACATTTTTTCTTTCCTTGAAAAACTGACAATAAATCATGTTTATTTTTTATCTAATATTTTTCTTTTGGCAATCATTTTGCAAGTGTTGGACATCCAAGCTTTGTATGGTGTTTTACTTATCACCTTTCTCTTCATTTCTTTGTTAATTCAGTAAAGTTCAAATAAAATGTCAAGGTTATGAAGATTATCTTTGTCTTCCTCCCTCTCTTTTTTTGTTGCTCAGCTGATTTACCGGCTGTTGTTTGTGTCACCAGCTGTCTTTGACCTTTTGCCCTATGACCTTTCAACCTGCTATCTGTTCTTGAAAATACAGGCTACACTGTCCCATCTTGCCACAACACACACACACACACCATCACTTCTGATACCTTAAAACTGGACAGAGATGTTTCTTTGAATCATGCGTGTGACAAGCTCAATATTTCAGACCTGTATTTTGGCCTAGCACATTTGGAGAGTTCAGTTGAAAAGTCGCTTTAGAACAGGAACATCATCCAAGAAAATGAATATAATATTAATCATTCCAAACATGATTCTTTTTTTCATTAATGTCATAGTGAGTTATTGTCCTCATATATTTTATATCTGAAACAAATCCCAGAATTCATTATCACATTGATCAGTGAACAATTCATCTCAATAAAGGATCAAGTCATCAAATCAGGACAAAAAAGGTTCACACACAAATGTTTCTGGAGAAAATAACAGCACCCGACTGGGGATGATTTGGCCATTTTGTTTGTTTTGCCTTCCCAGACGTGGCCGCTGAGAAGATTAAGAGATTTAGTGCGAGATTATTCTCCGTCCCATCAACGCTCTCCATCAAATAAGCAAATAAGTGGTTTGTAAACAAGCCCACAACAAAGGCTTTTGCCAAAACCTTTCAGACCTCGACAATGGATGGTGCATGTCTTGCGGTATGGAAAATGAGGCGTTAAATCATCAGGTGCAAATGCTGCATCTACATTGTTGATTTGCATCCGGATGCGTGTGTGTGCGTATGCGGATCAGTCCTGTGAGGCATATGTTGTCATGCAGGTTCCCAATAAATAAAGCTTATCCTGTGTGTCCTTGAAATTTCTCAACCCGAAGTGACAAGCCAAAAGCTTATAAGGACAGTCTGACCTACATGGGTGGGTCATTAAAATTTAGAGTAGAGTCCTAATTAACCTCAAATGTGGTTGAGATAGACACCCAAACAGTATCATAAATCATTGTGATTAAGAAAGAGAGAGAACAACAGATGATGTCATGAATGTGAAGAGTATTTGCACACACAGACACACATATACACACCCTTCCCCTTGACATCCCTCCCTGCCCACACACACGCCTTGCCACGCGAATAGAAGCGTGTGTGTGTGTGTGTGTGTGTGCGAGAGCTTGAAAGAGAGGGAGGAGGTGCCTCGGAATATAACAGCACGGCCGGCAACGCCAAGCTCAAATGTAAAGACGGCTGGATGGCCTTTTGTAATGTATATTAACTTGTGACGGTCATTCACCTGACAGGCCATTGTTCTCCACGACCCGGCAGCCTCCTCCCTCCCTCCATCCTTTCTTCCTTTCGAGCAGGTTGGGTGTATTGTGCGTGGAGAGGCACGCAGCGATGGTCCGTTGTCTGTTGGGGGGGTTAGGAGAGGGTTGAGACGCTGACCCCAGCGAGTGGGGGTGACCTAAGCAGATGGCGGGGCAGGCTGTCCACTCAGCCAGAATTAATAACGTGCGCCATGTCACATTGTCTGAGAAAACGTTCCCCCTCTCGCCCCACCTCTGTTCATGTCTCTCTCTCTCTCAATTTCAGTTTACTTTATTGGCAAGACCAAACCTGTACATTTGGATTGCAAAAGCAGTCATATATATGTATCCTGTCTTTTTGGTCTGAGATGATTTCTTTCTGAAAAGAAAAAATTATTTTATCCAGTTTACTTAAAAAAGTAAAATAACGATCGATATAATGGAATATACAAGAAATACTACAAAACATTTTGTTTGGAGAAGATTTCTCTCTGAAAAGAGTAAAAGTCAAGTCAAGTCACCTTTATCACTGTTAAAAAAAGTTGCTGCCTTAAATTTTTAAGTACAATCAACTTGGGTATTTAAGTCATTTCAACTAAAATTACATTGAACATTGCAATGTAAAAACATGTTGTCATGACTGATATAGTTTTATACAATACAGATTGTTTCAAAGCAGACACAGTGAAAAGAAAATAATGATTCATGCAAACACAATTCAATTCTGCTGTAAAGCAGCTCTAAAAAAAGACAACAGTTAACAGTCATTATTCAGCTGAAATCAGTTCAGTGTTGATTCAGTTCAGTTCAGCAACTGTGTAAAGTTCATCAGTTATGGAATGTGTTCAATTGATCTAAAGCAGCTCTGGAGAAAACAGTGATGTCATCGTCCAGCTCAGTTCTGTTCTCATTTAGTGTCAGTGCATTCAAGTCAATAATATTGTTGAATATTAAGTGTGTCCAAATAAGCAAGCCAGACGCGACAGTGCGGCAGACAGTAACTACATTAGGTGAATGGGAGATACCTCCAGCTTGACTCAGTCAACAAAACAAAATAATTACCAACAATTAGTTAATAATTTTGTTTGGAGATTGCCCTCTGAAAAGATAACTTTTTTTTGTTTTAATTACCCACTTCTTTCCACTTTTTTCCTTTAAAAAACCCCCACACAAAATATACTTTTATTTCCACCTCTCATTTGTGTTGGCTGTCCCTCTTTTCTATCTCCCCTTTTTCCTCTCTGTGCAAAGGGGATGTATTGTGCCCACCATTGAAATTTCCGGGGCCTCTTTTAGGATCAGCAGAGCTTCAGCCAGAAAGCTCATAGACAGGGACAGCGATCATAATCACTACAGCTCTTCCTGTCCAACAGCAGGGTCAAGGTCTTCACACACAGTATGTGCTGTGTATGTGTGTGTGTGTGTGTGTGTGTGTGTGTGGACTTCTGGGAGAAAAACAGAGCAATATGAGGCACATGGCATGTCAAGTGTGAAAGACAAGCAAATTGTAACAGAATGTGGTAAATTGAATATAGGTCTTGCTATAACTGAGATGTTGGTTATATGCATTTCAAGGAGGGAGATCTGGGTCAAGGTTTTGACAAGTCCTTTTGGCTCGTCTCGTTCCCCACCCCAACTCGTTTATGAGAGCTGTGACTTGTACCACGTGGCCGCTGTAGCATCTGACCACTGCAGATTTGTGTGTTCGGCGCAGTGCAGACCGATCGATGCATCACATCAAATATACCGCGAGAGCCATTCGAAAGCATTCAGAGCTTTATTTACGGTAATTACAGTGTAACAGCATTACGGTAAATAACGCAGTATCCATCCCCAATGTTTTTCATGATCTTGGGCCCTGTTTACACCTGGTATTAAGATGCGTTTTGGTTGATCGGATCACAGGTGGACAAGGCTAAATACAAGTGTAAACAGGGTCTAAAACGTTTCGACCACATCCAGAGGTAGTCGAAAACGCATTTGACTGGATTGCTTTCGTAGTGTAGACACTCATGTGGTCGAACGTGTTCAAACAGCCACACTCTTCGCCTACTGACCTAATGCGTAAACATTATGGGAAGCGCTCTAGCCAGATGGGATCTAAACTTGAACGTACCAAGTACAATGTTCTCACGCGTTCGGCGTGACCTTGCGTCTGTCAGAGCAGAAACCAAAGCCATGTTTTTCCGTTGTCTTCGGTGTGTTCATGTGTAAATTGCCCACCTATAGATCCTCCCCTCGAAGAAATCAGGGCAGAAGTTGTCGAAAGTTGACTAAGGAAATTAAACACGGTAACAGGAATGTTTTCCTCGTCTACTTGTGATCCAATCGATCAAAACGCATCTTAATACCAGGTGTTAAAAGGGCCTTAGTCTCGTGTTGTCCTTTTTAGATGTTACTGTATGTGCGCTCTGTTTAGTTCTGTTTATCTTGTGTGTTTTTGTACAGTCAATGCACCATTGCTAAATAAAAAATGTACTCAGTTTTTAGGATTATATGTATTACAGACCAGCATTTTAATTAACTTAAAGACCTTTTCACTTTAAACTCACATAGAGTTTTTAACTTATGTTTTCCATTTAAAGAAAGATAGATGGGCCTTTACGAGGGGGATAATAACCGAGTACATATTTTTAATGAAGTATCATAAATGCTGGGTTTCATCTCCATGTAGACTCTGTGATTATGCCGTCAATGTTAAAGGCATCCGTGTGCTTCACAGCTTGATATGACACTGGCCTTGTTGCACAGTTAAACAGATGACAAGAGGCCTGTGTGAGCCTGTTTTAATTACTGGAACACGACAGAATAAAGCTTGCAGTGCACAGTTATATGTTCACACCATTGTTACTTCTGTGCAAAGCAGACAGAGTCTCAAGACGTCTGTGCAAGCCTTAACAAGACATGCTGAGACACTGCATCTCCAAGATGTAAAATCAGGCCAGTTCTGATACATCGTTCAACTCTATGGCTTACATTTTTTTCATCTAACTGACACAGTAACCATGCAAATACACAGATTTGAGCTGCACTGACCACAATACTGCATATTAAGCCCTGATGTTCAAACCGCATCCTGATGACAAACACAATTCCATTCACAGTGGTTTTCAGAAATAAATAAATAAGATTGAAAACATCTAAATGTTAGACTGTATTATTCCTGCACATGCGTGTATTTTCTAGAGCATGACGTTACCCAAAGTGAACATCAATGTACAAGTCGCCACATGTTTGGATTCAGTTCCTTCATGATTTTGGAATAATGAATAGTCAGCTAGTAGTCACAATTATAAAGAAAAATTGTTGTATAGACTGCACAATCTTTTACATAGACCATAATGATATCTGAACAACAGTGGTCCTTTAGAGCCATGGAAAGGTTTTAAAAAAAGAAAAACATTTCCAGCAAGGCAGAGAAGAACTGGGATTTCCTAAATAAACAACCAGGAACTTCTTGAATGTCTGAATTGGCTGTAAATGAAGTCAGATCATCAACTCTTCATGGCCACAATAAAGGTCCTTTAAGCTATTGGCTTCCTCATTTAAAGTGGAAAGTGTTACAGATCATTTAAAGATAAGGACAAAAGCAGAACAGATTAATCCACCATAGAAAGAAGAACCAATCCAAGCACGTTACAGATGGAGACTAATAAAATGCCATGACATTTTTAGGCAAGCCAGTTTTCAGTTATTGTCAGATTCAACATTTGCTAACCATGCATGTCCAATCACTGTAAAAAACAAAAAAGTTTGTTATTTTTAAAGAAAAAGCTGTATAAATGCTATAGAAAAAACCTAATTGGTTAACCGTAAGTTACCTTACCAGTGAAAATTTGTAAATGGTTTAACAAGGCGTTAAGTGTTGCATGTAATATTCCTAAAGTAATGTCAAATTAATGATTTTTAAAATTATGAATTATTGTATAATTTACGGTAAAAAAAACACAGGACATTCCCAGAACTCTGTGTGTGACGCATTACATATGATTATACTGTATTTAAATAGTTATTTCATTGTTTTGTGTTCCATTTTCATGTTAGTTAATGTTCATTGCATTATTGTAATGTCAACCATGATGGTAGTGTTTGGTCTTTGTTTGCATGACCCTGTGCATCGACAAGTATTGGTCATGTTTTATGGACAGGCCACTTATGAACTCATTGTGAGACTTTCTGTTTTATTACCTGCATTATTATTTTGGTTATCCTTAAATTTTAAGGTCAAAGTAGATTTTGGTAGTTGTAAGGTAAAAGTAGACTTATTAAAGGCATAGTTCACCCAAAAATGAAAATTCTGTCATCATTTACTCACCCTCAAGTTGTTCCAAACCTGTATGAGTTTCTTTGTTCTGCTGAACACAAAGGAAGATATTTGGAAGAATGTTTGTAATCAACAGATCTCGGTCCCCATTGACTACCATAGTAGGAAAAAAATATACTATGGTAGTCAATGGGGACCGAGATCTGTTTGGTTACAAACATTCTTCCAAATATCTTCCTTTGTGTTCAGCAGAACAAAGAAACTCATACAGGTTTGGAACAACTTGAGGGTGAGTAAATGATGACAGAATTTTCATTTTTGGGTGAACTATCCCTTTAACATTATATCATGTAATGAAATATGGATATAACAAGTTGCAAAACATACAGGTACTAATATGCCTTCCCTTCATACCAACAACATTGTCTCAATATTTTTTCATAGTAAATTTCAGGCAACCACAGTAGCATTTTTTTTTTTGATGGTGTTAATAAAAAGCTATAAAGTGTTCACATTTTGTTTCTTTGATCGCAATCTTGTGTGTTTACAAATTATTTTTTGGATCAAATAGGGTTGAAGTTGCACCCTGGCCTTGTGTCTTTCCTCTTTGCCACATTATTTTGAGGAGTATCCCAAGCTGAATTTCCCATGCTGAACTCACTGAGATTCAGTCATTAACTTATATATTTGCTACAACAACTGCCTTTTACCCTCTGTAACTAAAAGCGGAAAACCAGACTTCTGATTATGGGCTTAATACTTGCCAGTTTATTAATCTTTTGGTTTCGTGAAATGTCGAGCACACATTAAATAGGATAATGATTTGTGTGTATGTGTGAAATTCTCCTCAGATGCCGTCATCTTAGCTCATATACTCCCACTAAAAGAGGTAATATTCCAAATTCACATTCATGGATGTGCACTCGGGAATGACACTCAAAGCCCAGAGCCTTAAACTCATCTTTTAATTTCACTTGAGACTCACTAAACTGTTTTTAAGCTGTTCTCGGACCTACTACAATGGATTTTCCATTCGCCTCTCACTTAAGAGAGAGAAAGGCACTCATTTGGGCCATGGCTGCTTGTGAAGCCAGCGACGCCTGGTTCTTTTGAAGATGACTCTCCATTTGTCAAACTGCCTATTTCTTGTGGGTTTTTCCCTAGTGTTTTGTGGTGTATGCATGTGTGTTTTTGCCCCCCGAGGCGAACACACTCATACAGCTGACTGCTTGAACTACAGGTCAGTCCAGCCCAGCAAAATGTCAGTGGTGTCTTGTGATGCCCGTTGGCATTCATTATCAGATACAGAAATATTATCAAATTACCCAAAGCACCCTCACTTTTGAAATGGTGCCGATTTTCCTCATGGTGTGTGTGTGTGGTCCTGGTAAACCCTAGGTTACTGGTATGAGCTTGTTGGGACTTTTTTTTTGGTCCCCATGAGGAAAACAGCTTGTAAATAATGTTTGTTGAAAATGTAAATGCATAAAGTTTTCTGTAAGGGTTATGTTTAGGAGTAGGAGTAGGGTTAGGGAATAGAATATAAAGTTTGTAGAGTATACAAATCATTATGTCTATAAGTCGCCATAAAACATGTGTGTGTGTGTGTGTTTGGGGAAGTGGGTCCATCCAATGCTATATCACGTCCAATTCGTACGATTTGTCTAAACCCCAGTGATGGGTATAGGGGCGGGGTCAGGGGTAGGTCATTCGTACAAATTCGTACGATTTGTCTAAACCCCAGTTATGGGGTGAGGTCTGGGGTTGGTCATTCGTACGAATTCATACGAATTAGCCACCTCGTAAAATACGTACGAATTGCTGAGAGAATCGGGTTGGTCCATTTGTTTGCACCACAATTCAAGTAACACCAAAAAGAAAGCAAAATATAACTTTGGTGTGCAAATGAAATCCCTCTCTGCATTAAGAATGTGACTCTCCACATTATCCACATTGGGAAAGCTGAATTTGTCTCTCCTATCAAGTTTCTCCCTCCTCAGTGACTGCTCAGAGGGCTGTTTCCACTATGATGAGTGTATACTAAGTGAATATTGAAAATCCGTAAGGCCTAAGCCTTAATCCACACACTATACAGGTCTGTGGTTATAAGGTATCATCTGGTTGGGGGCTGGAGTGAGACTTGCCTTTGGAGACCAGTCTTTCTCTTGGCAAAACACACAGGCAGTCATCAACACTGGATTTACGGGCGGCACACTTGTGGTTTAGTCGTGATTGCTTGAATTGGCGGCACATGCTGTCTGCTTCATCGAGCTCCTGAGATGGGTCTCTTTCATTGAAAATAATCACTTGGGACCTGCAAGACAGATGATAGAACAATACCGGAGAGGGAGGAAGAAAAAGCGAGGGAGAAAAAAGTGAAGTGAAATTATAAATCAACACCATATGGATTGAGAAAGAATATAGAAGAGATGGTGAAACTGTTGAGCTATGCAAACACATTAAAATGAACGATGTTTTAATAGCGATAAAAATAATAGTTGTTACTTAGGGCAAACTTTGGCAAAGTCTCAAAGACTTTTCCAACAAACTCTCAGGCAAGGCTGGACAGCCTACGGTGTGCTCAGGAAGAGGAAAGAGTTATGGGGATTCCTAAAGGAAACGTTAAATCATATTTGTGTGCGTCCATAAAACATGTTATTAGTTTTATAACACGTTGGGGTCAAAGTTTAAAACCAATAGTTAAACTTGGAAACACTCACTCCCTATCATAATTTCACATATCTCGAGGCTTTTGTTACAATGGTTGTGAGGCCCTCAAACACTTGCACTTCTGCAGTCATTTACTGGTTTCATCTGTAAAAGATTTCGGAAACTTTACAGTTTTTATAAAACTCTAAGAGTAACTGGAGGTTACTTACTCAGATCGTAAAAAAAGACGGGGGAAAGGAATGGAAAAATGGCTTTGGTGCATGAGGCTTCCTCCCTTGAATCCTTTGGCTGAAGGCTCAGTGCCAGATTGTGTGTAACCTGTTTTTTTTAAAATCCCCAATCTCTTTTTCTCTGCTGTGATAGTACTCGTGTCGCTCTTTTCCACTATCTTGCTTCTCACATTTTCTTTCTTTATTATGCTCCTATTCCTCTCAGTCCTCCTCCACTCTCGCTCACTGTCTTGTCAGACAAATAAAAATCAGTAATACTTCTGAAAGATTGGAAAACTGTGGATTAAAGTCAGTTTGAGGTCAGGTGTGAGATTCCTGAGTTTGAGTCAGACTTCTATTTAATATTCCTGAACAGTTCACGCATCTCACAGCCAAGCAGCACAAAAGGCATCAGATGAGCCGTCAAGTGTGTTTTGAGATCATGAAATAGTCGGGTGATAAAGAGGAATTCTAGCTTCAGAACTACAGGATTATAAAGAAAGGTGATGGGATGTTTGAAAAACAGTATTTTAAAGGCATAGTTTAGGATTGGGCAAATTGGTGATTCATTTGTATCATCTTTTTTGCACGTTTTCATACAATCTTGCGCTCCAGTGATGGTTAGGTTTATGGGTGGACCTTCATGCTTACGTGTTTTCTAATACCCAAACATTTCCATACAAATCATACCAAATCTTACGAAATCGAGATCATGAAATAGTCGGGTGATAAAGATGAATTCAGCTTCAGAACAGCAGGGTTATAAAGAAAGGTGACAGGATGTTGGACAAACAGTATTTTAAAGGAATAGTTCACCCAAATGTCTTTCATTACTCACCCTCATGGTGTTCCTGTATATCACGTATCTTTCCACTGAAAGAGATGTTTAGCAGAACGTCTGAGCAACCATCTCTCAAGTCAAAGGGGCTGTCAACACCAAACAATAAAAAAAAAACACCAAAGTGGTCCATTCTACACACTCTCATGGAAATTTGTAACTATTTTTACATTTTGGCAAATTGGTCACAGCTGTTTCACAATTGGCCATACTCAGTGATGACAAAATGTATGTTTCGTGTTGATTCTGCCACTAATGCGCACAAATCAATGTTTTCATGAATTTCATGTAGTCTTATATTGTGACATGTTTATCAAAATACACCCCTCTTTATTGTTATTTAAATAATACAGGCTTATCTTAAATATTCTTCTTGTGCATACAGACACTGTATTAGCATAGCAGAACCTGATTTTAAAAAGTACAACATGTTCCTGGACCAACACCTTTGTTGATCCTGTAACAACATTCTAATCAACCAATCAGATTTGAGGGTCAAGTTTAGGCTTACAACCAGGGTTAGGTGCTTCTACATCAGTGTTGGTCACCTATCACTTCCTTATGATTTTAGGGAGAAGTTATGGGTAGTGTTAGGTTTAGTGGTAGGGATATGGTTAGGACTAAATTTTCAGACAGGAATGTTGTTCCTGGATCAACAAAATATGTTGACACAGAAACTCGTCTAACTAAATCAGGATGTGCATTAACATAACCTGTTGAATGAAAAGTGTTTCTGGTTGCTACATGTAAAATTTAGATGTCTGTTTATCTGAGAAAAATAACATCTAATCCACTTCGTCTGCAATAAAGAAAGCAAACACAACGCGGGCGTCACTGCGGGAAATAGAACGTGTCCGACCTGACAGCTATCAACTCCTCATTCGACTGCAGGCGGCAAATCTCGTTGATTGTAAACCAAAGTCCTTTTTACACCTTTTGTGCAAGGATGGACAGAGATTCAGGCTAATCAATGAATTTCCTGCTTTACAGCCATGGCCAGCATTTACTTTCATTCTTAGTAAAAGAGCAGTATGCACATTCTGCTAGCTATGCCATGAAAGAAAGACAGTACAGGAAATAAGAAGGTGAGAAACTGATGACAAAACTATTCCTTAAACACTGGAATCATGTAAAAGATTCTTGTATTTACTACTTATATTTAATTACTTTCTATTGTTTAGAGGAGAAACAAGAAACCCAGGAGGTCACAAGGGAGTCCTAAGGGGTCCGTGGAAAAGTGTAAAGAAACAGCATAAATTTAAAAAAATAAGATTCAATAATGACTAATAATTAAATAAATCAAATAAATACAACATTAAGCAAATAAACTGAATTGAATCAATTCAAATTAATAAATATCTAAATATATTATACATCTAGTACAGCACAGTAATATATTTACAGTGCATACATAATTATAAGGCAAGTTAATATTGTGATAGTATTTTTTTCCAAGCAGATTTTACCAATTGAAAACCACATCAATCTTAATAATTACTATTATGATTGAATATAATCATTAATAGGCGATGTAATTGTTGATGAGGGCTTAAAGTGAAAAACGCCTAATATTCAGATGTGCAAAATTATTAGGCAAGTCAACTTGAGAATTGGTTTTGAAAATAAATGCTATATAATTTTTTCAATGATGGCGTGACCATTTAACAGTGAAATGCTCAGCGATTCTGTCAGCATGGTCACAAAAAAACAGGTTGAGAAGAAAATATGCATGTTAACTGCAAATGTCCTGGTGGTTTCAGACTTAATTCTTCACCTTAATTAAAGTCTCCAGTGCCACCATTTTTCAGAACTGCAAACCTGGAGTCTCCAGAAGTACAAGGTGTCAGGTTCTCAGAGACATTGCTAAGCCAAGGAATCCTGAAACATGACCCTATAAGAATCACAAGCTGAAATATGTCAAGAAATAGACAAAGACTGATTTTTTTTTTTAAATGAACAGATAGGTTGAGAGTGAATCTTGAGGGACCAGCACCAGTTCAAGTCAGACAACAAAAGGTATTTCTTTTTTGCATCCTCATGGGCATTTAATAATTTTTGACGCACCAGAATGACCATATGTGAGGGTCTAATAGATTGAAACCCCCCTTTAGAATACATTGTATGTGACTATTTCTGCACACTATAGTCATTTTCATGGCTTGATAGCAAGCTCCATAACTAAATGAGCATCTTGCGAGCAAACCTTATCAGACCCAGAGCCTGGGAAATCTCAAGCCTTCACGTCAAAATACCTTGCCAATTCCGCCCGAAGAGGTTATTTACGAGCTTGTAAACAGTGTTTCGGCTCCGTAAAACATCCATCCGCGGCGCCTCGCACCAATCTCGCGATAACACGAGCCTCGCTCACTGAGCTGTATGATGAGAGTTTTCCTCCTCTCGCGAGATCAGAAGAGTTTCCCACGCCTGTTGTTGTGGTGTCTGCCCTTTTCTTTCACTCACCCTGCCCCCCTTCCACTGTCCTCGTCACCCGCCCCCTTTCTCTCTCTCCCTCGCTCCTTCAATCTCCAGTCTGCTTCTGTTGTCTCGGCGGCTGGTAGGGTCTGGGAGAGAATCTCGCGAGTCTTGGAGTTTTGGTGAGAGTTTGTGGAAGATGGCGCCTGTTGTGACAGGGTAAGTCTGAGATTCAGGACTGCTGCAGGAGTTTAGCTCTTCTTACACACTTTCTCTTAAATTAACGGGTTTAATGAAGACATGGCGGGTTTATTTTCCGTTATGGACGTTTACCGCCTTTCCACTGTGAATGATAGCGCTCAGCCTCTTTATAAGAGCATGTAGAGTGTGTGTTTTTATATTTTGAGTGTAGTGCGCGTGTGTTGTGGGGTTGTTGCATTGAGCCCCGTCGCGGTGCGTCTGCAATGCATGGAGAGCCAAGCCAGACCGTTTTGTGTAGTCTTTCTAACCACACAACGTCCCGAAATATAATTGGGATTTTTTTTTTATACATCTCTGTATTAGGAAATCCCCATTAACGGAATGCCCCCAGTACGCATGGTGTAGAGCCACATTGTATGGTTATAGTAATGCAGTACAGTGGCTTTGTTTCAGGCTTGGTTTCGTTTGGGATTGGAGTGGAAAACACCTCCCCTCTGAATGTGTGCTTTTGTTGCTCTGTCGTTGGTCAGATGTGTTTTTATTGATTGTCTGCGGGGAAATGTGCTCGATTGTGAAGTGTTGTTTACTAAACAGAGCCGCTGGCTCTGCTGTCGCTCACTCGGTGCAGACGAATGATTATTTAATGGCAAGTGCAACTAAGGACATTGACGCTCACAGACTGGAAAAAGAAGCATGGAAACGTTTAGGACCCTTTTGCATGGCAGTGTTTCGCTTGTGCCACTTTGGGACATCGGTGAACAAATTATGTGTGATAATGACAGACAGTGTTTCTGTAGCGGGGACATCCAGTAAACCCTTCTCTAGATATATTATTAGTTATATATGCATATTCGAATTAAAATATTATTACTTTTTTTGTTGCCGATATTAATTGTGCGTCGACTTGTGAAATCAGCATTACAGACTTGTTTCACAAACAAAAGTTGCTTCGTTTCGAGATGTACATCACTTAAAATAGCGTGTTGTTCAATAAGTGAATCGATATTGATTCAGTAATCGATTCGTTAGACCGATTCACACTGGTAACTTCTGAGTCTGAACGGTTCCTTAAAAGAAACAACTTATTGGAGTCATTTGTTTGTGAATGACAACTTAGTAGAAAGTATTTTTTTCGTAATACTTCAAAACGTTTCTCCTATCCCACTTAGTTAACTATAAGGCCCATACAATAGTACAATAATAAAGATAACTATTTTAGCGTCCACACCACCGTTCTGTTTATTATAATTGCTATGCACAAGCTTGGGTACATTCTGATTGGCTGTCAATGTTTTTATCTTTCATCACCTGAAAAAAAAAAAGTGAAAGTGATTTCCTGTATGATATAGCTGTGGTGTGGACTTCTATGTTCCTACAGAATTAGAACGATTATGTAAACGTTATAGTTATCAATATCATTGTAGTTTCCTGGTGGGAATAGCCCTTACGCTATTCTATTGATTTCCTTGAAAAGTGTAAATGTTGTGGTGCTTTAAAAACATTTTTTGAGTTTCCCGTCCAGCCTGAGACAGCAATATTGGTTCAGTGGTGTGCATTTGAGACAATTTGTTCGATCAACCAATGACAGAGGGCGGAAGCGTTTGGGAAACCTGTTTGAAAACAGTCATTTTTGGTATTCATTTTCGTGACACTAGTGGGGGAGAAATTAGACATGTTAAGTGATATATTGCAGTGTCTATTTTCCATTCAATTATTATTGTCACTGTTGTTAATAGTTTTTTTTATATTCACTATATTATTATTATGCTGTAATCTTATGCTGCAATGTTGATGTAGAAATTTTGAGGTATTTTTTAGTCGATACGTTCATGTCAAAAAGATACTCACCAAAGCACCCGTCAACTACATTTTGTCACGCAGGGAATTGTATGTATATGTTACCGGCAAAGTGTGTAATCCGGCATTCTATAGAATGCCTAGGTAATGTATAGAATTAGGTAATGTATTTTTTGCAAAAAACATCAGGAATTCTTTACATTGCCTAGGCATTCTATACAATACCGGGATTTTACACTTTGCCGGTAACATATATAAAAACATATGTGTAAATATATATGTGTGTGTGTGTGTATATATATATAACACAAATATATACATTTTTTGTGTATATATTTGTGGGTAAATTTTTTGAAATTGAGATGTATACATAACCTGAAAGTTTAATAAATAATCTTTCCATTGATGTATGGTTTGTTAGGATATGACAATATTTGGCCGAGATTCAACTATTTTAAAATCTGGAATCTGAGGGTGCAAAAAAATCTAAACATTGAGATAATATATATATATAGATAGAGTCTCTGGTACCTTTCATCATCTTTGTAGACAGCCAAGTAGGTGACAGACATCCCCTGGCTGGGTTTTTTTTTTTTCTCTTCCTTTTTTTGGCGAGAGAGCGAGGGGCGGAGGTGGTGGCAGACTGTTTATTTGGGGGCTTTCCAGCGGACCTGAACCGCCGCTGTTTTGACAACGACTGGTTGACTGGCCACCTGTCCAGCTGATGTCCACCAATGAAATTAGAGATGGCATGTTTGTTAGCATGTGTGAGGGCATCATCATGCCAGTGGCTGCAGCGATTCGAGTCTTTTACAGTTCACTGCACACAGCCTTTTGTGTGGTGCTCCCTGTTTGACCTGATAAAGCTTGGGCTTCTCACGTGAGGCTGGTGGTATAGCCTAATGACCACGGGTCTGGTGTGCTAACACAATCGGTTGCTCGTTCAGTGTGAAGCATGAGTAATCCTTCTCAATCCTTGTTTACACCTGGTACCAACTTGCGTATCAGTTTATCACCTTTTCGATAGTAGTGGAGTTAGTTTCGATATGAGAAATGCCACTGTATTGTGTAGATAATTCATCAGTCAGTAAGACACTGTTTGCTGTGTAGAGATTTTATGTTTGAACTTTGCACCATCCTCTGTCACCTAATGGGTCTTAAAAATTGTTCTCTCAAAATGATAAATAAATACATAAAAAGAAGGGAAAATCTAGTTTAAAATGTGCCTAATTCTTCAAAGGTACTCTTTGTATTTATGTTGGTTTTATATGGTTTTGAAAAACTAAAATAAATTGGCTAAATAAAAGAGTAGTTTAAAACCTAAGTTAACTGTCAGGTTTTGTTCACTCAGGAGCAAAAATCTGCCTTTAAACTTGAAATAAATAAAGATTTGACATTTATACATTTTTATCAAGATATCTTTTTTGGCCATATCGCCCAGCCTACATATATGCGGTGTATAAACGTGTATGTGTGTGTATATATATATATATGTATATGTGTATGTATGTATGTATATATATATATGTGTGTGTGTGTGTATATATGTGACCCTGGACCACAAAACCAGTCACATGGGTAAATTTTTTGAAATTGAGATGTATACATAACCTGAAAGTTTAATAAATAATCTTTCCATTGATGTATGGTTTGTTAGGATATGACAATATTTGGCTGAGATTCAACTATTTTAAAATCTGGAATCTGAGGGTGCAAAAAAATCAAAACATTGAGATAATCACCTTTAAAGTTGTCCATTTATGTTTGCAGTTGTGCTGCATAGGAAATTTACTAAATATCTTCATGGAACATGATCTTTACTTAATATCCTCATGATTTTTGGCATAAAAGAAAAATCGTTAATTTTGACTCATACAATGTATTGTTGGCTATTGCATACCCATGCTACTTATGATTGGTTTTGTGATCCAGGGTCACACACATATATATATATATATATATATGTGTGTGTGTGTGTGTGTGTGTTTTTGTTTCTTTTGGAAAGGTTAGCCAGAAAATGTGCTGTGGTGCTCATTGGAAACTGTCAATTCCTTGGTTTAAGAAAGATCTTTCGTGTGTGTGGAGGAAAAACAATCCCAGCATCACCTTGAATGATGAAAGCATGAATCACCTCCAGCACAATGCAGCCTGTATCACGCTCCGGGGAAGAAGATTTTACTTAACATTACACAGACCAATTTCTCTCTCTATTCTTTCTTTGCTAAAGCATATGCAATGTAGACTTGGAGTGTAGCCACTTTCTGTAGTGTATAATGACACAATAAAGTCTGTCCGCTTGGGACAATGAAAGGTGTGTGCCTTGGTAAACAGGTAGACGTGTGTGCGTGAAAGACCTGTTCCCCTGGGGCGTCTCTCCTTCCCTTATACCCATTATGCAGGCAAGACACTCGGAGAAAGCAAAGGGGTTTTGAGGGAAGAGCGGAGGGGCATTCGGTGACCTGTCTGAGCTGAGGAGAAATCAAATGGTGTGTAGCATAAAAGAGAGCATGCATGCTGTCTTGCTTCCTGCCTTGAAAATGAGCAAAGGTAAGCCATTAAAAGAAAGGCTTGTTATTGTTAGCTGGATGGCGTATGTTATTCTCACCTTAATGCAGAGTTGCCATCATTATTGTGGTCTAAGTCTAACCTTAAATGAGTGGTCGGTCCAACTCGGTCAAGACCTTGTGTATGAAGGAAGGAAAAAAAGGAAGTTCTCTACTTAGTGTAACTTACTTGCCTGTTGCATCATTTTTTTTTTTTATGACAGCTGCCCATGTACATTTCACATGTTCTCACATCTATTTGCAAAGGTCTTGGTTTGAAATGCGGTCATTTGAGGTGGCGAAGACTGCTGGGGCTTTCCTCAGTGGTCACACCAGGAGCTTAGGGGATGAAACGACAAATTTCGAAGTAATTTAGCTTTGGCTCAGAGTCTGCATGGCACCCAGCATCAGTTCTGGTCCTTTGCCATGAGTTGCATTCAATAACTGTTATGTGCAGTCTGATGATCGTGGAAAAAGATCCACTGTCACTCTGAATGAAACTTTGGAAATGTTTCAAACCATTGGAAACATTCTTTCTTTATTGACTGGTCAGTTGCCTTAAGGATATATGTTTGTTTGTAAGTTTATCTCTTTGCCAAAAAGGTCTTGATTTCATTGGCAAGAGATTTTATTTACTTGTGTGAGCTTGGAATATTTGAAATGGTCTTAGCTTTGTCAGTAGGGATCTGAATGGCATTATCATACAGAGCCAAAAAATTGCTGTTGTGGTTTGATGAAAAACTGGGTAAAAAAAAAAACCCAATCCCCCATTGTGTTTGACTTGGCATGGATAATGTATGAGGTAAAGAGAGCCCGAGTGCTACGGTGTTTGTGGTGCCCTTTTATTCTTGAATTTCCTCATTCTTGCACTGGCCGGTTGGTTGTGATTACAGCATAGCCAAGGGAACTTTGCTTTCTTCACTGTCAGCAGTTTTTTTTCTTCTTTTTTTCAAACATCCAGGATGTTTAATTCAGAAAACATGGAAGTGATTGCCTTGACTGTTTTGTATTTGATTTCTGAGTTAATTTACCCTGAAGTTATGAATGTTTCTGGACAAATGCTTAATCTGGAACGTTGATAGCCTGGTTAAGGGTAAAATAGGTTTTATCACCAGTGAGGTACGCATGAACGTGTCTGAGGACCTCATGAACCTCTGTATGAAAAAGAAACAAAGCTAGACAGAAAAAAGCCTCTGATTGTCCATGACAGGAAAATGGCCCCACGTTGATGAATTGTTTGTTTTGGCTTGGGGAAGGACCTCAGCACTGTGGAGTGACTGATTGACAGTGTTTACTTTGTAGTGGTCCAGCTGTTTTTAAGAGTGTGCCCTTGTAATTGAACACAGCGACAGCGACGTTTTGTTGATATATTTCAGATTTCTTGAATGTGTTGGAACTTATAACCCCCAAAAATAAAAGAGCTGTTTGATGGACTAATAATGGGCTATTTAGTAGAGATGCACCGATTGTTTATTCGCTGATTGTTTTTGTTTTTTTGATAATTTATCGATGAATAAATTGATAAGAAAAATGCTAAATGTTTTGCTTGTAAATTAAGTTTAAGATTTAAAAAAAAAATTTAAGTATGTGAAGTGATTTTTTTTTTTTTTTAATGTAAATTAATTTAGTTTAAACATAGTGATCTGTCATTGAAACTGATATCATTCTATATAGCCTACAGTATTAGGGGTGTAACAATATTTTGTGTCACAATATATCACAATACAAAAATGCAACAATGTATTGTGGATAGAGACAATATGTTTTGTGTATAGTTCACCCAAAATAAAAATTACTGTCTAAGAAAAAGTTTTCAGAGTTTTAGTGTCAGCACTACATTAATCTAGCCTGGAAATCCAGACCTAAATCTGAAAGATTAATGGTCTGGCATCGACTAATGAAAATCGACCAGCTCGAGGGGCGGCACCAATCATGCATTTGAAAATCTCACTGCACGCAATTGGATAACACTCTACAACCAATCACAACAAGCCCCATACGCTTAGCTACCAGCGGAGCTAACTGGTAAATTAGACTCTTGCTGTATCCGATCGGCAAAACAGCAAAAACGTCCTTCTTGCAAAGGAGCGATTCGAGCGCCGTCTTCTGTTCCTCTTTTAGATAAAAAGCCAAGTCTAACTCGTTCATTGTAGCGGCCAAAGCCGTTTCAAACAACTGGTGTTCATCCACAGCCATCTTGCAATGTTTATTAATGACTTCGACGTCACAGCGCTGTCGTCATCTGTTTAGCTCGCCTCTGGCCCGCCTATCTCAGATAACCCGATGTGATTGGACCAGCTCGGATACAAGGGCATATTTAATGAGCATCATTACTCGACGCCAGAGTAACTCGCTGAGCAAATTCAACTTGTGCTCTCGCGAGATCTCTGGATTTCCAGGGTAACATTAATCTACTATATAATGTTGAATATTGTATAATTATGCAAGGGGGGAATATTTGTGGGTCCTGATAATGCCAAATGTCTTATGTAGCCTATATGACAATGTCTTATGTTACCAGTAAAAAGTTGCCTACATTATTTTAAATACTTTAAATATATTAAATATCTAGTCAGTGACAATGCAAGCATATTCGTCTAAAATAATTCTGTATTTTCAGCAGAAACATGAATATTTGTTAACCTTTTACCATATGTCTTGGAGTATCGCAATAATATCGTGAGTTCAGTATCGTGATATGTATCGAATGGTGACGTGGGATATTGTTACACCCCTTGTACCATTTAAAAGTTTGAGATCTGTAAGGTCTCTAATGTTTTTTTTTTTTTTTTACAAGCCTCTTATGCTCACCCAAGGATGCATTTATTTAAAACGGTAAAAAATACAGTAAAAAAACATGATATTGTGAAATAATGTACAATGTTTTCTATTTATATATTTCAAAATTTAATTCACTCCTGTATGATGGCAAAGCTGAATTTTCATTTGTTTAGTCTTCAGAAATCAATCTAATATTGTGGTGCCGCTTAATATTTTTTTTTTGTGGAAACTGTGATGTATTTTTCAGCATTCTTTGAGTAGAAAGTTCAAAAGAACAGCATTTATTTGAAATCAATTATTTTTATAACAATTTAAAAGTCTTTAGTGTCACTTTGATCAATTTAATGTGTCCATGCTGAATAAAATAATTATTTTCTTTAAAAAACAAAACAAAATTCTGACACTAATAATTGGTTAGTCTGCTTGTGTGAATTCCTAATATTTAGCTTCTTATTTCCCCCTATAATGTTATCTTGATCCTCCATTCCACTAACCACATTTGAAAAAAACAACAACAACCCCATTTGATCAGCTTGTCATCCAATTTCAGTGTGGATTTCTATGTTCCGCTACTACCCAGGTCTTTACTTTTAGTGAGAAAGACACTATTTAGAGAGCCTGTGGAGCGCAGCCTGGCCGGCATCTCTCCAGGACAAGGACATCTATTAGGCTGCTAAGCGCCGTTCCTCAGGGATCTGAGGAGGATGACAAGAGACACTTGAAGTGGCTGGCACTTGGGAGTTGACCGCAAAGGAATGACATCGCAAGGTCTGGATGACCTTGCATCTTGCATGAGTCAGTTCTTTAGAAACACAATCTTTCTTTGACAGAGTCGTCAAATGAGCAAGTGGAAGTGCTTCGTTGATATGTTCATTACCAGGTCATTCTTTTAATTTACTGCTTTGAGACAATTTCTTGGTTGTTAGAAATATTCTAACAGCGACTCAGTCTTGTCTATTTTTATATGCTTCAGTGCGTCCTAAAACATAAATATAATGATATATCAGTGGCCGATGTTATTCACGGATAATTCCAACATGTAGCCTAATTATTATTATTGACAACAAACGGTTTTGTAATATTTTTATAAACCTAAGCCTAAATTGTGTCAGTTTTTGAGGATTATTTTAAAATCTTCGCACCATGTTGTGTTGTGGTTAGACTTAATTGGGACCATCTGCTGTAAGTGAAAATATGCCATTTCCTGTTTTTGTCAAGTAGCTTAATAAGCAAAAATGCAGTTTACAGAGTATGCTTTCTCTCATTCTGTCTGTGTTGTTTTAAAAGGTTTTAATTGTTGATGCATCAGATAGACTTCTTTTGCCATCACAATGCATCTCGCTGTTTTTTTTTTTTTTTTCACCTTGTGCCATGAGTGCTGTTGCTATGATGCTGTGTTATATTAAAAGTTGTAACTTTTTAGTATTGCGACACTTGCACTCTGTTTTGTTTTGTTGTTTTCTATTAGTTGACAGCTTTCCAAAGATTTATGACACATGGCAGTCTGATCTTTATCATTTTTGATTCCTATTATGATTTTTATGAAACAAAATACTAGTGGTCGACCGATATTGATTTTTTTGGTGGCAAATGGCATTTTACTTAATTTTTTATATTTTAGAATTAAATAATTTTTTTTTTTTTATTAATCTGTAAAAATAAACAGATATATACTTAAAGGGATTCTCCACATTTTACAACTCCCCCAGAGTTAAACAGTTGAGTTTTACCGTTTTCGAATCCATTCAGCCGAACTCTTAGCATAGATCATTGAATCGGACAGGACCATTAGCATCTCTCTCAAAAAAATGACCAAAGAGTTTCGATATTTTTCCTATTTAAAACTTGACTCTTCTGTAGTTACATCGTGTACTAAGACCGACGGAAAATGTAAAGTTGCTGATATGGCTAGGAACTATACTCTCATTCCTGCGTAATAATCAAGAAACTTTGCTGCCGTACCATGAGTCCAGCAGGTGTAATGATATGACACAGCGCCTGAAAATAGTCCCCAGCTCGGTAACTTCCAGTGTGACCGGGACTAAGGTTGTCTAACCTATTAGACCTATTTTCAGGTGCTGCGTCATATCATTATGCCTGCTGGACTCATGGTACGGCAGCAAAGTTTCTTGATTATTACGCAGGAATGAGAGTATAGTTCCTAGCCATATCAGCCTAGAAAATCGCAACTTTACATTTTCCGTCGGTCTTAGTACACGATGTAACTACAGAAGAGTCAAGTTTTAAATAGGAAAAATATCGAAACTCTTTGGTCATTTTTTTGAGAGAGATGCTAATGGTCTTGTCCGATTCAATGATCTATGCTAAGTTATGCTAAAAGTGGTACCGCCAGACCCGGAGATCGGCTGAATGGATTCGAAAACGGTAAAACCCAACTGTTTAACTCTGGGGGAGTTGTAAAATGAGCCTATTTCCAAAAAAAGTGGAGTATCCCTTTAAGAAAGATGTAGACTTCTTAATTCTGTAATCCTATTACAGTATTTTTCACAAATAAAGAAATTGTACAAAAGAAAAAAGAAAGAAAGTAAACACTGTCACCAACTGGGCACTCAGTAATCCGGTAGGCCGCACTGGGGATCATATTTCTTCAAATAAAGACAAGAAGACACAAATTTTACATAAGCACACAGTGAAAACGACATGAATATGACATGTTGGGCAACTGGACAAAGCGCAGCATAGTTTGAAATCAAAGGTTTAAAGTTTAGCGATCTTGCATCTCCAGTGAAGCTTAACTCTCCTGTCCGCATTCAATTCGCACGGACGGGCTGTCAATCACAAAATACACGTGTTTATATTCAGGCTACAAATCCACACTTCAGAAACATGCGTTTCTGCGTTCTCAGTGCCATCAAATTAAAAGTCCCGCTTCTGACACATTGGCCAAACAATCTTTACAATGCATGGCATTCTGGCCAACGATGGGATTCTTCCTTTGCTGACAAATTTGAAGAATTTTTTAGTGGCCGACCGATAATTCGCCAAGGCCGATATATTATCGACCGATATTAGGCATTTTTTTTAAATATCGTTATCGGACGTTAATTTATCTTGTGTGAAGGTAGTGAATTATAATTTTCGAATTAGCTTGCCTCTTTCAGAGAAGGATTGATGTATGTGACATTAGGTGGGATTGTCCCTTTCAAGAACTCCTTCAGTCAGAATTGGACTTGAGTGAAGGAAAGCGAGTGTTAGGAAGCTGAAAGAGGAACAAAGAGTAGCTCTGAATGTGTGCGTTTCCTCTGCTGATACAACCACGCATAGAGAAACCAGACAGTGAGTTAGAGCTGACATGTGTAGGCAACACATCACTGCGACACCTTCCTGTCTTTTGGACCTTATAACCCCTCACCCAGCTACAGATTGCAAAATGAGCTTAAGGTCACAAAGTTTTTGAACTGTTTTTTTTTCTTTTCTTTTTCCTCGCATCTGTCTGTGGAAACAGCTATTGTGTTGGTCAGCCCACACAATAGTCACATCTTGAGCTGAAGATTTGAAATGCTTGCAATATTACGGCACAGTCTGACATCATCAGTGCTTTACTGGATGCCCTGAGCCCCCCGTTAACTTCCGAATAACAGATTCCCACAAAAAATAGTTTGGACTTGACCCTCAAACAAAAAAATGCCATTATGTGTTTTTATAATCACATTGACTTTATTGCTGGAGGTCACATGGTCATTTTATTTTCACGAATTATTCAGCAAGGTTGCGTGAAATTGATCAAAAGTGACAGTAAAGTCATTTATAAATAATGTCACAAAATATTTCTATTTCCAAAAGATGCTGTTCTTTTGAACTTTCTATTCATCAAAGAATAAATTAGATAAAAAATGTATCCTGTATTAAGCAACACAACTATTTCAACATTTCTGAAGGATCATGTGACGCTGAAGACTGGAGTAATGTTGCTGAAAATTTAGCATTGCCATCTCAGGAATAAATTACATTTTAAAATATACTAAAATAGAAAACAGTTACTTTTAATTGTAATATTTCACAATATTACAGGTTTTTTTCTGTCTGTTAAAAAAAAAAAAAAATGCATCCTTGGTGAGCATAAGAGACTTCTTTCAAAAACATTTAAAAAAAATCCAAAACTGTTGGACGGTTGTGTATTGCTTATGAGAATACTTGACACATTTGACTTTTTTTTATATTTTTTTATTGATTGTGATGCCATGTAATAACTTGTAATAACTTTAAGTTATTCACTTAATAACTTTAAAACAAAAATGCATTTTAAGAATATAGATTCATGTTATTCTTTCAGTGCCACAAGCATTAATTTCTAATTTTATATGTCCTGTCCTAAGTCTTGTTCATGCGCTATCCTGTCCACTTTCCATCAGTCAGAATGAAAACTAGAAATATTATATGAAGAAGAACTGTTATTTTAAGCACTTCCATGTTTTGTAAAGGGGAAACTGTTGGCCCAATGATTAAGAAACACAAGTGAGAACACAAAGGTCAGAGGTTCAGTCCCAGGTTAGGGAAACCTCTTTTGGAAAGCTCTTTAGTGTCCTGCATTGCAAATGTTCCTCGCTGGTAGAGGTAGACGCTTCACCTCAGGTTGTTCCGGGGTTTTAGGCTCCTGCAATTAGTGTACTTGAAGTTTCTTTGGCCGAAAAGCTTCCTCTAAGTGATGAGTAAGGCCTGTGATTTTCTTTCAGCTATAGTTGTGGGACTTGGATTAAAACGAATCCGGCAGCGCAATCTCAGTATTTGCACAAGCTCGCATCCTGAATGTGAACGCCAGGATACGACTGCCAGTCAGAGAACCTCCAGTGAAATACACCATGACCCAATACCGATAGGACGTCAGTGTCCTTTTCTTTTCTTCCCCTTAGTGTGGTTTAGCTCTGGTTGAAGCATGAGGCAAACAAGACCATTTCTTCCAGACGTTTAAGGGAATGTTGTTGTTTTTTCTCTTCTGGTGTGTCTAAGTTGAACTAAAAGCGTACACACGCGGAGATGAGCGAGTTTGCGTGTAAACGCATGAGCTTGAACGATTGTTTTAGGCGAACGACCAGCTGCGAAACTGCTCTCCAGAAAGTCCCATATGGATATTCTATGGGCTCTGCTTGATGTTGGAAGTGGTCAGAAGGAGAAAGAGGGAGGTTTTCTTTGACTCTTTCCCTGTCATTAAAATATCCCCATGTCAAAGAAAGAGCTGCCGTTGTGAGCTCAGCCATATGCGCCTTGCCCGAGGCGACCCAACTCGGCCCAACCTAACAACCAAACCAGAGCTGTCCCTCTTCCAAAAAAAAGCCCCTCCCTTGTGCTGTTGGCAGGGGCGTTTAAGGGCAGGCATTAGGGCCACGTCTCAATAGCACCCTTCTCTTAAAATAGGGTCCTGCGTATGACTTGATCTCCTTTACTTGCTACTTTGATTATGTAACTTCTTAAAGTTTTGACAAGAGTGACGACAGAGACTTACCATTAATGCGCCGTTTTCAGATTGACCTCAGGATTACTCCAAACAGATCAGCCACATGTCAAAGAAATGGTCCAATGACATAATGTTCTATTAATTTATTCATAACTGCATTGGATAGTCACACATAAAATGACTTGAATGCTCCTCTTTGAGCATGTTATGATTTCTGAATTACTATTAATATTTTTGGGTGGGGGCATAACGGACATTTCTTCATATCACAATGGTTTAAAAAATAAATATTTTGGCATGATCATTTATTTTGACTCTCATTAATGTGAGTCAAGGTCAAGAAAACTTAATATTTATGATATATTGATCATATTTGTAAAAAATACATTTAAACTTTTTTTTTTTAATTATTAAGCTGTAAAGGATGATATATCATTACTTTTTACTTAGCCACATGATAAATTAAAACGTTTTTTGAAAATTACAAAGTTTTTTCAAAACCATATAAAACATGAACACAAAGAATACGTTTCTAATAACTAGATTTTTTAAAAGACATTTCTATTTCTTTATTGTGGACATTTATATGTCATTGACCCATCTATTGATAAGTCATTTTCAGAGCTGACTTATTAGGATTATTCCAAACTGAGGTCAAAAAGTCTCTATTAAAAAATAACAGATAATTTATGTTTTTATGATTTACGTTTTGCGTTTTACGTATTTAAAAAAATATATATTTAAAAACATTTTTCCACCATAATAAAGATGTTCACTCACATGTATTAAAGCTGTAAGAAAATATACAATCTCCTTTTACTTGATGGTCTCACCACATGACATTTTTAGTCACATGACATCATTAAGTCAACTTGACACACGTTTTAAAATCGATTTTTAAAAGATTTTTCCATTTCTTCATCATGTACACTATTGACCCATCAATTAATGGGCCGTTTTCAGAGCTGACCTCAAGATTCTTCCAAACGGATCAGCCACATGTCAAACTGATATTATCCAGTCATGGCACTTGCCACACTGCCCAATATGAGCCATCCTTGCCCAGTCAGAATAACATTAATCAGATGAACTTGTCCCAACAAAAAGAACTTTATTCCTGTACGTATGGAACGTCTGAAGGAAAGCATATGGTCGGGTTTGGCTCGCTCACGGTTAGTCGTTCAGTTTTACCACCATTAACCCCTTTTTAGACCTTTCCCATAATTTCCTCTCTCTTTCTCGTTTAGTCTTGGATTTCTCCCGTTATTCCCTCTCTTTCTTTATGTGCAATCCAGATTTCCTTGGAGGCTTGGCAAACAGGGAGGGTTGTGAGAATGTTTGTTCAGAGTCTCGTATCCTCACTAATGTGATGGTTGGCTCCTGGGCCGATACATGTTGGCACAGCTCGGGCCTCTCCCAGCGACAAGTTTCGCCAAATGCTGTAGTCTACGAAGCACATACTGAAAGATTTAGGAAAGCCCTCGGCTCACTGTTAGGTGCTGTCAAAAGGTCAGCATAATTCGGTAATTTGAGGTAACCGCTAACTCGACTCAGATGATTTCCACAAGTTAATATCTTTCAGCTCTCCATATCGTGTAATGACTCGGTAGGAAGGAAATGGAAACCTCAACTGAGCGTTAACTAACTGCTTGCTCATGGCTAACTCTGTTAACAGCACATTAATTCTGAATGAACTAATGGTCGGTGCCGCTATAAAAGGTAAAGTTAATCCATATGTTCAAACTGGCTTGAAGCTGGTCTTGGTAGAGGAAGGAGCAAAGCAGACACTGAATGGAGATGATTCACAACACACTTTGCTGATTTGGCTAATTCCTCGCATTTGGGCTGTGGTACACCACTGGTGTTTTGCATCGGCCTCCGTCATATTTATTTCAGCACTCGGCATCAAATTGTAGTGGCGTGCGTGTTCAATTGAAAATGAAGAGTGGAAATGAATTCAAATGAGACGTGATTGTGTATAAACTTTTAATGTGTTGCCAGGTTCTTAGATGAGAGTATCATGTGTCAGATCTCTATAGACGGGGTTGTTTGCCTCTGGTCCTGCCGGCACACAAGGTTGTCCAGTAGTGCTGGTGTGGTGTGACTATTGTTGCTGTGACTTCAGGAAGATGGTATTTCTCAATAAGAAGATGCTGTAAATGTAGTCGTGGGGTTTAGAACGCAGAAATCTATCTGTCTGCCCTAAGGGGAACTCATGATAGATAGGACACACACACACACACACACACACACACACACACACACACACACACACACACACACACACACACACACACACACACACACACACACACACACACACAATTAAATGTGAAAGATGAATCATCATTGTGGTTAGTGCTTGTTAGCTTTTTCAAAGAGGAATTCATTTTCTTAAAGATGACATGTGCGATTTATCTTTTAATGTTAAAATAGTTCCCCCTAACCATAAAGTCTTGAAAATAACTCTAAGACAATTACAGATTCCACATCACAACTATCCACCTTATTTTCAATGTGAAAGCTATTTTCTGTGAATGTATGAGACTTCAAATTCATTAACTAGAAGAATAACAAAGTGCAGTAAACTACTGTAAAACTATTTGCATACGAACCAGTTTTTAAATTTAAAATAACATTATGCAACATTAAGCAGCATAACAGATTATTTTTGTGCAGCTAAAATAACTGGAAGTGAATGAGAGCAAAAGTCTATTCAAAACATTGAATTAAATAGTCAGCAGTGGACTTTTATGTTGAAAGAAGGTGGATAGCGACACAAAACGATATTGTTGGAATCACTTTCACGGCGTTTCCCCCCTAACTGATGATCATTGCCACCAATGGTCTTGTATGTGTGCGTGGCGTGCAGCCGATTACACATGCAAAATCTGTCTGTGCGCGTTCAGTACATCTTTTTATTTTTAGTGCAGTCTGACATTTTGTGAACGTGCAGCTCAACTGATACTGTGAGATTAGGGTGCGAGTACATTTGCACATGAAAGGAGTTGGGTAAACTTCTATAGCGGTGAATGGAGACGACAGCAAATATATTTTTAGTATTTTGCTCCAATAGCAAAAGAAGAAAAAAATCAGTGATGATTTTCCAAATTAGGGAAAAAATATAGAGAGATTGATTACGTCAGTCAGACGGCAATATATACTCATAGCAGTGTTGATATATTTTTTGTCATTAACTGACAAGGTAATTAAAGATAGATGATATATCGGCCACCATATCGGTATCGGCCGATATATGTTAAGATACGTTATTGTTATTGGCCCAATAAGAAAATTTGGCCCCCTACACTACATCCTTATGCATCGCTTTCTGTCAGGACTTTTACGTGCTTTTCTCAACTCAACAACGGGTTAGCAGTAGCATGAGCCGTCAGGCAAGTGTTATTTAAATAAACTCCTGATGTACTTACAAACTTTCCAATGCCTCGTTTTATGAGTACAGAACCTATTTGTACTACTGAAGAAATTTGGTACCATTCTGGGCATTATTAGTGGGGTAATTTACGAGATACATCCTTGGATCCATTAGCGCCTGCACTAAGCCATCCGGCTGATATCTCGAAATAAGCTCTAACTTTAAAAATGTTCAACCAAGGGAAAAAAGGCTTCTGGCAGGGTGTTTGGCTCGATGTCATGGTGCAAAGGACCCTAGGTTGATTTTATTTTGAACCATCCCTTTAAGTCAGTGATCTCAAACTCAGTTCCTGGAGGGCCACAGCTCTGCACAGTTTTGTTCCAACCCTAATCAAACACACCTGATCCAGCTAATCAAGGTCTTCAGGATTACTAGAAACTTCCTTGCAGGTGTGAGTTGGAGCTGGTTGGAGCTAAACTGTGCAGAGCTGTGGCCCTCCAGGAATTGAGTTTGAGATCACTGCTTTAAGTGCAACATGTGCTGTCATATAGGCTACATAAAACTATAATGAGATATAATATATAATTGTGTGCTTAGGACATGGCTTTTAATGGTGAAAGTTGTGATTTATGGGCCAATATCGGTTTTCGGTTATCTGCTTTCAAATATAAAGAATTATCGGTATCGGCCTTTTCATATCGGTGCATTCCTAAAGGTAATATAACACAATTTATAAATGTTTTAAATGTGTATTAAAAAAAAAAAAAAAAAAAAAAACTTTATCAGATTTGCAATGTTGATAATGTCATCACAGTCGTGACATTGATAAATCAGAGCAGGGTTCTCAACTCTGGCCCTCGAGGTGATGCAGTCCACTTTCCTGCAGAGTTTAGTTCTCCAGCATTGGCTGCGTTTACACTTGGCATTAACATGCGATCGCCATGATCCAATCAAGCAGATCGGATCATAAGCCAATCAGGACACGGTGCGTTTACACCTGTCCTCAAGTGGCTTCTGTATCTGGATAACAGATCGGATCTCGCATTGACGAGAAAAAAAAAAGATGGCTCCTTTTTTTGTGCAGATTTGTGCATTTTACAAATCTCGCGAAATGAGGAGGATAAAGAGGCTGCTAGTAGCCTACTAATAATGTGGATAGATTCCGTAATGGAAACGGTACAGAGAAACGTATCCGAGAATGTTGCCGACTGTGGTGGGAAAAATGCGTGTTCTTTACAGAAAATGAATGGTTCTGCAATTTTAGGGTGCGAAAGCAAACATTTCAGCATATTTGTGTTGTACTTCGCACTCGACTGTATCGCAAAACCACACAGCTCTCAGTTCCGGAGAGAGGAGGGGAATAATGACAGTGGGCGGGTTTTTGTGTGACGTCCACCTGTGAATGCAAACACGATGGCTGGATTGCGTTTACATTACACTGAGATCCGATCACAATGCGTCCTCGGCTACCTCCGAACCTCGACACGCTGACCGGATAACATTCCGATCAGAAGCGCGTTTACACTTTTCTTTTCAATGTGTATGTGGACAACATCCGGAATCAGGTCGCATGTTAATGCCAAGTGTAAACGCAGCCATTGATCAAACTCACTTTCCTATTAGCTTGTTCAGGTGTGTTTGATTAGGGTTGGAGCAAAACTCTGCAGGACAGTGGACCTCAAGGGCTCCTAGTTCAGAGCTTAATTTCAGTGTTAAGTGTTTCCCTCTCTGTTTTTTTTAAGCCAATTCAGGTGCACAAAGAACATATTTTGTTTTTATTGTTATCAGTACAACATATTGCACAGCCGTTTAATAAAAGACTGTAGCCTTCACATCTTGTGACTCATTCCATTTGGAATGACTTCAGGACTTCTCTGTTTTCCTGAACTATGCACGTCCACGCTGTGAATAGAGCAGTGGTAACAGTGGATAGCTCAGTTAGAAAACCCCACAGGCGTTGAAATGGTATCTGCACTTTTAATCCTCTCCTGTCTGTTTTTGATGATGTCACTGCCTGTGGCCCTACAGCTATCCATACCGATGTTCAGTTGTTGCCGGTTGTTATGTTAGGGAGATGAGATGCGTGCCAGATACCAAGACACTTTTATATTGTCAACACAGTCATATGCTGTGCTCTTTCTCTTTTTTGGGATGTTTATGTTTGTCCAAACCCAGAAAGGGGTTTTCAGTACCTGATGCCTCTAATATCTGGAAAACAGTATGGACAAGACTTATCTGTATGCAATTTATATAATACAGTTTGGCTGAACACAAAATTGTTGAACATAATATTTAGTCAAATTTCACTCAAAGTTAGTTGAGTAACCCAGCTTTGACATAATAGGAGAAACAGTCAGTATTGTTTAAACGGTGTCCAAGAGAGACCAAATGAAAAGTAAATAGATAGAAGTAAACGAAAAACAGTACAAATAGGGGGGGAAGGGAGGAAGAAAAAGAGAAAATCAAACAGTCGAAGTTTGCTGCTCTTGAGAAACGTGGTTTCAACATCATGTTCTGTGTACAGTGTACATCACGTACAGTGTGCTTGTTTGAGCGTGTTAATCTGAGTACACACTTTACGATTTTGGACATGATTTGGCCATCTGAGACACATTTTGAGAATCTTAAAAGATTCCTCTGATCCTGGGTCAAAATCTTAAGACTTTGATCACTAGTTTGACATGTTGCAGCCAATGAATGACCATTGCGATCAAATTTGACCTCAGACGAAATTCAGGCGGTGTCGGAAGTTTTGAGGCGCAGTCCTGCAGTGTGACTTCTCCAACGATGACCATTAAATCAAAAACCAATGGGAGAACCGAACCTGATGACGCACTTTGTGGGACAACAACAAACCACCACTTGCTCCACAGACACACACGACACGTCTTCGCTTTTTGCTTCTTCTTCTTCGTTTTCTTTTCAAGAAACGCCTTGATCAAAATTAGCGCTAGAGATTGTTTTTGTTTGCTGGCATGGCCACCATTTCTATCCCACATGTAAATGCAGCTCAGAGTCACCGAACGTGTCCCGCATTGATGATGTAAAACTGCGGGGCTTTAGTCACTCCTCGTACATCTCGGTTGGTTTTCTGCACATTCAGTCAGTAGGATTATGATATAACGGATAAATGCTATAAATGCTGCTAGTTTTTTGATAACATTTAGCAGTTCTGGCATTTATCAGATTGTGAAAAGTGTGGTTAATTCTGCTAACATGTGAATGTGTGCGTAAGGAAACGTCATGTATGTTGATTGATCGTATTCATATCTGATTGTGTTTGCAAATTCATTTCTACATAAACGTATCTCCACTGATCTTCTGTTCTTGATCAGATTTTGAACACATCTTGGAGGGTATTTACTTGGTCTTCTCGTGACAGTTCAGTAAGACTGCGGTGAGCAAGGGTAAATTCCCCTTTTGATGGTGACAGAATCTAATTGAAAGTGATTTATTTTCCATTTTCAACCACTTCATGTTTTATTAGGACAGAACACTGTGTTTCTTTCATAGACGTGTTGGTGTGCGTGCATTTGTTGCTTCAGGTTTTACACATTCACCCGTCTGTAGATTTCAGTTGGTTAAGGAATCTCAGTTCCCATTTCTGTCACTGTGGCGTGTGGTTTTTCAAAGACAAGGGAAAATATGCTCAGCTGTCATTCATGCTGTCATGAGGCTGTCTGGGGAAGTCCAAAAACAATCTACTAAATGAGATGTATCCAAGCATAGCTTGATCTTAAGTTTTCTCTCTCAATGTTTCATCAGGCAGCACAATCCAGAGGTTTATGGGACATTTTTCACATATAATGGATTATGCTTTTGGAAAAAGGGAATTTACTATTTTTAAACTGACAAGATTTTAAAATAAAATTCTGTTGTGAGCAGATTAACAATGTCCTCTTTTTTATATTAGTGTCTAGTGGTCAATTATCATTTCTTTCTCTGAAATTTTGCTCCAGGCACATCCATCATGTTGCTGTGAAATCTGTGGCCGCCTGCAGAGTCTAAATTAAAATCCCCACTGAGGACTGATTTACTCTTTATTGATGTAAGAAATACCCTCCCTGCTGCTCTGGCTGATGAAACCATTACATCATCCACACTTCCTTTTGGAAAACAGGGAGTCAATACTTCTTTTTGCACTACTTAATAAAGACATTTAGTTCGTCAGCACCTATCATGACTCCAGGAGGCCTTTTTTATGAGGTTAATGACCTTGGGATATATGAAGGCAGCACTGAGGTCAGTGGCTCTGTCAAATACCATCAAAGTAGGGCTGTCCTATTATTGTCTGCTAAAAGAAAGAATCGATTTCGAAACAAGTCATCAGCAATTTCAATCTCACTTCCTCTTACATACCTACATAACAATGTAACTAATTCGCATGATGCCAGCCTATGGCGTTCATTGGCTACCCGTGAATAATGCCTATTTTGTCGCGCCCTCAAACATTGTAATTGTAGCTGAGGACTGAAAGAGTTTGGTTCATGTCATGTCAAGAAGATGCTGTTTTCAGCGCTTCAGATCCACTTTGAATGCACTTCAAAAGGGCGAGGACACGCGCTGGAATTGGTATGGTAAAACCGACGCCATTGTCGTTGTTACTGTTCACTGTATCAAGCTGAGGAAGCCTCCAGAGCTGAGATTCAGATGTCTTTCATTTCCGAGACATGCTGTAAGCAGTAGACCAATCTCATCTGACTGGGCCGTCTGACCAATCAGAGCATAGTAGGCTCGTGGAAAGGAAGAAACTAAATCTTCGAACCAACCGTTTCAGACTAATTTGCCCTTGAAAATTGCATAATAATAAAAATCAACAGATTAAGTTTGAACAATGGCATGCAGCCATCCTAGTTAAAGTATTGGCATATTCACAGACACACTGCCTATTTTTTAAGGGTCTATGACTGGATCATTGCTGTGATTATTATGTTTCTAGCATGTATGTTGGGTAACAGTTCTTCTAAACCTAATCAATGGAGTGTGTAGCTTTTTATTTCTTAAACAACCATGTTGGAAGACGCATCATGGCCATATTCCAGGATGACAATGTAAAGATTCATCAGGCTCAAACTGTGAAAGAATGGTTGGGAGAATTATTTTCACACATGAATTGGCACCTCTGAGTCCAGACCTTAAATTCATTGAAAGTCTTTGGGATGTGCTGGAGTAGACTTACTCTTGCATTGTCAGTACAAGATCTTGACCAAAAATGGATGCACCTCTTGATGGAAATAACTGTTTCAATCAATTTATCAATTTATCAATTTTCAAAAGTTTTTTCAATTTATCAATTTTCAAAAGTAGGTGCATCAATTTACATCCAAACAGTGAATTTTTCTCTTTTTTTTGTACATTTTTGTACATTTTTACATTATTATTTTTTTTTTTTAACATTTTGAAGGAAGTCTCTTATGCTCACAAAATCCTGCATTTATTTGTTAAAAAAAAAAAAAAGTTTGTACATTTGCATTTACAGTGGAGGGCCATCCAATGATCAATTTTTTTGATGTATAAAAAATAATTATTTTATCATTATTTTAGAAAAACTTACAGAAGTACTGGTACTGAAGTATCACTACTTTTGACATCCTACATCAAAGTAATGCAAAGTGCATAGACCACATCTCTGTTCACTGTAATGAAATATAGGTCACCTTTGAGCTTATCTATGTAGGTTAACACCAGAATCACATTTACTCCACAAATAAAGCAAGCAAAATAAACCACAGACTGAAGAAATGTCATATGCGTTTGTAAGTCGACTAACACAGAAGCGAGAGTGATACTTCATTGATTCAGTCGACCTTGAGCAATAGAGGAACTTCTACTTGTGTGCTGTCATGGAACATACAGGAGTGAAAGGAGCGGAAGGATGGAGGGAAGGAAGCAAAAAATTGATAATGTGCAGAAAAACAGATTAAAAACAATTCTGACAGCACTTCCTTTTCCTCTATTGAGCCCAGCTTGCAAGCATTTGAAAGGGGAAATGTCACCGGCATCATTCTTCTTAAACGTAATAGTTTTTTTGTGTGTGTGTTGTTGCTTTGCTTGTATTCCCCCAATGAAATAAATTATTTTATTTTATTAATGTTATACATTTTATTGCGAGCGATTCAGCCATGCATGCGTCACGATACGGAAATGATCTGTCGCTGCTTTGATTTCAATGCTACTTTAAAGGGGCATTCCACCCATTTGAACATTGTTTTTTATTTAAAGTGGGTCATATATGTAGTCGAAATGTAAAATAAATTTTGAATTTGGTGCCTTCGTGACCGAGGAAAGACAAAAAATAACTTCAGGACGCATTTGTATGAAAGACAACAACTCCCACAATGCACCACATTGCACAGCTCCGCAAGCCACTCCCACTAATCCAGAACAGCGCATATCTGCCTATAAGAGAAATCACTCTTCCGTCTACAAGGCTAGCTACCACCAGAGCTTGAAATTCATTTCACACAAAATGTCTAGTTAGTTGGCGAACTCATTAGTGCATTACTCCTCGTTTGTATTTCTTTCGAAAAGGTGAATTATTGCATGGTACCTGGATGTTCAGTCAGAACATATGCGGTGCGAAACTAGGATAGTTCACAACACAAACGTCCGTGTCCTCGTCTGATTCAGAGATTTCGTCCAGGAGAAATTGTCATCGTTGAAATTCTTTGTCGCAGACAACTATCTCTGTGTTCGTAGCGGTTCGTAGTTGCATAGTGAGATCACCGGCGCCACCAGTCCGTCCTAACTTGAGCCAGTCCGGGCTCCTCGTCCGCGGCAGGCAGGTCTTCTGCCTCGGCTGCTCTTCGCTATAATGCGGCTTGTAAAGGTAGCCACAAACACCTGATTCAAGCATCAGACTTCCGAAATCATCTTCTTCTATATCATATTGAGCACTCTCCTCCGCTATTGTCATAACTTTACATCTGTCTCCACAGCGCCTGTTAGCTTAGCTTCAAACAAGATGGAGGATATTGCTTTCAGTTTCAGAGAGTAAAGTCCCACCCACTGATCTGTAATAGGTCTGTAGCGTGAGCGGGTCCCGCCCCCTGGGAAAGATGAGGAACGAGTGTCTGTAGTCTCAACAGAAATCCCCCCCTCTTACACTTCCTCCTACAATGACGCAAAATGACGATTTTTGCGTCATTGTAGGAGGAAGTGTAAGAGGTAAATAATGGATTTCTCCCGTCTCAGGGGAAAATGAGAGAGTGTTGCACGACCATTCAACAGTATGACTGGGTTTCTAACAATGCAAAGCTTAATGCAAATGGGTGGAGTGTCCCTTTAAAGAGGTCATGTTCTGCCTATCTGAGTTTTTTTGTCATTAACAGTCACATTTTAATGTTTAATGACCATTTCCACATTCTATTTAAACTAAGGAGTATAATATACCTGGAGAGAGCAGTATTTCAGCATTCCTTTTCATCAATGGATACTTTTCACATTTCCAGGGTTCTCAAAAGCGGAAGTCGTCATGGTTGGGTAAACTTCCATAGCGGTGAACGGGAGACGGCGGCAAATATCATTTTTGTATTTCCATTTGCTCCAGTAGACTTTCCAAAAGAAGAAAAAGATATAGAAAGATTGATTACGTTGGTCAGAAGAGAGAAACATGTCAAATTTGCCATCACTCCCTCATCCGTTGTATTAGAAACACTCTCACAGCAGTGTTAATTCCTTTTTTTTGTGTGTGTGTGTGTCATTTACTGACATGGTAATATAACACAATATGTAAATGTTTATTCCATTATAAAAAAAAAACTTTACTAGATTTGTGAAGTTAATATCAGTGGTAATGTGTCATCACAGCCTATAAACAGGGTCCATAGTTTCTCATCTGAAGCACCATTCATTCATTTTCTCAGCTGTCTTTCTATTGCATGGCTGCATGCTGTCATAGGAATAGCTTACAGAAAAATTATCATTCTGTCATTATTTATTCACCTTAATGTTGTTCCTATAACTTCTCCTTTTCATGGAACACGTGAATGGGGCTTTCAGGCCTCAAAAAGGACACAAACTCGCCATAGAACTATCATAAAAATGGTCAATATATGTTATATTTGGACTTGAAACGAGGACTTTTCATAAAGTTACAATAGCCCGTTTACATAAGACATAAAATGTTTTTTAGAAGTTCCAGCAGAATTGGGCACTGTTTTGTTGTGATCTTATCTTCAGAGAGGCCTATGGTCACGATCTCTCAGGGGAAGGCTTTAGAAAGCTGAAAATAATTTGAATTGGTACTTAGCACACCCTGAGTCTCAGTTACTGTCTTGGTTTTGAACTGTGTGAAGCTCTTAACTGTCAGTCATTCCCATGAGGACGGACACAAAGAAACGGCCACGGGTCGAGTCGGACAGATAGCGGCGGAGCTGGAGAGAGAGCTATCTTACCGCATAACCTCACTGAGTAAATAGGGATAAGACTCCAGCTGAAAATCCGGGCCCTTTTTTCATTTTCTAATCACTTTTTTACGAGCTAAAAAAAAAAAAAAGCATTTCCTCATAATGCCAGTGAAATGGAATAGCCATCACTTGAGTCACATTCAGCCTCATATTTTCCTCCGGATCAAATGAACGTAAATATGCTCCAAAACAATAAAATCTGGGCGTCCTGTCATTGTTTTGTGTTCTGATTATCTCACGAGGCGTGTCGAGGAGAGTTTCAGCGAGCTGAATTGTTGTATGAAGTATGATAGTGTTTTTGTTTTTTTAGTCTTTATTTGTTTGACATCACTCTTTTGCTCAGTGGATAATGCACACACATCTCTCAAGGCGCACACATTTTAACTCCTCTCTCTGTAGGAAGACTTCAAGGAAATGCTGGTGGTTTTTCGTCGAAATGTTTTTTTTTTTTATCGCTCTCGCACTTGCTTCACACTTCGCTTCGCTTTTTCTCTGCGCTCCTCTCTCGTGACAACTCTTCTTCCAGCGTCTTGACATGTGGTGGGATCTCGATTTGATTGACTTCCACAGCCTTCATGTTTGGTCTTGTAACCAATTAAAGTCTCTCTGGCTTGGAGAAATGTTGACGTCTATTTTTCATCTGTAGAGTTCACCAGACACGAATAACTCAAATACACTTTGTTCAGTTATGTGCACTTTTTCTTTTTTTTAACTAAGTGCATGCTTTGACTGTTTTCACTTATGAATGGCACAAACATATCAAAGTAGGCCTTGCTATGTGTCAGTTAAGCAAAGTGGCACATATTGATATTGGCATTTGTGGAGAATTTAACAGTTTGCTAAACTGTGCTTCAGATATAAAGCTCTGCCAATGCCTGATTCTTCCACTGATGGCTCATAACTTTGCCCGCACTTGAAACGAGCCTTTGCTGATATGCAAAATGAGTTACTCATTTAAAGTGGAAAAATTGTGAAAGTGAAGTGTATGTTTTTCCTTCAGCGTAATAGTTTTTTTTGTCTCTCGTAGTATTTCGAAACCTGATTGTCTGATTGAACAAGCAGTCCTCTGAACTTTCATGCCAAAGCAACTGCAGTAAGAGTCAACTGAATTTAGTATACCATCTGTTCAAATTTGAACAATAAAATATTTAATAATTCTTGATGTTAAATGAAGGTCATGTGAAAATAACTCCACAACTTTTAAGATTTTGGATGCAGCTTTGGTCTTATTGTGTATGATTCATTCAATTGAAATGTAATAACTTGCTCTATAACTGCTATAGTTTACGTGGAAGTCACAAAGTTTAGCAAGTAATGATAGATTTATTCAGAAACATTTCCACTGGGATACATTATCAAGGTGATCTCACGAAGGTGAACTTGACCTTCAGCCTCCACGTCCCTCATGCAGATCTGGATCTATTCTGGAACATAATGGGCACTTTTCACTATCCAAACAATTCCCAATGGATACAATCTAGCCTTGCCTTACATTTTGTTTACGGAAGTGAAATGGGTTGTGAATAGTGTTTCATGTTGATTGCAAAGCTGCATGTCTGGACTGCTAAAGAAATGGGAAATGTAAACGGAGCACAATGCAGTGGTGTAGAAAAATCTGTTAAAATAAAGGTTGCTTGGCATCAACGCCTCACTTGTATTTGGATTGTAGTTTAATTTATTGCACCAAATTAGCACCATTACATGAAAATGATTTGATTAGAGGGGAAGTGTCGTCGTGTCACTGTGATACTTCAGATTTCTTAATTTCCTCATATTAAGAGCAGCCTGATGGACTGGGGCTGGTGAGAGAGATTCAAACTAGTTCTTATGTTACTGTTCCATTGATCTCACATTCATCCTGTTGATCATGTGCAACTATTTTTATGCATTTAGTTTAGAAGGTTTGTTTTGTGAATTCTGCTGATGTAAAACAAGATAACGCCACCAGGATAACAGTATTTAGCTGGTGGACATGGAGGAGCTTTTGTTGAAATTGTGAACAAGTCTTTGCACAGTATGCCATTTTCCCAGAGAAAGTGTTTTTGAAGTTTGTCAGTGCGTCTATATTGTTTAATAAAAAAATATAATGTGTGTATATGTGAGGCATGTGGAAGAAGAAGGGGCCAAAAGACAAATCCCTTTGAATTGAGCCCTGTACTGGAGATCCAGGGTAGGCGGCTGGTGTTGGCCCCAGATGGGCCCCTGATTGTGGGGTTTGTGGTAGCAGCATGTGCTTGAAGTGAGCTGGTATCCATTATCCTCCCAAACATCAGCACTTCACTGTGGGAACCTTATTGATCTACAGCTCTATAATTATTCTACTAGCTCTCTCTCTCTCTCTCTCTCTCTCTCTCTCTCTCTCTCTCTCTCTCTCTCTCTCTCTCTCTCTCTCTCTCTCTCTCTCTCTCTCTCTCCATCACTCTTCTATTTTATCTTTCTGCTGAGCTCCTTATCCCATTTCTTGCTCTTTTTTCTTCCCTTTTAATTGCTTTTTTGTCTCTCTTATGTTCCTCTCCCCCCCCACACGTGCCTCATCCCTTCCCCTAATTCCAGCCCTATCTCTCATCTTCGTCTCTCGACGAAATATTCCCTCACTCATTAAAGTGCAATGACCTTTTGTGTTCTATCAAACTTGAGAAAAAGCTTTGTTGTTTGGCTACAAGTAAATAAGACGGCTAATTTCTCTGAATATGTATTACAACAGAGCAATTGTAGAGTCAGGATGCGGGTATTCAGTCAAGTTGTAACAAGTTCACAGGTCGGCTTCAGTTCAGAATCTTACAAAGATCCGTTTCAAACGTTGAAACTCAAGAAAGTAGGGCTGATCAATTGATTGTCTGTTAAATGAGATTGATCACGGCTGCCATGATTAACACATTTAATCCTTCAAGCAATTAAAGTTGACTCGACCACTTGTTCATTTTTGAGGTGTGAATACAGATGTTTCAAAAGCAGACAACTTTAGGAAGAGCTTTTGAAAACTTGATGGATAATGTGTCATGTTTGATTCTGTACATTCTGTAGGAGTTTCTGTAAAAGTAAATAATATCTTCCCACTGGTCGCTAAAGTCGCTGTATTAAATTTATATTGGTATGAACAATACATATACTGTTTAAGAGTTTGGGGTCAGTAAGATGTTGTTGAAAGAAACTTTCTGCCCACCAAGGCTGTATTTATTAGATCAAAAAATCTGTAAAATCGGTAATATTGTGAAATATTGTTAGAGTTTTAAATAATTGTTTTTTTTAACAATGTAATATATTCTGAACTGTCATTTATTTCTGTTTTCAACAGTCATTACTTTAGTGTCATTCTTCAGGAAATCATGCTGATTTAGTGCTTTTTTTTCCGGGATTCTTTGAATAGAATGTTTGAAGAACAGCATTTGCTGATTAAAAGTATTCATTATTTAAAAAAAAAACTTACTGACCTCAAACTTTTGAATGGTAGTGTATTTCAGGAATGCACATCTCAACTTTCTTTGGATGTATTCATAAAAGAACATGGCATGCGGCTGACACACACATAATAAATCTTTTGATGTATTAATCTAAATTAAGTGCAATTACAATACTAATGGGCATAATATACAATTCATATTTTTTTAATACTTTATACTTTTGTACTTTAATACTTTGTCATCGGCTGTTGTCGCTGTGTCTGCGGTGGTCTTCTCTGGTCTCGTGGCCAGTGGCAGCGTGACATGATTTGAGATCTTCCTGTAAGTCCCTCAGGTTCAGTGGAGCTGGATCAGGAAGCTGCAGCCATTGATTTTTCTCTCTTCTTCTATTTTAAACCCTCCACAGTCACTGTCTCCACTCAGCTTTGGCCTCAAGGCTGCTGTCAGTTTAGCACGGACCCCTGGGATGAGCTGTACCGTAAAGACTACGCCACGGGCGCAACCCTCAGCACAGCTCCTGTGGCCCTGTGTTTTGCTTTACTAAAACAGACTCAAACAAGCGAATGGCGAAATACTACAACACTGATATATATTTTGCTCCAAATATGCTCATGTTGTCATTTACAAAGATAAACATATGCCGGCTCAAACCTGTGTGCAGCTGTCTCACTTTCCAAGTAAGTTACCTAGATTGCTAACTGAAATTAACCTGATTTTATCAAGCTGTGCTGATACAATCATACATTCTAACTCTTTTTCTTATGATATTACATCAATAGTTCTGGAGTTTCTAACCTTTTTTCCCCTTTTCTTTCTTTCTTTTTTTTTTTTTTGTTGGTCTGCTGAACCCCCTTAGACATAAAATATTTAATTGAAGTACTCTCAGAGATTTTAAGTTCGTATTTCAATACAACTATTGACACATTCACATGTTCATGTTTATCTTATGTCAATATTAATAATAGTTGTAGTAGTAGTTGTATAATAAAAATGAAGACACGAATACAGTGAGGAAAATAAGTATTTGAACACCCTGCTATTTTGCAAGTTCTCCCACTTAGAAATCATGGAGGGGTCTGAAATTGTCATCGTAGGTGCATGTCCACTGTGAGAGACATAATCTAAAAAAAAAAAATCCAGAAATCACAATGTATGATTTTTTAACTATTTATTTGTATGATACAGCTGCAAATAAGTATTTGAACACCTGAGAAAATCAATGTTAATATTTGGTACAGTAGCCTTTGTTTGCAATTACAGAGGTCAAACGTTTCCTGTAGTTTTTCACCAGGTTTGCACACACTGCAGGAGGGATTTTGGCCCACTCCTCCACACAGATCTTCTCTAGATCAGTCAGGTTTCTGGGAGTTTGAACACGGAGTTTGAGCTCCCTCCAAAGATTCTCTATTGGGTTTAGGTCTGGAGACTGGCTAGGCCACGCCAGAACCTTGATATGCTTCTTACAGAGCCACTCCTTGGTTATCCTGGCTGTGTGCTTCGGGTCATTGTCATGTTGGAAGACCCAGCCTCGACCCATCTTCAATGCTCTAACTGAGGGAAGGAGGTTGTTCCCCAAAATCTCGCAATACATGGCCCCGGTCATCCTCTCCTTAATACAGTGCAGTCGCCCTGTCCCATGTGCAGAAAAACACCCCCAAAGCATGATGCTACCACCCCCATGCTTCACAGTAGGGATGGTGTTCTTGGGATGGTACTCATCATTCTTCTTCCTCCAAACACGTTTAGTGGAATTATGACCAAAAAGTTCTATTTTGGTCTCATCTGACCACATGACTTTCTCCCATGACTCCTCTGGATCATCCAAATGGTCATTGGCAAACTTAAGACGGGCCTTGACATGTGCTGGTTTAAGCAGGGGAACCTTCCGTGCCATGCATGATTTCAAACCATGACGTCTTAGTGTATTACCAACAGTAACCTTGGAAACGGTGGTCCCAGCTCTTTTCAGGTCATTGACCAGCTCCTCCCGTGTAGTTCTGGGCTGATTTCTCACCTTTCTTAGGATCATTGAGACCCCACGAGGTGAGATCTTGCATGGAGCCCCAGTCCGAGGGAGATTGACAGTCATGTTTAGCTTCTTCCATTTTCTAATGATTGCTCCAACAGTGGACCTTTTTTCACCAAGCTGCTTGGCAATTTCCCCGTAGCCCTTTCCAGCCTTGTGGAGGTGTACAATTTTGTCTCCAGTGTCTTTGGACAGCTCTTTGGTCTTGGCCATGTTAGTAGTTGGATTCTTACTGATTGTATGGGGTGGACAGGTGTCTTTATGCAGCTAACGACCTCAAACAGGTGCATCTAATTTAAGATAATAAATGGAGTGGAGGTGGACATTTTAAAGGCAGACTAACAGGTCTTTGAGGGTCAGAATTCTAGCTGATAAACAGGTGTTCAAATACTTATTTGCAGCTGTATCATACAAATAAATAGTTAAAAAATCATATATTGTGATTTCTGGATTTTTTTTTTTTTAGATTATATCTCTCACAGTGGACATGCACCTACGATGACAATTTCAGACCCCTCCATGATTTCCAAGTGGGAGAACTTGCAAAATAGCAGGGTGTTCAAATACTTATTTTCCTCACTGTATATCATCGTTGTAAATCACAATTGTACTGCTAAATAAAAAACGAATATTTGATAATTATAATAATGAAATGCACTGTGTGCTTCAATTTGAAACATGCAGTGCATCAGACTAAACGGTTAACTACGACTTTTGCCTCAATAAACTCCTAATTAATGCTTAATAGTTACTTGTTAAGTTTATGTATTGGGTTGGATTAAGTGATGTAGAATATGGTCATGCAGAATAAGGCGTTAATATGTGCTTTATAAGTACTAATAAACAGCCAATATTCTAGTATTATGCATGCTAATAAGCAACTAGTTAGTAGTGAGAATTGGACCCTAAACTGAAGTGTTACCATATTTTTTTTCCTGATTTGATTGGTAGGATTATCTCCACTAAGCTGTTCGCGTTGGATTCTGGGATTGGAGCTGATTGGAACGGGGCCAGTATTGTCTTGGGCACGGTAGTCATTGGGTTAGATTTGAAGTAATAACAGTTGTGGGGTCTCTATAGTTACAGCTTCAAACAGATGGGGTCACGACACGCCTTCAAGTTCTTTTGAAATGAGGTCACAAGCAAAAGTGAAACAATACAATCAATGTTCCACATTACTGTACTCTGATGATCTGTTACTCTACAATTCACTGTGACATTTCGAAGAAACAAGCCTTCGTCTGCCTGACGTGAAATATCACGGAATGTGCGGCCATCATTGGGCTTTTCTTAAAACTGCCGCGTTGCTTTTCTGATTGTGATCATTTTACTACTTAAAGAAATGTTACGGATTTACAACTAAATAAGCTTAATTGACAGCATCAGTGACATGAAAATAATTACTTTTTTTTTTTTTTTATATTTACAATAACTGAATTTACTTGCAGGTTTTAAAAGCTGAAATGTATTTTTTTTAACTCAAGAATTTATCCAAATGGTTCTTTTAGCACTTGGACTGAGACTTTTTTTTAAACAAAATTAAGTATGTTTATACTTAAAACTAGGACAAATGTATCTATTATAGAGTTGGAAACTTCCATTTGAATTAAGTTGATTTGTAATGAGCTCACTGGCAGATATTCTTGTTTTAATCATAAACTCATTTCATTTTGGTCAGTTTCACACAAAAAAAAAATCATATTCTGTTACTTTGCATTTCATGCTAATTGTATCTTGAATTAAGAATATTTTTTCTAAAATTAATTAAAAAGCAATGGATATCAGATGGAATATTTCTAATACAACTTTGGGTTTCTCCCTAGACATTTAAAGAACATATTGACATATTGTTTTCCCTACAATTTATCAGTTAAAATGTCTTTAGTTGGTCTTAAATTTACCTTCATAAAAACTGCAGAAACCCAAATACTATTTCAGCCTTTATACTTAAAAACTTCTCCTTTCATAAAATGTGTTATTTGTGGTTTCTTTAAAGGTTGAAATATTGGACATTACATCACAGATTTAGCAATTTTATCATGCTATATTCATCATATGATGTGTTAACACGACTTCTTTCAAAACGGTGTACTTTTTAACCTTTATACCAGAGAACGCCTTGCCCTGTAGACTTCCATTATAAGTTCATTACTGTACATGTTATTTATTCTTGCTTTCACTAAGTGAGGTCTGTGGCGAGAGCTAAACTTGCGTTTAACCCAGAACATTCCTTTAAGTCCCTGTCAAAGGGAAAGTGATGTGTTTTTGGCAGCAGGTATCACTGAACCGTGTCTTTAGACAGCTTTCCTGTGATAATTAGCCTGTTGGATGTAATCAGAATGGGAAAGTGGTTTACTTCGGCCACCTGTGTGTGTGTGTGTGTGTGTGTGTGCGTGTTTGTACACATGGTCATGTGAATGCGCTCTCACAAGGTCACTACAACAGCTGCAAGCCTGCTAATCTCAAATAGTGGACAGGTGTGTGTGTTTGCCCGTTTGGGCACATTTGAGTGCGTGAATGTGTTTGCCCCTCGTTGAGTGATGGGAAACGGGACTGTGTTTTTTTACTGTAGTACAGTATAGGCCTAGTACACAGGTGTGCTTTCAAATATTTGTGTGCAGAAAAATACTGTTTTTGTTTGTATCGTGGTTGAATTTCTGCTAAAGTGTTTTTCTCTCTATACAGGAAGTTTGGGGAGCGCCCTCAACCACAGCGCCTGACAAGGTACGTTTATCACCTTCACATGCTATTAACAAACAAACAAGCTGAGAAAAATGAATAACTTATCCGCCCTCTGGTACGGCCTACATTTGTGCATTACATGAAAATGTTTGCCATTTATAAAGAAAAAAATATTAAAATCTGTAAATTGGTTAACTATTACAGTAACCATGTAGATGTATCTATGTAATTTTACTATAAAATGCTAGCAAGTTTTTTCAAGTAAAAATTATCAATTATTTTCCAGAAATCCCTGTGTTTAGTTTGTTCTTATTTTTGCTATCAGTAATAATAACCCTCTAGAGTGTTTTGTGTTATGTATTATGTTAATTAGTTAGTTCATGTTTATTGTATTATTTCAGCGTTGTGTGTTATCCTAGTGTTTTGTTTTTGTTTGTATGAGCCTGTGCACTGTCTATATATGAGTATTGGCCATGTTTTATGGACTTACAATGAACTGATTCATCATGTGGCTTTCTGTTGTATCACCCGAATTATCATGATTGTAATCAGTACATTTTAAGCTAAAAAGCAGATTTTGGTATATTAACATTATATAATTTAATAAAATATATGCTCACTTTCCACTTTACTAAGTACCACCTTTCTAGCACCGGGTTGGACCTACTTTTTCCTTTAGAACTGCCTTAATTCTTTGTGGCATAGATGCATCAAGGTGCTGGAAACATTCCTCAGAGGTTTCCGTATTGACATGATCGAATCACACATTTGCTACAGATTTGTTGGCTGCACATCCATGAATCAGCGAATCTCCAGTTCCACCACATCCCAAGTGTGCTCTATATTTAGATCTGGTGACTTTGAAGGTCATTTGAGTATAGCGAACTCATTGTCATGTTCAAGAAACCACTGTTGGAAGTGGCCAACAGAAGATGGGTATACTGTAGTCATAAAGGGATTGACATGGTACGAAGGGGCCAACGTGTGCCAATAAAATATCCCACAAACCATTACACCACCACCAGCGGCCTGAACCGTTGATACAAGGCAGGATGGATCCATGCTTTCATGTTGTTTATGCCAAATTCTGACCCTACCATCTGAATGTTGCAGTAGAAATCAAGACTCATCAGACCAGGCAATGTTTTTCCAATCTTCTATTGTCCAGTTTTGGTGAGCCGTGTGAATTGTAGCCTCAGTTTCTTGTTCTTAGCTGACAGGAGTGGCACCCGGTGTGTTCTTCTGCTGCTGTAGCCCTTCTGCTTCAAAGTTCGACGTGTTGTGAGTTCAGAGATGCTCTTCTGCAGACCTCAGTCCTAACAATTTGAGTAATTGTGCCTTTCTCAGCTCAAACCAGTCTGGCCATTCTCCTCTGACCTCTGGCATCAAGAAGGCATTTTCGCCCATAGAACTGCTACTCATTGGATATTTTCTCTTTTTTGGACCATTCTCTGTAAACCCTAGAGATGGTTATTAAAATCCCAGTAGATCTGCAGCTTCTGAAATACTCAGACCAGCTCGTCTGGCACCAACAACCAGTTCAACGTCACTTATATCACCTTCCTGCCCCATTCTGATGCTCAGTTTGAACTTCAGCAGATCGTCTTGATCATGTCTACATGCCTAAAAACATTAAGTTGCTGTCATGTGATTGGCTGATTAAATATGTGCATTAGCAAGCAGTTGAACAGGTGTGCCAAAAAAGTGGCCGGTGAGTGTATGGCTATAATTTATCAAATATTCAGTCACCAGTATGCCATCCTGTAATACCTAAAAATCCTGTAATACCTATTTTTTTTACGGTTTATATTTAATTGTTACCAACTACAGCCTTTTTACAGTAAATTTAATAGGATTTTGTACAGTGTAGAAAGGATTCAATTTTCCTTTTTTGGAAAATCTTATATTATACAAGTAATTTTTTACAAAAATATATTCATAGTGGTTGCAACAATGTTTTAGACAAAAATGTGAAAGAAAGGTATGCACATTTATCGAAAATCTTATGTTTAAGCTTATAAGAAGGTATGCCACATAAGTGCATCATTGGCTAAGACATTTAAAACTGTGAAACTGTTGAGATTTACAATGTAGGTTTTCGAATAGTTCCTACACCGCTGAATGACTCTGTATTAAAAACAAAACATGAAACCATATATAAAGCAAAAGCGTTCCGTTTTCCCTTCGCAAATTTGAATGTGATTTCTAATATTGAAACCATATTTTTTCCTGAAATTAATTGGTCTATGTTGGGTAGCACAGACAACATAAACCTGTTTATCAGACATTTTTGTCTGAGATTTAATCTTTGGCGGCATTACAGTTTATTTAATGGCCGGTCTGAAAATAAAAGCACTGTTGGCTCAGGACGGCCACTGAGCTTTGGTTTTAGAGTCTCTTGACACTGCTGTGGAGTTTTTCCATAGTTTCTGTCCCTTTTTGTCGCCAGTCGTTTCACTCTACTTTCTCTCAGCCTCTTTCTCTCGTTTCCCTCTTGTCTCTCCTTGTTCTTTTCCTCCATCCATCCTTTCTTTTGAAGAGTCAAAATTAGAGGCCAAGAATTCGCTCAAGAAATAAGGAACGAAACGTTTTCAGACGAGCCGTTCTGTGAAGCAGCTCCAGTCAGCGGTTTTTGTTTTGAGTGGAGAAGTGAGGGACATGGAAAATGATAGAGAGGAGAGAGTTCAGCGCTGCCCGCCCAACCCGTGCCACACGCCCTGCGGTGAACTCGCAGCACGACTGCATTCTGGCACAGATGACACACGCCCTGGCAGGACGTTGCCACCGCTTCACGGCCCCTGTCTGTGCTGGGCCCCGTCCCTTACGGTTCACTAAGGTGCTGTTCAGTCATAGGTTAGGAGCAGATTAGGTCAGATTCATTTGGGTCAAACTTATTTAGAGGATGCTTTCTGTGGACGTCAGTTATTTTAATGAAATGTTCGCATGGTGTGATGGCTATAGGGGATAAAGTGATGAAGTGTGTGTCGGTGAGCCAATTGCTAAAGATAATGTGACATGCCCGGAGGAAGATGAACCTCTTTAAACCTCTAGAGTCTCAATTAACTGGCAGAGTATTATACAAACTATCTTCTTTTCTTCTCTTCTCGTGCACATTCAAACATGCAGCTTTGGCACAAGTAACTGTTTTAAGCAGTATTACTAATTCTGCAAAATGTGGGCATGAACTAACTTGAGCATTTTGTCGTTCAATCTTCCCTCTTTTCTCTCCAGTTTTCTAGCCTTTTCTCCTATATAGTTTGCTAGCTGTCATTTGAATTTTGTTGTTGTTGTTGTCCAAAGACTGTCTATCTCTATCTGTCTATTTAGATATATTATTATTCTTATGTGTTTTTTAAAATATTCTTTAGTGAACTATTAACCATGGGTGCTATGAGTGGGAACATGCAAATTCTTGACCGAATTTTATTAGAAACATATTTTTTATGTCCCTGAGCGCAAGATAAGTCACCAATAGTTTTCACCTGAAGAGAAAAGAAAAGTGTTAATGTGTATGCCCACTAAAAATTAATTTGGCAACGTTAGCCATTTGGCCAAAATTTATTTGTTTGCTTTTACATTAACACATACACTACCATTCAAAAGTTTGGAGTGTTTTTTTTTTTTTAAAGAAAAGTAATACTTTTAAGCATCAAGAATGCATTAAATGAATTAAAAGTGATAGTAACGAAATTCATAATGTTACAAAAGATTACTATTTCAATAAGTGCTGTTCATCAAAGCATCCTGAAAACAGCGTATCTTGGTTTCCAAAAACAATACACTGCACAATTTTTGTCATACAATTAGGAATGTTTCTTAACACCAAATGAGCATATTGGAATGATTTTTGAAGGATGGGGTTATAATGCTGAAAATTCAGCTTTGCCATCACCAAAATAAATTATGTTTTAAAATATATAAAAATGGAAAACCGCTATTTTAAATTGTAATAATATTTCACAATATTACTGTTTTAACTGTATTTTGATCAAATAAATACAGCCTTGGTGAGCATAAGAGACTTTTAAAAATATTCAAAATCTTAACCCCAAACGTTTGATGGGTAGTATAGATGGCCTCAAAGTACAGTAAATAGATATGGATGACAAAACCACAAAACTCTTTGCATCATGACGTGTTGGAGCTTTAAGAAAGAGTACATCAGTAGTAAAAGATGCAGATAGCATTGGAAGATTTGATTTATTTCCACCAATCACTTTTAAATGAATCTGTTCCAAACACTGATTTAGCAATCTAGCATGATAACTTCAAATGTTCATGGAAGTCTATGGTTCTATTGTACATACTATATGTATATGTTTATATTTTAGGTGCCATAATGGCACATTACCTCATTCTTCCCTGTTCATTTATTGAAAAACAGTTTTGAACTGGAAATATTAATTTATTGCCTTTTAGTCATTAAAATGTACTGAATATGTACTGTATAATGTTTTGCTTTTTAACAATTTTGACTATTACTTGGACCATTTTCTCATCCAGTTGATTTTTCCTGTTTAAAATGCTCTTTTAAGCCATTTCAGTGCAATTTCACAAATACCAAAATATATTAAATATTGTTAAAAATCTGAACAATATTAAAACCTTTTTGTTGTCAGTGTTCAGCGCCATTAGACTAGTTCACCTTACACTTTTTTATTTATTTTACTAATAATTATTTTTCTTCTTTTTTTTTAAATGGTGAGTAACATCAGTTGAATGATTCGATTCCACATCTATGACACAAATACAGAAAGATCACCAAAAATATGGTTCTTGACTTACGTAGCCCACATTGTGGTTTTCCAGTTATAAAGCTTTGGTCTGTCTGACTGTTTTCATCTTTCTGCTCATTGTATCTTATGTGGCGTTTTGACTTTCTTGTCCTGCGGTTTTGAAACGTAATAAAATATGTGTATGTAGATTATGGCGCGTGTTGTGGGTTCGCTGTTGCGTGTTCAGTGTTTGTGTGCGTGTCAGAAGCTCTTCCTGTTGAAGTGCCCATATTTGTCATGCTGATGCTGAAAACTGATGACTCACATAGGCTTATCCACTTCTTCCCTCAATGTGTGTCTGGCTTTGTGCGTATGTGTATCTGTGTGCTGTAGCTTGTTGCGTTTTTCTATCCTTCTGTCTCTAAATGTTATTTCATACTAGTTTTCTCCTCTTACAGTAAGGTGCACAAATAGATCTGAATACGTCTTTCAGTTCTTTTTGAACTGAAGTCTCTCTATCGATCACTACAGTTTTGTTTAAGTATCTGTGTATGTGTGTTTTCCATGAGGGAGCTGAAGGTCTGTGGTTTTTCTCTTAAGCATATGACGTCACATGGCCCAGCGGCTTGACTTTGCGTGCAAGACCTTTGCTTGTGCGTGTGTGTATAGGGAAACTCTGATTGATCTTCAGGACTGCTCGCATGAAGTTGCATGTTATTGATGACCTTATTTTTACCAGCACTGCAAGATGCAATAGACCATGACATGGATAACGCCAAGTTTGATTCAAATGTTCCCCATATATGTTGGCCAATGAAATAAACCTCAGCTTCTATCATATGATTTCCACTTTAGCATTCGGGTGGCGTATGTTTTGGATCCTAAGTGATCTATGATCTTTAAATACATTTTTGAACTGAACACACAACTGCATATTTTCAAAATCGTCTTGTCGGTGGGTTGTCAGAACAACTAGTCATTTTAGAAAGCTTTGTATAATTACAAAGTTCAACGTCCACCAAACACACTTCCAGATATGTTTTTGAAAAAAATACTTTGCTCACCAAGGCTGCATGTATTTGAACAAATACAGTAAAAACTGTAATATTGTGAAATATTATTGCAATTTAAAAGAACAGTTTTCTATTTGAATAGATTTTAAAATGTCATTTATTCCTGTGATGGCAAAGCATCATTACCCCAGTCTTCAGTGTCACATGATCCTTCAGAAATCCTTCTAATGGGCTGATTTGGTGCTCAAGAAACATTTCTTATCAATGTCGAGATCTGTTTTGCTGCTAAATACTTTTGTGGTATCCACGATCAATTTTTTCAGGATTCTTTGATGAACAGAACAGTATTTATTTGAAATAGAAATCTCGTTTTACTCTCACCTTTGATGACTTGACGGCATCCTTGTATTAATTTCTTCTTCTTCATCATCAAAAAAAAATCTTACTCAACCCAAACTTTTAAACTGTAGTGTATTTGCACCCTTCTATGACTATGAACGACTAACTGACTATAACCTATTACCAAAACCATAATAGTCCTTGAAAGCAAATGGAGGTGGATAAATTATGCGCATTGCTCACAGCAGGTGGTTTGAAGTCTGACAGTAATTGTCTTGAAATGTATTGTTGAAGGTGGTGAATTTGTCATATAATTAGTGCTTTGATGACTGAGGTGAATTTGAAGAGTTTTACCATCTTTAGAAGTTACTGTTACAATATACTGTAGGCACGTTAAACCTTTCTCTGATAAGTTGCATCCTAAATTTCAGCCTCTTTTTGCATTGTCGCCTAAAAAAGTAGTTTTAAAGCGACAAATGTATACAATCTTACTGGTTGACCTCACTAGTCACTACTGAACTGATCATGTTGACCTAACTTTCAAGAAACAAAGGGCTACCTATTTTAGCTGAGAGCTATACTATCAGATCTTTGATTACAATGTGAACAGGAGATGTTTTATGGTTTTCCTAGCATCCTTGTAAATGGCGAGGGCCATCAATAAACTCTCTTATGAGATGCTTTGTAAACGCTGCTGGTGTTTTTGTGAATTGTCATGTTGCCTGATATCAAAGCTGAACCCTGTTGATGTCAAAACACTTGAGCACTGGACGGAAATGTCGAAAGTCTCTGAATGTTCTTGCTTTGCTGTCTGTAATCATGATTCAGACGTGCAGCTGATTTAATGTGCTCTGCACATGCTTCTCTTTGCACTGTTGAGGGAATTCAATAGCATTTGGGGAAACGGGTAAATTTTATCCGGGGATAGAGGAGGGCTCTGCTCAGAAAAGATTTCTGAAGCACACAATCCAAATCCATGTCAGAGATGGTCACTGAGTCTTCCTTTTCTGAACACACACATGGCAGGTTATTAGAAGTATCAAAGGTTTCAGATGACATGGGCCTGAGGAAGATGACATCACCAGATCTGCAGGAATTCACTGTATGTGTGTGTCCTGTGAGGCTGGGAGGTTCAGAACAGTTTAGTATTTACTCGGTTCACAAGGTTCACTGACATACAATATATTAGATAAACCTGTATGCAACCTGTCAGGTAGCATATTTTTCTTCAGTGTTCTTTTATGACGGTAAAATCATTTAGCATGAGGGAAAATACAAATTTGACAGTGTACGCTTAGACCCAAGTCTTACTGCTTTTATAAAATGCTGACAATAACAAGAAATAACAGAAATCAATAGTAATATAAATAAATATATATTTTTTTAATATTAAGTCCCTTTTGGGGCCATTCATACGGAAACAATCTGCATTGTTTAAAGCACTATAAATTAATGTGACTGACAACAAAGACATACATTAGCGTAAATAAGTATGGCAAATGGAAAGATCAAATCTTTTTCCCCCACTAACGTGTGTCTTGCTTTTTTTTTTTTCTTGGCCTTTATTTAGATATTATAGTAGGTGGCCAGGAGGGAAGCGAAGTTGGAGATAGAGAGGGGAGCGGGGTTGAACCCGGAACACCCAAAATGTCGGATGACTGCTCACGAGGCTTTCAGCTCCAATGTGTTTTACGTTTTTAAATGCAAAAAATGAGAGACGCAGGGTAGTGGACTGGAAAAAAGAACAAGCTCTGCATCTGAAACTGAATACTTCTCATAAATTATGCGATAAACAGTATTCCAAAAGAGTAGTATGTCCAAATACTTAGTATTCCCAAAAGAGTAGTATGTCCAAATACTTAGTATTCCCAAAACAGGTGAAAAGCACCCAGATTACCTACTGCTTCCGCTGAGATTCTGGAGTGCGACTTCAATGGACTTTATTCTCCTATGAGGCCGCGGGAGAAGATTTCAAGGATTAGTTCACTTTAAAATAAAAATTTCCTGATAATTTACTCACCCCCATGTCATCCAAGATGTCTTTCTTTCTTCAGTCGAAAAGAAATTAAGGTTTTTGAGGAAAACATTCCAGGATTTTTCTCCATATAATGGACTTCAGTGGCAACCAACGGTTTGAAGGTTTAAAGGCTTGACACGATCCCAGCCAAAAAATAAGGGTCTTATCGGCCATTTTCTAAAAATAAATAAAAATTATATACGTTTTAACCACAAATGCCTGTCTTGTACCATCTCTGAGATGCGCCACGCATTACGTCATCACGTTGGAAAGGTCACGCAATCAAGCTGCATTGAGAATGACATTTGGACCTTCAAACCGTTAGTTGCCATTGAAGTCCATTATATGGAGAAAAATCCTGGAATCTTAATTTCTTTTCGACTGAAGAAAGAAAGACATGGACATCTTGGATGACATGGGGGTGAGTAAATTATCAGGACATTTTTATTTGAAAGTGAACTAATCCTTTAAGATTTTCCTTCACGTTACCGGAATTATCATAAAAATAAGTTTCCTAGTCGGAAATTAGACATGAACGCCATCTCAGGTATTTACTACTGGAAATCTCTGAGATAATTTTGATTCTTGAGTTTTCAATTTGGACATGCCATAAACTTTAAACATGGCAGAGGGGAGAACGATTGCTACATCACTTTGTCTTGTCAATAAAGTAGTGCATATTGACCATTTGAAGAATACCATATGTTTTATACACAGCGAAAATAGTATGTATTTGACCGAAAAAGCTGACTATTTCGATTTTGCGGTAAATGTCAACGAGTGGGACGCTGCATTTTATTCAGAATGAAATATCTTCAGTATATTTTGGCTTAAATCTTTCCCCAAGAAATAAGAAAGAATAAACCTGGCGTTCTCCATAATTCCTATTCTTTCTGACAACAAAGCACTTGATTGCTCCAAGCTCGTAATCACGACTTTAGAAGTGGGAAGTAGGAAAGGCAGCATGTGAAGGCAGCGTTATGAATGGCACTGAAGCGACGCAACTGATGCTGGAAGGTCACATGACAGTAACAACATGCCAGATGTACTACGTCCAAATTTAATTTACTATTTCATACATTATATAGAACTTTAAATACTTATATAGTGCTATACTTTTTTAGCGGTTGTGAAGTAAATTCATATGCAGTATCTACTCAGTATGCAATTTCTGGATGCACCTATGGTCTAGAACTTTTTTAGCTTTAGTTCTCCATTTTTAGATCACTGCATCGTGCGCGGGACGCAATACGCATGTTATGTCGGTGCACAAACTTTAATATAAAGCGGATAATAGATATTTTTGCTGACACAACAGTGCTGTTTGTGTGGCATCACACAGCATGCAGCATGTGGGAAGGCGGATTTGATGCTGGAAACTTAATTAGGCCAGAGTGGCCAAGTTACTTTTACCTTAAACGTTATTTCTCCTGTTAGTCTTGGTGCACGTTTTCAGCGAGCCTGTCTCTCATCTTGTAGGAGAAGGATTATTGTCAGAGCACAACCCCTTTCACCTCTCTTACCTCTCATTCTTCCCCTCCCACCCTCATGTCGCAGGGCCCCCTTGCTTTCCATAACAAAAGCCTGTCTAACTTGAGCGTGTGTGAGACGTTTGCGTGGCAAAGGGAAGCTGCTTTTGTGTGTGTGTGTGTGTGTGTGTGTGTGTGTGTGTGTGTGTGTAAGCTGCCCCCACAATTACCCCATCTCTGTGTCCCTCTGAGCATTTTGACGTGTCAGGTGTCACCGACATCTGTGCAAATGAGCCGTTTTTTTGTGCGTAACCTTTTTTTTAATCCAACACTTAGGGTCTGTTACAGATCAGAGTGTTTTCATCTTCCTGCAGAATATTTCTGTTTGGGATTCTGTTCAAAGCACGTATGTTATTGCATTAAACAACCTTGAAGCAATTTTTAATTTTTTTTATGTTTCCTTGAAATGCATCACACTTGCAGAGTGTCCACATTTAGAGAGCTAATTTAAGTTTGCACATGCTGGGATGTTTTTCGTTAGTTAACTGAGGTAATTGGAACACTGACACGAAATCGGAATTCTTCGATTATGAGCTAAGAGTTTTTGTGGCGTTTGACTTGTACACACACACATTGTTGTCCTTTTGCCCTTTTTCTTACCCCCCCCCCCTCTTCCCCTTCTTTTTATTTTAAAGACCCCCAGCTGGAAAGCTGAGGTTTTTGGCCACAGTGTTTGTATGCTTTCTGCAAGCAACACATAGTTGCACTCACCAGAGAATTGGCTAATCAAACTTGGGCCTGTGTTTCTAGTCAAGCTCTGGAGATGTGGGTTTTGAAGCGCATACAGGCCTTCAGAAAGCTTTCTCTTAAAAAAAAACACACACACATGCTTTCACCAGAACCGTCTACAATAGCAATTCTAAAGCAGATTTACAGGTCTGAAACACAAGGACATGTTTTAAAAAACATTTAACTGTGGTGTTGGACTTAAAGCAGACAAGTGAAAAGCTGCCGTTTTTATGAAAATACTTAACAAAAATGTAATCTTACCTGTTTCAGTAATGGATTTTAGTTTTTTCTATGATAATGTTATACCAAAGTTTCTTTAAGCCAAGTCAGGTTACTTGGCAGCCAGAATCGGGCAGCTTGTCATGCAATGAGGATAGACCAAAATCGGTTTGTCGAAATAACATTTCAATAACATACTTCAAATCAAGATTAAAATCTGACATTGATGGTATGATATACTTTGCTGCTTGAACTCAATCACGCTAAAAAATGTGTGCCTTTCCAGCTAATGTGCAAGTGCCTTCTAGTGTAAAAAACCAAACAAACAAAACAAATGATTAGTTCTTTTGAATGTAAGGTAGCACTTTCATTCCTACAGCACTGCATTACATTTACTCCCATTCATATATTTACATGTGGACCGTATACCGTATATGTCTGTTAGTGAAATGGATGTGCATGAGTAATCAATTGGTCGAGATTTTGCATACGTTATTATTACTCCCATTACTCCCATTTTCTGTCTTATGTGTTTCTTTTCCTTCTGTGATTTCAGAGAAGCCATGCGGAATTACCTGAAGGAACGAGGAGACCAAACTGTGCTCATCCTCCACGCTAAAGTTGCACAGAAATCATACGGCAATGAAAAAAGGTAAATGACCACTGCGATTCTTGACGAATTCACGAGATGAAATTTAACCACTTAGCGGGCGTAAATACAGAACATTTGCAACATTTTTTTTATTATTATTTAATCTGTGGTAGTTGCAATGTGTCTCACTTTTTTTCAGCATCTTACGCCATGAGTGTTGCGATTTTAAGACAGATTAAAAATAGTTCCACTTTTAAACTCTCTTCCATTCCTAAGCTCTCCATCTGTGTTTTTTACCACAAAAATGTATCCCATGTGAAACCCCTTATGCTGTTCATCTCTTCCCTAAAGTAGGGAAATTAGGTTTTTAGGGAAGAATGGAGTAAGATGAAGAGGTGAAAGGACAAGAGAAGGAAAGAACATTTAAGAAGAAAAAAAGGAGTGAGAGAGAAGCTGATAAGAAAAGAAACCAAATAATGACAGGAAAGAGAAAAGAAATAATAAAGGAGGTGAGGTGATATGAGACAGGGAAGTGAAGGAGAGAAGGTCAGCGGAAAGAGAGACAAGATGATAACTGTAGAGAACCACAGTGTCTGGGGAACTGATGTCGCGGTTACAGCTCGCTCGGCCTCATTTGGCAGAGAGACAGCACTGTTATTCGTGAACAGCACAGCCAAAACCTGGACACTTGTCAAGAGCGACAGAATGCCAGATGAGAACAAAAGTATGCGCTTCATGAAATCATATACATGTGTTCTGTAATCAGAGATGGTTTATGAGTGGGAAATGTATCACTTAGCTTCAATTGAAAATGAATGTGAAGCACTTGACTTGTTGCACCAGTTCTGCTTCTTTGCATGTCCTTGTGACCATGTTGTCTTTTAAAATTCCTAATGGTTATTATTACTGTTGTACACCCTAATTAACACTTAGGACACAATAGCAACTCCCTGCAAACCAATGCCATAACAACCCCCCAAAACATCCTAGGGTCACTGTGATTTTGCCAAGTAAGACCTGTTCCTGGATCAACATATTTTGTTGATCCTGAAACAACATTCCCTACCCCTAAACATAACCCTACCCATAATTTATCTCTAAAATCAGAGGGAAATGATAGGTGAATAACACTGATGTAGAAGCACCTAACCCTGGTTGTAAACCTAAACTTGTAAACAAACTGTAAACTTGTCCCTCAAATCTGATTGGTTGATTGGAATGTTGTACCAGGATCAACAAAGATGTTGATCCAGGAACATGTTGTACTTGGTTAGCATTTTGTCATTTTGTACGTGCTTGGTTAGCATTTTGTCATTTTGTACGTGCTTGGTTAGCATTTTGGTGGTGAGATCATATTTGTGCAACTGTTTCCATCAGAAAATGTCAAACTCTAGTTTTCTTTGTAGCTGTATGTAGTAAAGTCGTGGTTTTACATGGTGGTGAACATTAAAATGACATCAGGAATGTTATATACAGTAGATTAAACCAACTCGTTGTCGCTGCCTTGTCAATGACAAATTGATACAGGTCAAACTCGTAAGTCTACTGGTCCTGACTACGACATGCGTCTTTCACTATTAGGATGTGAAAGTAGACTTCAGACATGTCTTTTCCTTTTTCATTTCAAAGACACTATTCAAAATGCTAAACAGTGTCAACAAATTGATTTAAAAACTCTTGGGGTTGGGTCTGTCCCCTAACTCATATCTACAGCATCTCTCAGTCTGACTGGATGTGGAACTGCTGTTATTCCCCTTTTATTGCACCAGTTTTCAGATATTAGCTGCAGTTCTGTGTCATGAGCATTCCCCCGCCTCACGTCTAGACGTTTACAAGCATTTCTCCAAGATGTGCGGTGAGCTGATAACGTCACCCACAGAGATCACGGCTTTAATGTCAAGTACAGATTCCGTGCTTCTGTGTTCAAGGTCACGCTGATTGCTATCTGTTTGCTCTAACAGCCCTTTGATGATCTAAGCCACAATATGCACAAGATGAGCAAAGATGACATAGACCCAGACTCTGGTGAGGCTCAGGACGTGGTGTAATACAGTGTGTTCCTGAGTTCTGAAATGTACCTTCTGTGCAGCTTTGCGTAGGTTCAGGTTTTCAGTGTTGTAGATTGACCATCCGATGGTGGTTTCTTGAGTTTGTCCTGCAAGTGAAAGCTGTACCAACACTACACATGTTCTGCTGCCACCTAGTGCTGATGTAATGCACTTCTGATAGGTCATGTACATTTGATGCGTAATGTCTAGCTATTCATTCATTCATTCATGTAACAGTTGTGTTTATAATTGTAAATTTTATCATTAATGTACCCCTTGCGGAATCTGTTGAGTTTTATTGCATTATTCATTCATTTGTTTGTTGATGTCATGACAATGGCAGCTTTTATTTATTTATTTGATTGTTTTGTTTTTTTATGTTTTAAATATTCATTCATTATTTCATTTAAATCCTGCCCAGAAGTAGCTCTATCTATCTATCTATCTATCTATCTATCTATCTATCTATCTATCTATCTATCTATCTATCTATCTATCTATCTATCTATCTATCTATCTATCATCCATCCATCCATCCATCCATCCATCCATCATATCACATAATATATGAAGAATTCCATCCATCCATCCATCACATAACATATGAAGTATCCATTTATACATCTCATGCAGTGTTTGTTTCCATCCACCATCCATCCGCATAATATGAAGTATTCCATCCATCCATCCATCCGGATAATATATGAAGTATTCGATCATCCATCCATACATCCATCATATCACATAATATATGAAGTATTTCATCCATCCATCGCATAATATATGAAGTATTCCATCCATCCATCCATCCATCCATCCATCCATCCATCCATCCATCCATCCATCCATCCATCATATCACACAATATATGAACTATTTCATCCATCATCACATATTATGAAGTATTCCATCCATACATCCAGCTCATGCAGTGTTTGTTTCCATCCATTGCACAATATATGAAGTGTTCCATCTCATCCATTGTTTGCGTCCGTATGTATAATATTCTCTCTAAATCTAAATATACTAAATTAGCTACTTTAAATTTGTGACAGCAATGGATGCACGACTCGCATTTTGCACGACTCGCAAGGCAACAAATCGAGGATTTTATTTTTACGCTTTGATATTTTTAATGAACAGTGTATGTTCTCCACAAACACTTCTCTATCTTACAGTAACACTCTTAATTTTTGTGTTTGCCTAGGTTTTTCTGTCCTCCCCCATGCGTGTATCTGATGGGCTGTGGATGGAAGAAGAAGAGAGAGCAGATGGAGCGAGACGGCTGCTCGGAGCAGGAGTCTCAGCCCTGCGCCTTCATCGGCATCGGCAACAGCGATCAGGAGATGCAGCAGCTAAACTTAGAGGGGAAGGTAACACACTCATGCACAGATGCAAACCGCAAGAGCTACTACAGAGCCAAAACAACATGATTAGCATACCATTATTTTTCTCATGAATACGCAAATCTTGCCTCTTCCATGCAGAACTATTGCACAGCCAAAACATTATACATCTCCGACTCCGACAAAAGGAAGCACTTCATGCTGTCAGTGAAGATGTTCTACGGCAACAGCGCAGACATCGGCGTCTTCCTCAGCAAGAGAATAAAGGTCATCTCCAAACCTTCGAAAAAAAAGCAGTCCCTCAAAAACGCAGACCGTGAGTGCATTCACCATTCATAACACGCTCAATGGAAACACCTACAATGCTTCTGAGACGGTTTGACAATAAAGCATAACGGGAATGAATAATAACATCCTGTTGTGTAATAACTTTAAATGGAAATGAGATATTGATTCAAACAGCATGTTCTGAAGTCTCTGTGGTGTGTTCTGACAGAGTTGTGTGTCTCTCCTGTGTGCAGTCTGTATAGCATCAGGAACGAAAGTGGCGTTATTTAACCGGCTTCGCTCTCAAACGGTCAGCACACGTTACCTGCACGTAGAGGGAGGAAACTTTCACGCCAGCTCACAGCAGTGGGGAGCCTTCTTCATCCACCTCTGTAAGTCGAACACACATTCACACACACTTCTGTGGAGTAATGTTGATTGTCAAATCATTAAAGGAATAGATGACCCAAAAATGAAAATTTACTGTATGTGACTTTCTTTCATTAGTAGAACATTAAAGATGATTTTTTTTTTTTTTGTCAAGCCCATAGTTCTTGGTGATTCAAAAAGGCTCCTGACAATATATTGAGGTCTAATAAAGCAAAACGATCAGTCTGTGCAAGAAATGTTAAAGGGACACTATCCCTGTCATATATACTTGTATATGCACTACTGTACAAAAGTTTGGCATTTGGCATTTTTAATGTAAATTTTTCAAATAAATTTTAAAGTTTCTTATGCTCACCAAGACTGCATTTGTTTGATCAAAAAGACAGTAAAAAAAGTAAAAGTAAAAACAAATTTATATTGTGAAATATGATTTTCAATTTAACATTACTGTTTTCTATTTTAAATGTAATTTAATCCTGATATGGTTAAGCTGAATTTTCAGCATCATTACTCCAATCTTCAGTGTCACATGATCTTTCTGGAATCATACTAATAATATGTTGAAAACAGTTGTGCTGCTTAATATTTTTGTGGAAACTATTTTCAGGATTCTTTGATGAATAGAAAGTTCAAAAGAACAGCATTTATTTGAAAAAGAATGTTTATGTAACATTGTCTTTTTTTGTCTTTACTGTCACTTTTTTTCAATTTAATGCATCCTTGCTGAAAAGACCTATAAATAAATAAAAACCCAGCAACGTACTGACTCCAAACTTTTGTGCGGTACTTTAGTTCAAAGAACAAAGTGTTTTCCAGATTTTAAACTATTACACTCACTGTTAATATTATTTTGGCCTTATTAGAAATCTGACCAACCACAGTTTACCTGCAAATTGACATGATCAATTTGTGATTGGAGTTTGTGATGTTTAAGAGAAGGTTAACCTGAAATATAATAAAATATAAACAAAATATAACCCTACACAGGTTTGCTTTACCTGCTACTATGCGTCTTAAAGTCATCATGAAATCAAAACTGACACTATTTACTTTGTTAGCGCACATTACTAGTCTTGTGGTGAACAATAAATCCGTGCAAGTTAATACACAGAAAAAAAAAATCTTTAATCAAAATTTGAACCTTTGCTTCCGCTCTGAAATGGCTTCCCTCTCTGATCATGTCAATTTGACGGCTTCCCTCCAACTATCAGTCTGCTATGAGCGAGGGATGGAGAGAGGAGGTGCGCTAAAGTAAAACCCTGCCCTCTGTTCAATATTCCATGTGACTTGGAAATACGTCACAACACTGAAGTAAAGTCGGTTGCAACTTCTGGTTCACTGGGACTTTAAACAAAACTTGCTAGGTCTTTTATTGATTTGATACAGGGAAACGCAAACATTTACAAATCCAGCTAATAATTCTTTCTCAGAAGCAGCAGCCATTTTTAGCAATCGCTGAACATGATTTTGTCTGCTGGCAGACTGAATAACTCCAATTTTGAATTCCATAAAGCCAGCCAGTCATGTTGGAGCTTGTCATTTGGAGAAAACTATTGCCATTGTTGTGCATCAAGCCTTACAGTGTAAATGCAGTCCAATAGACCCATTACTGTCCATTATGTCATTGATGTCAATTAAATAGACAAGAAAGAAAGATAAACCCCCTCAGTGTTCTTGATTCATTTATTTTTCCTTTATTACTGACCGTAACTATTTGTGTGTAATGGAAAAACGTACATGCCATTGACACTGAACTGTCTATGTTTTGACAACCATAATGGAAGGTCTGATCAGAGGATATGCTTAGTCTTCTTTTATTATATTTCAGTGGATGATGAAGAGTCGGAGGGAGAGGAGTTCACTGTGCGAGACGGCTACATTCACTACGGCCAAACTGTCAAACTCGTGTGCTCTGTGACTGGCATGGCTCTTCCTAGACTGGTAAGAATCTGTCTCCATTCATCTGACGATTTTCATCATGTTATCATTTCTCTCTATTATCCTCTGTTTTGTTTCTATCTGCTGACAGTATATATAATTAGCAGTCATTTTATAAATCTTTAGGGGTCACAATCAGTCAGTGCAGAGAATACAATGCTGACGTCCTAATGTTTATATGATACTTCTGCTGATACTCTTATCAACTTCCTTTCCTTCTCCCCGCACACACAGATCATCCGTAAAGTGGACAAGCAGACCGCCTTGCTGGATGCAGATGACCCCGTCTCCCAGCTGCATAAGTGTGCCTTTTTCCTGAAGGATACGGAGAGGATGTACCTGTGCCTTTCTCAAGAGAGGATCATCCAATTTCAAGTGAGTAGCTCACTGGAAACTTAGAGTAAATGCATTTCTTACCGTTGGTTCAGTGTGCTGGTAATGATGACTTCAGAGATGCAGTTTGATTTTGTTGGAAATATGTATCCTGCTAATCACGTATGTATACAAGACCTGATGTTTTTCTTAAATTAAAAGTGTATTGGAAGTTGTGTGACCAGTCAATATTTTTTTTTATAATGACCTCCAAACTACAGTGCAATGCATAAGTTAATACACCCATGCTAAAGTTGACTAAAAAGAGGAATAAAAAATCATATTTTGGAAATTGAACTTAATTGAACTTTGATTTGCATTGAGAGATGATCTTATGGAAAGTACCCCATGCCAATCTCTAGGTATGGTGAATGCTATGTGATGATGTGGGGCTATTTTAATTCCAAAGGCCAAGGGAACTTTATCAGGATGCATAGTATCCTAAAAATTAATTAAAAAAAAATACTTAAAAATAAAAATCTGCCTGCCTCTATGGGAATTTAACATAGGGGTGTACACACTTATGCACCATGTATTTTAAGGAAGAACATTTATTTATTTACGATACATTATTCATTCACAAAGAAAATTGGTGTCCTAAAAGGTTGGATTTTTCCTAATTTTTTAAATTAAGGCATTAAGTTCAATTTCCAAAATATGATTTTTTATTCCTCTTTTTAGTCAACTTTAGCATGGGTGTCTAAACTTATGCATTGCACTGTATATATTAGTATTTTCGGTTTTGTTTCTCTCCGGGGTTTCTCTTTCTTCATTCCAACACAAATGAAACCTCCTTGCAACTTTTTTAATGTACACTAGCATTCAGAGGTTTAGAGTTGGTAAGATTTTTTGTGTGTGTTTTTGAATGCAGTCTCTTATGTACGGAGCCCCTAAAGGGACATGGTGATGGAAAAATTATATGTCAATGATTTTGCATTTGCTCGCAAACTTTCTGCGTTCCTCCGAGAAACTTTGCTGCGACTTTTCTTTGTGAGCGAACGCAAAAGTTTTGCGAGGGAATGCAAATGTATTGCAAGCGAACGCAAAGCTTCTTGGGGGAACGCAAAACATTTGCCAGCGAACACAAAAGCATTGAGACTTAATTTTTCCTCCCATATGATATTTTTTCCATCACCATGTCCCTTTAGGGGCTCCATACTTTTGCTCACCAACTCTGCATTTATTTAATTTTTTAAAAAATACAGTAAAAACAGTAATATTGTGAAATATTACTATTTTTTTATATATATTTTAAAATGTAATTTATTCCTGTGATGGCAAAGCTGGATTTTCAGCATCATTACTCCAGTCTTCAGTGTCACATGATCCTTCAGAAATCATTCCAATATGATGATTTGGTGGTCAAGAAACATTTCTAATTACTATTATTATCAATGTTGAAAACAGCTGTACTGCTTAATATTTTGTGGAAACTGATACATTTTCCAGTATTCTTTCATGAAAAGAAAGTTCAAAAGAACAGCATGTATTTGAAATAAAAATCGTTTGTGACATTATAAATGTCTTTACTATCACTTTTGATTAATTTATTTTAATTAATTTATTTATTTATAAGAAATTAATTTCTTTCTTCAAACCCTCTCCCCCCAACCCCTAAAACTTACTTACCCCAGACTTTAGAAGGGTAATTTATGTTGGACATCAAACCTTTGACTGATTCAGAAAGATTTGATTTAAATGTTAGCGAACTAGTCAAGTCCATAAAACATCAAATTGATGACAGGTTAAAAATTATTTATGGATTTAATATTTACAAATTTTTACTTAAACTTTTAAAATAATTTTAGCAATATCACATCCATGTATTTATTTATTTAGATAGCCATCTAATAGGCGGGATGAAGTAATTCAGTCATTATCACAAAATAAACCCTCTCAGGGTGATACAAGTATCCTGATTGTTGGTTTTTATTTTGCGATAATGGCTATTTGATTGTGGATTATCCCTTTTTTATGCTATTTTTGAGTTCCCTGTATTTATGTGTGTTTTGTGTGTGTTTGTGTAGGCTACTCCATGCCCAAAGGAACCAAATAAAGAGATGATAAATGATGGTGCCTCCTGGACAATCATCAGCACTGATAAAGCAGAATACACGTTCTATGAGGGCATGGGCCCTGTACACACCCCCGTCACACCTGTGCCTGTGGTCGAGAGCTTACAGGTAACCCATACACACACAGAAGCTTGCATCTCTTACTGGTGTTGTACACTCACAAGTCTCTGCCTGCAGTTGATAATGCATGTACACTGTGTGTGTGTGTGTGTGTGTGTTGGAGCAGTTAAATGGCGGAGGAGATGTAGCGATGCTGGAGCTAACAGGACAGAACTTCACTCCAAGTCTGCGCGTGTGGTTCGGTGACGTAGAGGCTGAAACCATGTACAGGTATGGATATTATTTTCAATTCAATTCCAATTTATTTGTATAGCGCTTTTCACAATACATATTGTCTCAAAGCAGCTTTACAGAAAGTGCATTTCAGAAATGTACATAGAAAAATACAGTTAGTTAATCATGTATTAATTTAGGGCATAACATATCGCCAGCGTTGAGTCGCATTTGAAAAGATATCTATATAGGAAAAGGGAGTATAAATCCAAGAGAACTTGAAATGTCATTTATGTATAATACATTATATGATATGTATATGATACAGATAATTTTATACTGGGAATTATAATTTGCTGAATAGTTATAAACAGGGATCTAAAGTTTTTTTCTATACATTTATATTGTTTGTAAGCTTGATTTAGATCTCCACAGGGGTGTAAAATACTTCAATAATTGCACTTCATTATTTTGTACTGAAATTTGTACTGTAGTACATACTTAGTAGTAATGCATTCTACTGAGTAGTATAGCATTTCTCCTTACAATTTCATGTAGACCTTTAAAGTATGAAGTGCATATTTCACTGGTCATCATGACATTTTTTTTTTTCTTCATCTTACTGAAATTACACATATGAATGAAATCCATATCAGTGTGAAAATGAATTGCTATACTAAAATGTAAAATCGGCTGTGGATTAATTCAAAGTTTCAGTTTAACATCTGGTATGTCGCTTGTGAAAAAGTAGTACACTTTAGCATACTTTCAAAAGAAGTACTTATTACAGAAATAATACACTTTAATAGTATATACTATTATAAGTGCAAACTGAATAAACATTTTTGGACACTTAATTGTATGTTAGTTGCCATTAAATTAAAACTTAAACTTTAAAGTGCTTTTTGACGCACTTAAATGCCATTTCATATGCCTGAAATATGATTAAAGTGTACTCATGAGCATTTATTGTAAACTAAAATATACTTTAATGTCATACAAGACTTGAATGTCTGGTATTTAAATATATTAATAATTACACATTTGTAATGATGATTGCAATTTAGGAAAGTATAACCAATTACTTTAAAGTAAAACTTTGACATTATTACAAAGTGCACTTTTTGTGTGCTTAAGTGTGTTAAGAAACAGTGACATTTTTGTTTCATTAATATATTATCTGCAGATGCAGTTTTTATACAAATAAGTACTGAGTAATATTAATGAACAAAATTAGGGTTATGGTTTGATTTAGTTGCTTGTAATTATACATGATTTATTGTTATCACTGTAATAAGTACATGAAAATGTGTAACAGGAACACTGTAAAATAAAGTGTCACCAAAAAAAGTGCACTACAAATGAGCATTCATAACAAGTGAGTGCACTTCTTTTTCACAAGGGAGTCCGAAATCCTTACAAACCTGTTTTATTGCAACAGTAAAAGACATGTTAAGATTTGACAGGTCGTAGGTTGAAAGAAGTGCCTCTGCCTTGTAAAATTTGAAGTGAACAGACCCCACATGTTTTGTTTAATCTGTATGAAATCCTTATGTTGTAGTTGTAGTACAAAATATGTACTTTTATTACAAACATTATAAAAACAGACTGACATTATATTTCCCCTGAAGGTGCGGGGAGAGCATGCTGTGCGTCGTCCCGGACATCTCTGCGTTCCGCGAGGGCTGGCGGTGGGTCCGGCAGCCGGTGCAGGTCCCCGTAACGCTGGTCCGAAACGACGGCATCATCTACTCCACGACGCTCACGTTCACATACACTCCCGAACCCGGTCCCCGTCCTCACTGCAGCGCGGCCGGCGCCATCCTGCGAACGGGCAACACCAGCTTGCTTTCCACGACCGGCAACATCGTGACCGGAGAAACGACACCCTACGGCTCCAACAGCACGTCCAACGCCGTCACAGCGTCGTCCTCTAACGCAGCCGCGGCTGTGGTGTTATAACACACGCAGCAGTGCTCACAAACTCACTGCGAGCTATGCGTGAAAACAGAAGACTACAAACTGTTTGCAAAAGTGCTGCGTATTGAATTTCAAAATCAAGGGATGGACGGGCAAAAAAGGCTAAACTTGTGGCGAGGACAACATATTTGAGAGATGGTTCTCCTGTGCCCTCTTGTGGTTTTTCTCCAAGGAGCCGGTTTGGTGCTAGCAATAGACAATGCCTGAGAGGAAACACCAGCACCTGTCAACGGGTGTAGAAGACATGGAGACAAGACCACAGCAATGATACATCAACCGACTGAAAATCATGTTTAGTCTCCTATGTTTCTTCCTTCCGGTCTGCGCGTGTGCGATTGGGTGAGATGTATCATAGCCTGGGAGGTCGAAACTCTTAGGAAAAGGGTCACATTGAAATTGTGAGTTGACAGTTTTTATGGACCAAGGATATTGTATAAGCTTTAGTAAAGGTACATTTTTGTTTTTTTGTTTTTTCCTCCATACCTTTTTTATATCAAACATTATAGTACGCTTTTGTTACCAAATAGGTTCTATTCCTCCTCTGAGCTTCGCCTTTTTATTTTTTTGTTTTTCTGTATATAGATAGTTTCATATACATATGTTCGCTTTGACTCCTTCAGTTTTGATACTTTGTATTTTGTAATACCGTCCTTTTTCTTTTCCCTACGGTTTTAGTTTAACTTTCCATTTGGGAGAAACTCAGAGGGCCTGTTTTTTATCATTCGTTTTTATGAAGTCTTTAAAAAGAAAAGAGCTTTAAGCAATGCGTCTGCCTTGCCTGCATTACAATATGCGCTACGCTTCCTTTAAGCATTTCATCATCGATTGATGTGTCTAGATCTCACGAAAAGGAACAATGCCATCTTTCTATGTCTTATTTGGGAATATAAACCAGAAAACACAATATAGAGGCTTTGGATGCAACGTGTCTCTTCGATGCGGTAGCCATAGTGTAGTTCATTTGCTCTAGGGCGCACGTACGGTTCTCACATATCAATTTCAGAAAGTTCATAGTCGTTGGATATTTGTAACGGTCAAGTTCTGACCTGAGTTTAGACTCCTACAGTTTTAGTGCCGTTTTATAATGTTTCCTTTCTAAAAAAATCCAGTTTTTTGTCTTCCTGAACATCCATTTGCAGTTTCTAAAATTTGAAATGCTCTCAAAAAAGGATGATTTGGAGACGTGCTCTACCATTAGATGTGGCCTTACTGGAACAAAGGTTCCCGCTTTAGTTCACCCCTTCAAAAGGAGGTTTACAAACGCGACCCGAGGAACCACGCCTTGCATTTTGAACATTTTACATGCGATTTTTGATATTTAAACTCCCTAAACTTAAATTTTTTCGTTTGGATTTAGAAGATCTAAATGTGTAATAGATACGAACATACCCAAAGATATTATATTGCATTGTTGTCTCTGTTTTTTGAATATTTGAAGAGTATGTTGAGAATTGTGGCCTCTCGCACACCAAAAGTAGGAAGCTTTACTCCGTTGGTCATTGATGTGTTTATCGTGGCCTTGGTGTCTCACCAACTAGTAGACTCCCAGACAGCAACATAGTGTCGGACCAGATCCGGCCCACACCTGGTACACGTTGATTCCATGCGGCCCAGGTGTGGGCCGGATCTGGGCCGACACTACGTTACTGTCTGGGCTAGTATTAATGACAAAAAAACAAAAAACTAAAAAAACCTAGCTGTAATGAACCCATCAACCAGCACTAATAGTTTTTTGTGACTTTTTTTTATGTACAGTAATTTAACTTTTGAATTTTATGCATCCATTTGTAAAAAAAAAAAAAAAAAAAGTAAAGAAAAAAAAACAAAAGAACGAAAAAGAGAAACCATTCAGCCATTTTTTTTCGTGCGTCTATGGCTCTTAACCCAGTTATGTCCTTGGTGTTTCCCGTCAAAACGGTTGGGTGTTTAGTGTCCGAGTTTGTCCTTACCTTGTATGCTAATGTCCGGATAGCAAATGGACATCGTGGGACTAGAAACATGAATGGCCTTTAAATGTGTGTGTCTCAAATGTGTAAGCATACAGCAATACTGTATAGGTCACTTTGTGTGTCTTGGTCTGTGGAAATAGCCACTGATTTTTCACCAGCCTGATCCACAACACATGTGGTCATGAAGAACAGCTGGCTCAACTAGAGTCATATTCACTTTCTTTTACACTTCTTCTACTTTCTCTTCTTCATACTAATTTAATCAGACACCTTTTGCGTGGATCCTGCACTGTCTTCCTTACTTGGAAAATCTGTAGTGTAGTACAAGTAGGCGACCCATCAAATAAGGCAATACTCCAGCATTGTAGGCCTATAATGTAGTTTATTTCGGGAAAAACTGTAACTTGAATGTTTCTGCAAAAAAAAAAAAAGAAAAACTAAAAAAAAAAAAAATAATCACTCGTTGCCTCCACTAGATTTTTCTTTTCATCATTATCATCATCACCACCCGTATTTTTTGTTCAAAATGACTTTATTCTGTCCTTGACGGACACTTTGCAAAAATCTTCCATGAGGTAGTTTAACCTAAAGCTCTTGCACTCGGTTTCCCAGAATTCTCGCGCCACAGTCTTCTTCCATTTTACCGCGTTCTTGCTATTCAGAATCACTTCCATTTGGGGGAAGACGGCACTGGGCAAAAGCATGGATGCATTTTCTAACAGATATCTTGTTTAACGTTTACCAGCAGTCCATTTGATTTCTCATATTTGATGGTTTTTCATTTGTCATTGTCATTGTGAGAACTTCCGTTCAAGCAATGGGTTTTTTTCCCCCATTATTATTCAAATGCTTCCCTTGATTTATATGGGATCACGACCCAAAAAAAGACAAAAACAAGTGCTTTAAGCCAGTCCGCCTTGAAATGATACAGCATCATTGAAACCGTTCCTACGCAAACAAAAGAAAGCGATTAATTCCGACCGTAAATTCAGTTTGACTTTATCATGTTTTCGTTAGCACAGCACAATATATCATCATTTACTCATTTACAATGAGAACATTTCTGAACCGCTCCGTCACTCTGATTGCTGCCTCTGTTCCACGTTTTGTTTACATTGTGGATTTGCTCAGCTCTACCCCTATTTTACCGTGGTGTTATGGTGGTAAAGCGCATTGTTGCTTTCTGAACAAACTAATTGACAATCTTGCTGTTTTTTACTGTTTACAGTTTTTGAAGGTGTTGAGCTTTAGAATGAAGGATTTGTTCAAACTGGCGTGTTGAGCTGTGTGTTTAAGTTGCACAGAAAATTGGAGGATAACAAAATCCATACATCTGCATTATATCATTTTTCTGTCAGTTAAAAATCAATGGAAGAGCTCGAAACATGTTTTTCATGTAATCGTCCAAGCCATGTATGTAGAGGTCATGCGCCGAGCCTTAAAAACACATTTAATTGCAAATCTGAGTGAACAAATTGTCATTTTTTATGTTTATAGTCAGTCAGTTGGTGTCATTTATGTCTATATGTCTTTGCTCTTCCAAAAACTGAGCTCTGATCAATGTATAGGTGATATGCCAAATGTCTTATGTCTTATAGATTTTCATGCACTGCTTTTCAAACATGGCACCAGAGGCAGCTTTTCAAAGATATCTCAATAGTTATAGACGAGAGAAGGATGGGAATAAATGATTATGTACTGTATACAAACAGTAGCGGTTCTCTAGATCCATACAAAGAGCTTGAATCAGTCCTAACGTTGTCTTGCTTTGCCTTTTGGACGTGAACATTTAATCAAAGGCTTAAATAGGGCACAACTTTTTCTCTTTTGCCATCGGGAGAGTTAAGTGTTGTACTGCATAGTATCAAGGTATTATGCCTCTAGGACAGTTTTAGTTTGGTAATTCACCCTTTCTTCTGGTTTTGCACTTAGAGAAAACCACATCTGTCTAGATTAGTTGCTTACAGTCACTTTTCATGTAAAGCAATCCCGCTGTGCCTAATTTGATGCTCTGTGCTAGGCTTTATGTGTGCAGCTCATCGCTTTCACTTCCCGTTTGTCAGTGTCTCTCCCCTCCCCCCCCCCTTTTTTTTTTCCTACTTGGTCTGTTCTAGTTATTATATTCAGAGGTATCAGTATGGTAGCAATCTCAGTCCTTAATGGGCCGCTGATGTTAGGATCATGTGCCCCAATGTGAAACAAGGAGAATTAGTTCCGTTTCATTTGTCTGTATGTTTGATTTTGTACATATTGCACCTGCTCAGTTCCATATGTCATTAAATAATAAAACTGCAATATTGGCATAAAAATCGAGAAATAAAAGTGAGATTTATTTCCATTGTATATATATATTTTATTTGTACAACTGCAACTCTTATATAACTTTTATATAACCTATAATGTTCTCTGAGGTCCACTTATTAATAATGTTATCAAGACTTTTACATCAAAAACATCCTAATTTATAAGTAATAAGCTATTTTCTATCCTGTTTTTGACCCTGTCTTTCAAACACTCCATTTTGATAGGCATGTCGCATTCAAGAAGCAAACGCACACAAAGATATTTTGAAGAATGTCGGTAACCAAACAGTTGACCTTATTGACTTCCACAGTATGGGGAAAAAAATACTAAGAAGTCAATGGGGTCCAACAACTGTTTGGTTACCAACATTCTTCAAAATGTCTTTTTTTGTGTACAGCAAAAGAAAGAAATTCATACAGGTTTGGAACAACTTAAAGGATGAATAAATGATGACAGATTTTTTTTATTTTATGGGGTGAAATATCCCTTTAAATGTTTGCCCACCCCTGAAATGGGTCATACAGGAGTAGCCTACATTAAAATGCAATTTACACAAAAATTCTTCCATTTTCTGATTTTTTATTTAATTTTTTTGAAACCCAACGGAGGTGTCCTCAACGAGCGCACATCACTTTATGTGTCAGGTTATTTATGCTGCTAACGTTTGCTGTTACAGGGGCGTTTTCCATCGTGACGTCAAGTTGGAAAACCCGCTTGTGAACCCGAACACTCTGGAGGTCAAATTAATTGACTTTGGCTGTGAAGATGTTTTCTTGTGTAGATGATTTTTACATTTATTTCAATGCATTCCTATCTTTCTCCCCCAGAAACTTTTTCGACATTTAGACTCCAAGATGCTGGTCTTTGTCTGGAATAAAAAGGTCCCCAGGTTACATAAAGTATATTTACAGAGACCCGAGCCATTGGGAGGTTTGGCATTACCTAACCTGAAGTTCTATTATTGGGCCACCCATATTAGAGTTTTAAAATGTTGACTTCAAAATAAGAATCGAGTCTTTTTCCTCATGGCTTAAGATGGAAGCAAATTCCACAAATTCCACAGCTCACTGAGTGCTTTAGTACATTCTCCAATTCTATTTGCTAAGAATCTGATAGTTAGGACCACTCATAAGTTTTGGGCTCAGTTTAAGCGCTTTTTTGGATTACAGTCATACTCAATCTTTGCTCCGATAGCCACAAATCATGTCTTTTCTCCCTCCCTGTTGGGACAGTGCTTTTTTATTTTGGTCTAGTTGTGGACTTAATACATGTCATGATTCATATATTGATGGCACATTTGCTTCTTTTCAACTGCGTAGGGACAAATTTTCATTTCCGGATTTCAGATACTTACAAGTTTGTAGGTTTGCCCGGGCCACATTTCCAAATTTTCCTCTCCTGCCTTATGATACTCCTTTGAATAGTTTTTTTTTTTACTCCGATTTGTACAATAAAAGGTGCATTTTCCATAGTCAAATGCCCAGAGTCTATAGACACTTTTAGGGCCATTTGGCAAGAAGATGTGGAGGAGGAGGAAATATCAGAGGAACTCTGGGAAAGGATCCTCAACAGGGTTAGATTGTCTACTGTATATGTGCCAGACACTCACTTATTCAGTGCAAAGTTGTGCAGCGAGTTTATTATACAAATGCTAGATTGGCAAAGAAAGGTGTATAAAGGTGTTTCTCCAGCATGTGACAGATGCTCCAGCAAACCTGATTCATATGTCTTCATTGTATAATTATTGGACCAATATTTTTTAAACTTTGTCATTTATTGCAGGGGAAAGAATTGAACCAAATTCTCTCACTGCTTTGTTCAGAATTTGCCCCTCAGTACCATCCTTGTCAACTCTTAACCCTCTGGTGCTCTTCGGTCAAAAAACTGTACATGTGTTTTTTTCCAAGACTTTTTTTCTTCATCGGAATGGTAAGAAACTTGGTAAAGGTGTTGGCACTTGCTATGTGAACACACACACACACACACACAAAAAAAGAAAAATGATGGACATGATTCAGACAGTTTAAATGGTCCTGAACAAAATAGTCACTTGATTTTCATCTAGTGGAAACTTTTGGTACTGCGGCCAAACAAAATCTTACTGAAAGCTCATTCTTTTAGATATCAGGCTCAAATTTTGAACACGACTTGTTTAGATTTATGGCTTTGATTTTCTTACAGTTTTAGAGTAAAACATGTTTTTGAAAATATATATTTCATATAAAAATTGAAAATAGTATTTTTCACTTCAGCAAAACTGACTTGGGTGGCCTTTTCATCCATCCACTTAAGCCTTATCACTGCTGATATTACTTAGGGATGTTTAAATATTGAATATAGTTTTAAAGTTGTACCATCCTTCCTCTTAGGCCTTATTACTGGCAAAATTACTTGTTTAGGGATGTTATATTGTATATTACGTTAAGTTTATCGGAGGAACATAAAACGTGTGTGAGAGAACAAAACCATGTCCCTTTAGGGGCTCTGTAGTATATAGAGTTTCAATTTTTTAATTTATTTATTATACCATCCCTATACTTAGGCAGTATTATCGGCAATATTACTTGCTTAGGGATGTTTAAGTATTGTATGTTATTATATGCTTGTAAATAGACTTTTTTATATAAAATATTTATTATAAATATATATGTATATATTTATATTGCACTGTTTATATTATTGCACTCAGTTGTGGTGTCTTCCTAATGCAATTTAAAAAACTGTATAGGCCTACACCTTTTGAATTTTACCATGTTTTTACCATGCTATTCATTTTTCAAGAACTACCTCAAAAACCAATGTGATGCAAGACAATATATATTTTTGATCAATATTTATGAGAATTTATTTGAATATATCATTAGATGAAATGTATGTAATATGATAATTACCAGTACAATCTCATGGATTTCAATGGATTTAATTAAATTCATTTTGAAACTTATAACGGTATAAATTTAGGAAACCTATTGTTTTTCTAACAAAACAACACTAAAACCACATCAATATTACTCTGAAATGTTTTCAAACTAAATATATTCATTTTACTAGCAAAAACGTTTCCTTTCATATGAAAAAAAAAATGATGATGATGATAAACAGTTTGAATCTCCTTTTCAATGCTGCAGTGGTTCATCAATAGGTGGCAGCAAAGTGAAATGTGTACCATTTCTTTTCCAAACCCTCTTTCAAATTCAGACTTTTTGTTATACTTTTGCTCTACTAACACATTAATTGTTGTCGTTTTATGTACATTTTAAGAGGCTAAATACATTTTACAGAAGTAATTTGAGACAAATCTAATAAATGTCAAAAACAAAAAACAAAACAAAAAAACAGCATAATTCATGTGTAAAGCCAGTTTACTTTGGGGTCAAAACAGACCCGAACACAGAAGGTGTAACAATTTAGTTCAAATGGTTATATCTCTTACTTTTTTTTTTTTTTTTTTTTTTAAGAATAAAAGAAAAAGAAATGTGTATTTTGACAGTTTTACATATCCTTACTAAAAATTATGAATGTAAAAAAATTTTTTTGTTTACAAAAAAGCAGAATCATAGAACCTCTTCTAGTTCAAAACAGACTCTAATGCAATAAGAGAGCTTTATGGCACATTCCCCTCACCTACACTGAAAAAGATATCAATTGATTTTAGCTACATTTAAATAAATGCATTAAGTTGAACTAAAATTGATTAAGTTCAACTTAATGCATTTGTTTAAATGTAGCTAAAAACAATTGTGTGCAACCACTTACCATAAAAAAAATTGATTAAATGCAACAAATCATTTTTTTCAGTAGTTGCCCAAAAAGTGATTTCGGCTAACCCGCTATGGTCCCAGAGTTCCCAGTCATGGTCACCCCAGTCCCAGAGTTTCCAGTCCCAGAGTTTCCCGTCTCAACCGACATGGTACCAGAGTTCCCCAGAGGTTCATGTAATGTCCATCCCAGAACCAGTGCTCACCATCACAAGAACCCCAACGGTTCCTGTTGCTGCAGCTCCAGTTGTTCCTGTAGCTTCAGAATACGCTACAGTCCCAAATGGATATACAGAATATTCATGTCATGACCGCAGCCAAAGCCAGTTCCCAAGGCAGCCACAGTCCTGTTGCCTGTTTCAGCCTCCCCAATCCCAGAGGTTCCTTTCAAAGCTGCTGCAAATAAAGTCTACCTGTAACATGAAACTTTACTTGTAAATATAGACATTTTTTTAGCTCTGATTTTAAATCGTAATGTTGGCCACCCCTGAAATGGATCATTGCGTCTCTACATGACCTGTGTGAATCGGTGGGCGGGGTTAAAGAGGCAATGATGTAGAAGCAGGCGTTGATCTTCTGCAGAGGCGGTCTTTCATCGCACTATGACGTCATACTGAGGCAAAATCTGAAACGAGTCATTTTGGCAGCTTGGTTTTAACAAAAACCAAAAAAGGTTTTGATTTCTGAAACTTACACGATATTTTTATAGTAGCCTACAATGACAGATCAAGGAAAATTTGATTTCTTATTTCATGACCTCTTTAAAAGACCCTGAACTGGCTGTAGGCTATGATAACTTTATACTTACTAAAGCTTACTAAAAAACATCTTTAAATTATTTTAAGCCTCATTTTTTAATTTTTTTTAGTTGTTGTGCTGCATTGGAAAGGATTTCTCAATTTGTCAAAGCTCTTGAATAGTTAGCACCACACTGCCAGCCAACAACACTTCTATTTAGCCACACAAATGTTTTTATTGGGTCACTCTGTGTTATGTCATTTCGCAGACCTCTTTACATCCATAATAGCTGATAGATTAGATAAAGCAAGCCTGAACTCACAAAGTTATTTGTAGTCCGGGATTAAACTCGCATATTTGCCATTGTTTTGCTCCCTAAAAGGATAGTTCACCCAAAAGTTCTGTCATCATTTACTAAAGCCCAAAAGAATATTTTAAAGAACGATTCATCTGTTTTTGTCCATATTATTATAGTTGTTCTAACACTGTATAAACACTGAGACATATTTTAAAATATCGTATTTTATGTGTGTAAAATATATGTCCACCATAAGCTGCTGATGTAAACCATATCATAGTATTTACAAGAGCATCCCATTAGCTATTTATTGTCAATGGCTTTCAAAATGATTGACTTCCTACATTCTGTCTGATAAAATAACGGAAACTATGAAAAAAGTTTTATAATATTTGCACTTCACAAGAATACAGTGACACAGCTGAAATAATAGGAACATTCTGGTCTGACCCCCAGGTTGCATTTCATACAAAGCACTCCTAAAATATTCATTATTAGACGATATGTGCACTGGCGTATGTAAATCTCCTCAGGGTTTTGAAATGTTTCCTTTAATAAACGGATGTTTATTATTTTGGGTGGTTCAATTTCCTGGTATATAGACATCTGACAGACGAATAAGACTTTACACGGTTTAATGTGTCAATGTCAGTGAGTATACAATGCGTTGCCAGTATCGGGGACCATGCGAATGTGCGTTATAACATCTTGGCTGATGAGTATGCTATTAAAGGAAGAAATAATTGTTTATTTGCTAAAAATGTGAGTTTTGGCATATACAAATATTATAAACAAATATAGTCAATGACCATGTGTCCTGGGGAAAATATCCCAGATGTCAGAAGCAGCCTTGAGTAGGTCCTTTGAAGTGCGCAACAGGTGTTAAAAGTCTCATGCAATGATAAGGACAGACTCTATGTCACAGTGTACAAACAGTACAGCTTTGCTAACACAAGATAAAGACATGCCTGTGTACTTTCCTAGAAGAAAATGGTTAATGCTACACATCTACCTATAGACACAAGCTGGTACATTTTGTACAGAGTTTACACATTTTTGCATGTTGTATTGGCAATGAATCCAAAGAGGTTTTGCTACTGCAGATTGTGTAAGTATGTGTCATACATTTATCAAGCAGAGAATTATATATGTGGTCATTACTGAAGCAGATATGATGAACAACATATCAAATACAGCCCAGTGTACACTCTTAAGCATAAACTGATCTCAGATGTCCGATATATACACTACCATTCAAATATTTGGGGACGGTACGATATTTTAAAAGACATTAATACTTTTATTGAGCAAGAATGCATTTAAGGATGCATCCACTGTTAAAAAAACTGTTTCATATAAATGCTGTTCTTTTGAACTTTCTGTTCAGAATCCTGAAAAAACAAATATCACGGTTTCCACAAAAGTATTAAGTATTAATGTTTCTTGAGCAGCAAATCCACATATTAGAATGATTTCTGAAGGATCATGTGACACTGAAGACTGGAGGAATGATGCTGAAAATTCAGCTTTGCCATCACAGGAATAAGTTACATTTTAAAACATATTAAAACAGAAAACACTTCTTTTAAATTGTAATAATATTTCACAATTTCAAAAACATAAAAAAATAATCCAACTTTTGAATGGTAGTGTATTTATAAGTACTATTAGCCTATTCTCAAAACATCTGGATGATTGCTTTGACTGTAACACGCACACACATACACAAATTAAGTAAAATACCAAGAAAAGCAAAGGAATTCCTCTTTGTCTTCTAGGTGAGCCAGAAAATTAGAGCACCAAATGGACAAACTTATTTATAAAGTCATGTGTTCCCAACCCAACATGTATAAGGCATAGCCGTAATGAGGACTGGACGTTACAGTCTTGCTCCATTTGATTCTGCTGTTTGTTTAACAGTGACGTACTAAATTTAAGCACTGGATTCTGTCAGCATTTCGATGCTATTGGCAGCCATTGCTTGTGCTCTCATTTATCAACAGTCCAATGAGTCTCTTTTCAACTAGCAGCCATTTTACTAAACACCGCCAAGCTGCAGGCACGTGCACTGATAGACCCCAAGTGGTGCTCAAGCACCTGCCCTTTTGGCCTCTGACTAGATAAGTGCCCTATTTGATGTATGCCCGTGGCATCCATCCTTAATCAACTCTCAGCGTGTGCCCAACAACTTATTCTTAATAAGCTGTGCAGGGCTGGCGAGCAGCATCCACATCTCCCGGACCTGCCTTCATTGTTGACAGTCTGGTAACCATCAAAACCATGCCACCAAGATGAACAAAATTGCCCCCAAAATACAAGATATCAATTGCCCTTGTACGAGTTCTAGTATTTTTGTGTTTATAACATAATATAGTTAAGCAATATCACACAAGCAGGAGTGCTATTTACGCAAATATCAACACAATTGCAAAATGTAATATTCTGCCGTTTGATAAACATTAAGTTTATTTTTAGACAGAACATTGTCGATTTTGAATGTTTTTCCTCTATTTTGCCAACAAAAAAAGTTCAGAACAAAGCAGAGAAGTCACGTCTCCCTGCGACACACAGCGGAGTTTTGTTCTTGAATGATTCATGATTTTTGAACGAATCGAGTCAATGATTCAATGACCCATTCATAAACTCAGTGGACATTTGCTTCTTTCATGAATGAATCAGCCGGTTTGAACGAATTGGTTAAATGGACGATGATTCACTTATTACGATTTGCTGCCATCTACTGTCGGTTTTAGTTTAATATATAATAGTATCATTTCATATTTCTATATTAGAAAAAAATAATCTCATTACATTATTTAGGCAATTGTAATTGCAGTCTAAATGGATTTTGATAAATGCTAAGATGGATTTTTTTATACTGATTTCAGTTCATTGGTATAACAGGCCTATAGGGTGTAGTTTTAAATAGTGTAATTAATTAAAAGATGAGCAACAATATGAAACTTTACTTTTTATAAATAATTTTAAAAGAGGTAGGCCTACCTTTTTTTTTTTACTAGAGCACCTGCCCCCCAAAATGTCTGTGCACGGCCCTGCCAAGCTCTGAACGATTTTGATATCATATTGACTTTACTCAAGATAAACTCTTTGGTAAATCAAAATGGGCTCCTACGCTGCAATTTTCAGGGTTTGATGAGAATCAGTTACGCCTGTGCCGAGCCACGGATACTGGTGTCAGTCAGCCTGGTAAGCGTTCCTGAGGTTTGCGTGTTACCGTCGGTCTGTCCGGTTCCTCCAAACCGCGTTCCCAGCCCTCCAGCTCCTCTGGCGCTCCGTCGGGTGCTGCTCCTGCTCACTTCATCGAAATCATCCCTACAGCAGCTGAATGTCGCCAGAATGCCCTGTCTGAAGCGTTTGTTCATAAAACAGTAGACTATAGGATTGACGCAGGCGGAGGTGTAGGACAGCAAGTGGATGAAGGATATCGGCGCTCCTGAGAGGAGACGATCGGTCGAACGTCTGTCGAAGGCTCTCCAGGCGTTGACGACGAAGATCGGCGTCCAGCAGAGGAAGAACAGCGCCACGATCACCAGCAACATGCGGATGACCCTTTTCTTGGCCATGAGGTTTGCTGTGGAGCTGTTGCTGCAAACCCTTCTCAGTTTGGATTTTGGGTTGCTGAAGCTGAGCGACACGGGTTCGGCGCGCTTCCTCTTGGACGGCTGGAGGTAGCAGCCGTCGCCATTTTTCAGATCGGACGTGCCGTACTCTTTCTCTAGTGAGCAAAGTGAGGATGAAACCGTGATTATTTGATTCAAGATAAAGCTGTTCTGTTTGTAATCCTAAAGCAGCTTCCCCGCTATCTCCGACATTTGCATATCATTTTCGCAGTTTGCATTTAGTGATACACACATGAGTGAGTCACACTTTCACGTTTGGTCACAAAGCAGACGATACCCTCCGCTTATTCAACATGCTAAAATAAATGAATACAAAAGAAATGTCTGCCAATAGATCTAAAAGGAAATCATAGTAGGGCTAGTCAAGGTAAATAATTATTCAATAATTATAAAATAATTATTTTGCACATTATTCATAACCGCCCATTTTACAAAATAGCATTTAAAGAATAACATTTTAATGGGAAAATATTGTTAATTCTTTTCTCATAGACTATGTCCATACTATATAGTACGCGAAAAACAGCACGCTAAAAGAGTAGTATATCCGAATTCATAGAATTTCAAATTTCCCATTGTAAATACAACTTCACTTGGTCGTTTAGGTGCTCAGAATATTTACGATATTTCCGATTCCAATTGAAGGGCACATTCTAGGTTGTCCCACAAATTGACTTCATGGCTAAACAACTCAATTTAAAAGGCTTTTATACGATAATTACACATTTGAAATATTAAGGTCAGGAAGCCTATGCTTTTTTTTCCCATACCTTTGTTTGACTTCCTATTAGCCATTTCAAATTTGATCCCCCTATAGAGTTCGACTGAGGTGAGGCCATAAGCTGTCATCATTATGATCCCAGGCACGAGAAAGAGTATCAGCAACAGAAAAACATACCTTAAAAAGAGAGGGGAGAGAGAGAGAGATAAGTCAGTGGCAAAGTCAGACATGGGGTTGACAGTTCACAGTTTTGTTTTGTTTTAGCTGAAAGTAACCTTAAGACTGCAAATGCTGGGTAGCTTTCTAAGTTTACATTTACATGATAGATTACCCCCAAATTAAAATGGTTTACTCATCCTCAAGTCATTCCAAACCTATCCAAGTGTTTCTTAGTTTTTTTTAGTTTTTTGGAGAAGTAGAATTTTTGATGAATCTTACAGATCTTTTCCATTCACTATTTCACTTCCATCTTCATTGGTTTGTAGAGTTTTTGGACCACATTCACAATTTTAGTGGAGCTTAAAGGCTGGAATACACTAGACAATTTTTGCCCTGATCTGCAGTCTGGAGAAGTTGATGCTACTTGCTGAAAATCAGAGCCAATGTGCAGATTTTGGGAAGTCGGAGTTAACAGATTTCCATGAAATGAAATGAGTGGGCACACACTCCAATTTTTGTATCTTCAGACTATGAACAGAGCCGATTTTAGAACAAGTATTGTTTTAATTTGCATGCTTTTCTTAGCAATGAGGCGCATGAAGAAGCAGAAACCAGCGATAGAAGCATTGCTTATGCATATGTAAAATAAGGGGATCATCAAACATTAAACAGCATGTAAATCAAACCTGCCTAACGTTACTGCATGAAATATCAAACCCATGAAGAGGAAATGAATGTGAAGCTTTGGGGGTGTTGATGGACTCGATCTACTATATCTGTGTTATAGAGTTAAAGTACAGTTACGTGTATATATTAAGTATTAAACTAATACCTAAATCGTAACATAGTAGCATACTTAAAGTGCAAAACTAGTAAACTATAAGTATGATGTTAAGTTCACTTAAAAAAAACTTACTAAACTAGTAGTTTACTAAGAGTATACTTCAAAGTGAACTTTCATAAACTAAAAAATACTTATTTAACTAATGAACTACCAGTACCTATAAGTTCACTTGTAGTATAGACGCGGTACAAATGAAAAACATAGTTGTAAACTAGTTGTGTATTCAACGTTTACATTTAAAGTATACTTTTACACACTAAAAAGTGGGCCAAATTAATTCCAAGTAGTACTAGTACACTTAGTACAAGTATACTACTTAAGTTCATTGATACTACGTAAGTATACTTAAAAATATACTTGATCAGATCTCTACTTAATTATACTTAAAAGTATACTTATTTTTTGTAAGGTTTAATATGCATGGTCACACTAAATTTCTTGAATAAATAAAAGAGCAGCATGAAGTTTTTTTTTTAATTTCTTTTGTATTCCACAGAAAAAAGTGTCTTTACAGTTAGTGCAAATAATCATGTTAGCAACGGCAATTTTCACTAACTCCAATGCTCTGATGTTTTACCTTTAGTAGAAACATTACTGTATATTACTTCTATTTACACTTTGTGTGAATAGCATCTGTCCCTATTTGCACTTATACATTGTGCAAACATCTACCACTATTTACACTCAGTATAAATATCATCAAGTTTTTTACTCTTAGTGTAAATAACTGCTGCTGAAAGCATAACAGCATACAGGGTGAGAACAACATGACGATAAATTATGACCAAATTTTTATTTTTGGTCCCTTTTCCTTTAAAGGGATAGTTCACCCAAAAAGGAAAATTAGCCCACACGCAAGTCATCCAAGGTGTAAATGACTTTCTTCTTTCAGACGAATACAATCAGAGTTATTAAACAATATCCTGGCTCTTCCACATTTTATAGTGGCAGTGAACGGCTGTTTCTGTTTTGAAGTCCATAAAAGTAAAAGTGCATAGCTCCGGGGGGTTAATAAAGGCCTTCTGAAGCGAAGTATTTGTTTAAGAAAAATATTCATTTTTAACATGTTACAAAGTAAAATTCTAGCTTCCAACCAAATGGCCATTCGCAGTCTACTTGCGCCTAAAGCGCAACTGATGCCGTCAGAAGTGACGTAGTGCGTCATGGCGTAGCGTAAATATCAGCAGAACTCGCAGAAGTTGCGCTTAGACTTAAGTGGAATCCGTATGTTCGTTTGACCAGAAGCTATATTTTAGAGTTTTAAATATGAATATTTTTCTTACACAAACGCTTCGCTTCAGAAGGCCTTTATTAACCCCCCAGAGCAGTGTGGAGCACTTCTATGATGGATAGATGCACTTTTATGGACTTCAAAACAGAAACAGCCATTCAATGGCATTATAAAGCTTGGAAGAGCCAGGACATTTTTAATATAACTCTGATTGAGTTCGTCTGAAAGAAGAATGTCATATACAACTAGGATGGCTTGAGGGTGAGTAAATCATGGGTTAATTTTCATTTTTGGGTGAAATTTCCCTTTAACACCTTATCCTCAAAAAGAATAAGACACACACAGTCCTAATACATCTTACCAGGTCTGCATGACATCACTGGGCCAAACCAAGCGGCACATGTTGCCTGTGCTGTTGTTACTGCGCATGAAAGGCACCAGGGTGCTGCCTATCGGATAAGGCAGCATGAGCAGAAAAGACACGACCCAAGTGGCTGTGATGACTTTTGCAGCGTGGGACTTCGTCTGCCAGGTACGGGACTTAAAGGGGTTGCAGATGGCACTATAGCGCTCCAGGGAGATGGCCACAAGGTTAAATGTGGATACACTCACCGAAATACCTGTGTGTTTGGACACACAGAACTCAGTTGCACATACAGAAATAAATCTGGGCTTGTTAAAGTACTGATTCTCAGGAGGTCTGATATATATGCGTCTATAAACAACAGTAAACACAAAAATGGGAACAGACAGGAAAACTTCATAACAAACTATCTCTAAGCCCTGATAACAAAGGCATGAACTGTTAATAAACTTAATGGTGCGACTGCACCCTTTGCAACTAGTAAGAAAGCAGTTAATTAGACAGCAATGTTAACATACACGCAGTAATAACAACAGAACATGTAAATTGCGTCAGCTTTATCATGAACAAGTATTACAGAATGGCACAAAACAAACACATAAAACATGCTGATGCATCAAATAGAGAGACAGTGGCATTGTCTAATTACTAAATTGTTTACATGGCACATTTGCAACATCTGGAAGTGTGCAACCAACTGGCTATAAATAGTTTTCAGAATTGTTACACAATTCAACAAGTCATAAATATGAATTTAAAATGGATGTGCCTTCCAACAAACTATAATCTCAAGGGTGGAAAAAGAAACTCTTGGCGCTACAGTTGAGACTTAAATAGAATAAAAAGCTATTCTATTAGTGCAAGCTTTACTGTGTTTGTGGTCTGCTTTTAGCCCCTTAATGAATAATAATACATCTCTAAATCAATCTTTTGTACAAACCAAATGCGAGAAAAAAGCACCTGAAACATTAAGCATTTCCTTTTGTTAAGTGACCCTTTATAGTCTGCCTCTCTCACGTATAATGTTATCAGATTTCCTTTTTTTAAGGTACAAAGATGCTTGTCAGATCAGAGAATATTAGACATTCTCATACAGAAGTGTATCATGATACTCACACTCAAAGTAACACAGTTACTATGGTAGCACTTTATTTTACAGTCCTGTTCCGCATGTACATACTATGTACTTATTATACCAATTACAATAACTAGGTGCTAACCCTGAACTTACCCCTAAATCTAACCTTAACCCATGTAGTTACATTATATTACCAGTACTTCCATGGGTAACTACACTGTAAAATTAAGTGTAACCAAAATTTCACATTTCAGTTTTGGAACCATAGCAAAAACTGTTTGAACTATTATATACATAGGCTACAATATAACAGCGTGTAGCCTTCAGGTAGTTTTTTGGAAAGAAAATTGAAAACTGAATCACATCTCATTTCTAGTTTGATTCAAGATTAAATGCATGTATGTTAAATGACCTGCTGTCATCTGAATTACCTCATTTACAACGAGACTCAATCATCATATTTAAAAAAAAAAAAAAAAGGGTTACAGACCAAATCTGTAGAACTCACTGTCATCACAATAACAAACAAAAATATTCTGAAAAAAATATATAAGCCTTCTATGAGAAAGTTCCCATATTGATTTACAGTTGGACTAATTGTTGTAACTGTAAGAGTGTCCTTCATTGCATTAACTCATATTTTTAATTTCAATGAACTTACATTTTTAATGCAACCATGTAACTTACTTTTTTAAGTTAAACCAACAATATTGTTTACAGTGTATTTACTATCAGCCAGAAGAAGCTGCAAAAAGTGAAGTGTGAACTAATATCAAAATGACTCACCCATGAAGTACGTGGCCACTTTACACATGCCGCTGCCGAAGATGAAGTCCTTCATTATGTTGGGGATGAGTGTGAAGGGCATGCAGAAGACACACAGCATCAGATCACTGACGGCCAGAGACAGCAGGAACAGATTGGTGACCGTCCGCATGCGCCGGTTCCGCACCAGAACCGTGATGATGAGGCTGTTCCCTATGAAGCTCAGGAGGAAGATCAACACATACAGCACGATCCGAACAGTCTGGTTCATATCTGACAAACAAACACGAGAGAACGAGATGAGAATACCATATTTTACAAGTTTTAACAAGCAGTTTGTGTGTCTTTTGACCAAGCACAAGACGAAACTTGTCTTGGTTCGTTTCCCAACACAAAAAGCCTGCGCTAATGCAAAGACTAAAGGCAATAAAAGTAAAATATGAATAAATGTAAATATATGTAGGCCTATATAAATATAAAAGTTTTTTTTTTACCTTTTGGTTCCAACGTGCTTTCTCTGTCATTTTTACACTCCGACAAATTCCCGATTCCTAATCCACATAATATTTTATAAATATCAGTGGAATTGATGAGCATATCTTGAATTGTAAATGTCTCCATGTTTTTTTTTTTTTTTTTGTTTTTTTGTTTCTGATGATTTCCCGCTTATATATATCCAAATGAATGTCTCTTCATCTCTTGGAGGTAAAAGTAATACAGCAACATTTGCTCTGCCATAATGCCACAGTGCTGCACTCTATAGTAAAGCACATGGTTTATCTTAATTCACAATTATTCAAGACAAAACTGTATAAGGTTTTCAGATGTCAAAAGCAAGAAACAAACAAAAATAACAAAAGAAAATGGATAGTTAAAGTATATTCCAGGACTATGTCTCGTCAAGTGTTGCTGCTCATGAGTTGTGATGTGAAGTAATGCTGTTGATCAGTGCTGCCTTCCAAAGAACAGCTGACCCCGCCTTCACTCTTTAAAAGACACCTTCCGTGAATACGCGTGTATACCCCAATGACATGAAGAAAAAAAAAGTTTTTTGAGAAATTGTAAAACTGTTGTATAACATAAAATGAACCATAAAAATTACACATACTGTACAATAGCTAATTTATTTGCACTTAGGCTATAATGATAATAATAATAATGTTGTTGTTGTTGTATTTATTTTAATTATTAACTAATATTTTGATGTGTTTCTTATTCTGCTGGCAACTCAGGTTACGCAACTCAGATGTTACCCTATAAAAATATATATATAATAATAATCATTAAATGTTGACACCGCAAGAAAATACATAATTTGTAACCTTATAAGAAGAAATTATAGTGAATTATACTTTTGTAAATTATAGTGTTGACTGTATTCATATGTCAGTTTTGTTTGACGGTTTGACAAACAACTCTAGATATTGAGGCCACCAAAAACTTTAATTCATGTGATATATAAACGGTGATGGGTGTTTTATGGGGACTTTCCATATATAGACATAATGACTTGTATCCCCTTTTACATTCTATCCCCTTTTTTACATTTTCAAAAATCTATTTTGTATGATTTAAATGCTGTTTTCCTCATAGGGGTTAAACAAACAAACAAAAAAGTCCCTACAAGGCCAAAACTGACTGGTATTACAATCTTTGTGGGGACATTTGGTCCCCATAACATTACCAGGACCACACACACACACACACACACACTAGGACAAGGGGTTTGGAAGATGGATGGATGGATGGATGGATGGATGGATTTATTAATTTTGTACACAAGTCATGAAATGTGCTATAACTCTATTTATTCTTTCACATAACCAAGCAACTACTTTTACAAGTGAAGTTGTTTGGGTACTCTTGGATACTGTTTTACTATTCTGATTATCCTGAAAGAGATTTTAAGGGCCCTTTTACTGTCATTCACTGACCTCTCCACACTGAACAAAGCACTCATGCTCTCACACAATTTAAACAGCCTGGAAGATGCTTTATAGCTTTGGAAAGAGATCTGCAAAATTAACAGACTTTAAATGGTTTATTTTAGCTTTTACAACATGCTAAACCCTTGTGTGTGTGTGTGTAGCTTATAGTATAATATCAAAAGGTTTGCAACAACTTGTCAACTATTCTACAACTATCTAATGCCTCAGACCTTTGTTGATAGTTGTGGATCACATGATTTATGTTGTGCTTGTTGAAGCAAAAACCTTATTAATACTGACCTAATAGTTCACACACTGAAGTCACATTGTGCCCCGCACTCCCCTATGTCTGGAGGAAGAAGAATGAAGCATATGCTGAAAAGAACCCTCTGTCTAGACTCTAGAGTTAAGCATGGTGGGGCTCGGTGATGCTCTGTGGCTGCTTTGCATCCTCTGGCACTGGAAACTTGCCACGTGTGGAAGGCAAGATGGATTCATTGAAGTATCAGGAAATTCTAGGAGAAAACATCATGCCGTCAGTGAGGAAGCTGAAGCTTGGGCGTCATTGGACCTTCCAACAAGACAATGATCCCAAGCATACTTCCAATTCCACCAAGGCTTGGTTGCAGAAGAAGTCCTGGAAGATTCTACAGTGGCCATCACAGTCACTTGACTTGAACCCCATAGAAACCCCTCTGGTGGTATTTGAAGAAGGCGGTTTCAGCACGCAAACCCAAGAACATTACTGAACTGGAGGCTATTGCTCATGAGGAATGAGCTTAGGTTCCTCAGAAACACTGGCAGAAGCTGGTATCTGGTTAATACATCTCGTTTGCAGCAGGTCATAACAACAAAAGGCTGTTCTACAAAGTACTAAAGATGCTCATGAAGGGGCTGAATAATTTTGAGACTGCATAAATCATTAAAAGTTGCATTTTCAGTTGAATTTGGGGAAACCACTTGAAAATTTTGTTGTGTTGAGCTATTTCAATTTTGTTTGATTTGTTCATTGCAAACAGTTGAATGTCTCCAAATTTTGCCAATATACTTGATATGCAATGGGGGTTGAATAATTTTGTTTGCAACTGTATTTATAATAAATACTGCAATATTCCATGAAATAAGAATGGTCTATTTCATGGTGACTTTAATTGTTGTTCTGGATGACTCTAGGTAATTAGTAAAAAGGAGTTTACAGAATGTGTTTTAATGATTTGGCAATGAAAGACTTCTTACTGACTATAAAGCTAGTACATAACATTCAGCTTTCAGACATACTATAAAACGTTGTAAAACATAAAAAGGGCTTTAGGTAAGTGTTTTGAAGAAGACCACACACAGATTTTGTTAACTCAAAAATCTCTAGCACTGACCAAAAGCTTTAATTCCTGATAGCTGCTGTCAGATTTGTGCACAATAAACATTATCAGCCTTCCTGCAAAGAGAAACATAATCTGCTTGCTTGTTCACGTCTATACATGTTCAGGTTTAATCTGTAAGACTGGAGAAACTGGAAGATGCAGAGCCGTCTGGGCCGAGGAACGAAAAACAAAGGACATTTCTGGAAATTAACTAAATTAGCATTCCCACCAGAGATGCAATAACACTGAGTCAATCACCTCAAGTCAATCACCTTAATATTGTCTTAAATTACATTTCTTTCCCCTTCACCCCCTCTTTCCCCTCTTCTCCCCATGCTGCAGATAACCTGAAATTCACCCAAAAATACATATGGGTTAATGTGAACAATTATCATACAACACTATACATGTTTGGTATCATTTGAAATGTCTCAGTGCGACTGGTACAAATGTCTTATTCCCACAGAAATAAACCAAAAGGTAATAAAGAGTTTAGAGATATTTTGCTTTCTGTAGAGGGTGGATCCTCTGCCAATTGGTCTTTGTCTTCTGTCCTCAGTAAGGTGTAAAGTACCCAGGTCTGGAGACTTAAGTAATGCAAATTCCCATTGTTAGCTCATGTTTCCATTTCAAAGAGGTTTCTGTCTTGGTCTGAGTATTTAAAGGCACACTGTGGAGAAATTGTGTTTTTGTCAAACAGCGACCCCTAGAGTCGCTGTGGAATACTTGCACTGTCGTAAATACCCCTCCACCCCCCCACCCCCCTCCCACCAACCCAACCTAACCTCTATTATTTATGTCCTGATAATTATGTGAGATATTGAAAACTGTTCTCATGATAATCGCAAGAATCAACGTCAACAGCGTCATCTGATATCCCTCAGGACTACGTGATAAATACACCTCACAACACCTGAGTTCAGCTGGCAAACTAGTTCGTGAGGCAAGCTAGGCAATAAAACAATGCAAAAAACACGTAAGAGAAACGAGTGTTTGTTAGAAAGTCTGTTAACAGCTCTGATAATCGAAAGCTAGCTAGACATATGTGGAAATTATTGGACTAGTCTAATTATCAGCAATGGATGAATGAACAGCATGTAAAAAAATGACATACTACAAGCAAGCGCAACAACATACAACATAGAATGCAAACAAGTTTACAAATAAGAAATTGATTTACTGGCCACTTCATGCGTTTTCTCAGATCGTATTTCTGATTTATCAAAACGATTCCATTTACAAATGGTCACATAAATGTGTTTTTGCGAAACGGATCATCTTCAATTCTCGTGCTATATGCAGATTTAATGGAGTGCACGTCACCGAAAGCAACAGATATGAACTGCATTTTATTGATCATCAGCTAAAATTTCAAAATCAAAGACCACAATAAGAGAGAGCAGTAACAGCCCTGGTAAGATCATTTCGTTTCTTTACTTTTAATGATGATGATTGTGTGATAAGCGTCTGCGACTTACTTTCACTTTGATTTGCGATAGTTTGCACGTTGGCTTGATGAATCGATGCTCATCTGCAGTGATGCGTGTTCCAGTAGCGTCGTCATATCTGACTATAACACGCTCTCACACGTTTTTTTATTTATTTTTTTAACATTTTTGGGAGGAGTACAATTTACATATGTGGTTTCAACAGCCAGATGCATTTAGACTTGTCCAGTTGCGTCTGGAATGCGTCTCAGACCTCCTCCTGAAGTGGTTTGAGCGGTCGGATTCAAATCCGTCTTGAATGCGTTTCGGAGGACTTTTATACCTGGTCGTTTCACGATCAGATAGCTATCCGATCTGAGAAAACGCATGAAGTGGCCAGGTGTAAACAGCCCCCATGACAAAAACATACGCACGAAAGCCGAAAACAAACGCTGGTTAGCCTCTCACGTCCATAGACAGTATATTTGAGGAAGTGGTGGGGGAAGTGACGTATGCCGTAAAGCAGTCGAATTTTGTAGTTCTTTTTGTGCTCGGGTTACTACCCGAACCCCGAAGTTACGTAGTGCCAGCAAAAGCGATACAGACCCCGTCAGGCTATGGCAGACGTGTCATTCAACCTATTGTAAGTCGATGTACCATCACAAGGGTCTTGGAAATACATTATAAGGTTGAAAAGCTACATAGTGTTCCTTTAAAGAGACGTTGCGGGATGCTCAAAGCACAATTTGTAGTCAGATCAGCCCGTAATGCTGAATGTTCTCAGACAATCAGCCATATGTATTTTTTCTAATGTCAGGTATGCATCTTTTACTCTTTGTTCCAGAGCATTTCATGTTTTGGGTAACACTTTATTTTGATAGTCCACTTTAGACATTCTACTAACTATCAGTAACTTTGCAACTCCATGTTAACTAACTGTCATTAAAGTGTAAGTAGACTGTATGCTTAATATCTGCTAACACTTTATTTTGATGGTCCCCCAACAGATATTCTGCTGAGCTGACTATAAGTAACGCGCTATTTGGAAACTGTCGTTAGGCCGACTGAGAGGGCCCTACAAACCTGATGAAAACCTGAGCAAATTACAGACTTTACAGATTACATTTTTCTTTTTTTTTTTTTTTTTAGAATCATAGATATTTAATGAGTATCATCTGATATACCCTTCTCTTCCCTGTTTCAGTTGATGACCAGCTTAAGCCATCCTGTTTACTCACACACCCAGCATACATACACTGGTCAAATTGACTAGCTGCAAAAAACCCACTAATCAACAGAACAGCATTCCCATCTAAAGCTACATTCATTTATCTTGTACAGCCGTGGCCAAAAGTATTCGCTAAGTTTTCTGCTTCAGTATTTGTAGATCTTTTTTTTTCCACATGTTTCTACTGGAAAACAACGATTTCTTAAGAATTTCATAACTTTTTAAGGCCTTTATTGGCAAAAACATTAAAAATGCAAAAGAGTCAATATTTACACATTTTTCTTTCATAACCTCTGCAATTCACTCTAGCATACTGGATATCAACTTCTGACTGGCCGTGGATGTGGATCCAAAATCTCAATGCAATGATCTCAGAGTCTCTTCATCACTCCTGTCTAGGCTTATGACATGATGCTCCATCATGCTGGAAAATGCGCGGACCATCACCAAATTGCTCCTCGATCGTTGGGAGAAGTGGCTCTCGCAGGAAGTTTTGATACCATTCTTTATTCATGGCAGTGTTTTGGGGCAGAATTGTGAGTGAACCCACTCCCATGAAAAGCACCCCCAAAAATGGATGGTCTCAGAATGCTTCATTGTTGACACGACACAGGACTCATGGTAGCGTTCCCTTTTTTTCTCTGGGCAATTGATTTTACACATATCCCAAACAGTCAGATGGAGGCTTCATCAGAGAAAATAACTTTGCACCAGTCTTCTGCAGTCCAAACCTTGTACTTCCTGCAGAATTTCAGTATGTCCTTGGTGTTTTTCTTGGAGAGAAGTGGCTTCTTTGCTGCCCTTCTCCAAAGGTCTTGGCCTCACTGTGCATGCAGATGCACTCAAACCCACTGCTGCCAATACTGAACAAGCTCTGCACTGGTGGTGACACAATTCAAGAGAAGGTCCTAGTGCTTGCTGGACACTCTGGGACATTCACTGAAGCCTTCTTCTCTGCAGTTGAACCTATCTTCTTAGAGTTCTCGATGATCCGGTAAATGGTTCTTTCAGGTGCAATATTCTTTGCAGCTATTTCCTTACATGGGAGGCCATTTTGATGCAAAGCGATGGCTGCACATCTTTCTTTGGAGGTATTTGCTATTTGCTATTAGCAACCATTGCTATTCTAACACAAGAACACAATGATTGTAAGACCCGTCCTTTTATCACAATTTATTTTAATATAAATGTATTATAAATTAAAATAATATATATATATATATATATATATATATATATATTAATATATATTTTAGAGAACTAAAATAATTACAGCATAGTAAATAAATAATTACAGCACAGCCTGTAAAGTAAAAAAAAAAAAATGTATACATTTTGTGGAATTCATTAGTTTGAGTCGATAGCATAAAAACTCTTATTAATGTTAATAAAGGCATGTAGTATTTTGTGGAATTCATTATTTTGAGTCGTTAGCATGAGAACCTTTTTAATTACTGTTAAAGGAATAGTTCATCCATAAATCAAAATTCTGTCATCACTTACTCACCCTCAAGTTGTTTCACACCTGTATACGTTTCTTTTTTCTGTTGAACACAAAATAAGTTGTAAGTTGTAAAAATAAGGTGATGATACACAGGCAACTTTTTGAGCAATGTTGCCGTCAACGAGCAACCAGATGAGACACAGGGCCCACGACTGATCTGAATTATCCAGATAGAAATGTATTGCCAATTTTCAATGGGAAAGTGCCCAAGCAAAAATCGCCCAGCAACATTGCTCAAAAAGTTGCCCTGTGTATCATCTCCTTAAAGAATGTTGGTAACCGAACAGTTACACCCATTGACTTCCATAGAAGTAAAAAAAAAATTGGCTACCATCAACTGTCTGGTTATACCAACATTCTTTGAATTATTTCTTTTGTATTCAACAGAACAAAGAAACTCATACAGGTTTTGAACAACTTGAGGGTGATGACAGAATTTTAATTTTCGCTATCCCTTTAATAAAGTCCTGTAGTGTCGGAACCTTCCGTCGAGGACATGTTTCCTGAAAGGTTTGTTGTCATTTGCCTGGATACGGTGCTTCATTCTGTGATGCTGCAGCGCTAACAGATGAAAATCTGTTTGGGGGAAAAAATCACATCGACATCACATTAAAAGTGTGATAATGATGGACGAAAGCACAGAGCTGTCTGTCTCTATAACGCAGATAGTTCAACGGCTCAAAGGGACTCATTTACACTCTCAGCTGGAGAAACAGGCTAAAGTGAGTAGCTTCAGCTAACTGACTGCAGAGTGTGCAACACGATATACGGTCACTGCATTCTTGCCTGCCTGCTTTCGTTTGCTGTTGTATTTCATTGCAGAGATGTGTTTTTTTTTTCTCTCTCTAGGAATGTATGCACAAACCCGAAATTAAACTAGAAACACTGAAAGATGATGTGAGAAGATTGTTAAAAGAATCAGGTACATGACCGTCGTATGAAATTTAAAGTGAATTAATTTTTATTTATTTAAATAAAAGTTAATTTAATACAGTATCGTTCAAAAGTTTAGGTTCAGTAATATATATATATATATATATATATATATATATATATATATATATATATATATATATATATATACAGCAAAGCTTCATTAAATTGATCAAAAGTGACAGTAAAGACATTTACATTAAATAGCCTACAACTTATTTCTATTTCTAATAAATGCTGTTCTTAGGGAATCGTATTTTTTTAAAATGGTTTTTACAAATATATTAGGCAGAACAAATGTTTTCAACATTGATAAGAAATGTTTTTTGAGCACCAAATCAGCATATTAGAATGAATATCTCCTATTACTATTATACATAATCATGAGCTCATATTGATTGAGAGACTACTTTTTTTTCTTATTTTCTTATCTTATCTTATCTTTATTTTATTTTTTACTTTAGGCCTACTAAATATTTTTTATTTTATTTTACTTTTATTTTTTATTATATATATATATATATTTATAAAAATTAAATAAAGATAAGACTATATATATATATATATATATATATATATATATATATATATATATATATATATATACACACACAAGATTGACTGAAAAAGATAAAGAAGGCGCAGCCATTGTCTTTCGAGACAGAAGGGGCCTACTATATATATATATATATATATATATATTGGAAGACCCATCCTTTTATCACAATTTATTTTAATATAAATGTATTATATATTAAAATAATATATATATATATATTAATATATATTTTAGAGAACTAAAATAATTACAGCATAGGCCTGTAAAGTTTAAAAAAAATAATTGATACATTTTGTGGAATTCATTAGTTTGAGTCGATAGCATAAAAACTCTTATTATTAATGTTAATAAAGGCATGTAGTATTTTGTGGAATATATTATTTTGAGTCGTTAGCATGAGAACTTTTTTTATTACTGTTAAAGGAATAGTTCATCCATAAATCAAAATTCTGTCATCACTTACTCACCCTCAAGTTTTTTCACACCTGTATACGTTTCTTTTTTCTGTTGAACACAAAATAAGTTATTCTAAAGGTGATGATACACAGGGCAACTTTTTGACCAATGTTGCCATCAACAGGCGACCAGATGAGACACAGGGCCCACGACTGATCTAAATTATCCAGATAGAAATGTATTGCCCATTTTCAATGGGAAAGTGCCCAAGCAACAATCGCTCGGCAAGATTGCCCAGCAACATTGCTCAAAAAGTTGCCGTGTATCATCACCTTAAAGAATGTTGGTAACCGAACAGTAACACATATTGACTTCCATAGAAGGAAAAAAAATTGGCTACCATCAACTGTCTGGTTATACTAACATATATATATATATATATATGTACGGTATGTAGCCTAAATTCTACTCAAGGAATAAAAAAATAATATTTTCTTTATTCAAATTTATTTTAACAAAGTATAATTTATTTTTATATTTTATAAAATTCTTTATTCCTTTTTTTCTTATATATATATATATATATATATATATATATACGGTATGTAAATTCTACTCAAGGAATAAAAAACATGTCAAATGTTAACTTGCTCAAGAGATGAATGTGTTCTCTGTTGTACTGCCACTGACCCTTTTATTCTTGTAGGTTGGGAGAGGAAATTACAAAATGCAGTTTACAGGGAATTACACATGTAAGTGATATACCATTTTATATTCATGATATACAACCCGAATTCCGGAGAAGTTGGGACGTTTTTTAAATTTGAATAAAATGAAAACTAAAAGAATTTCAAATCACATGAGCCAATATTTTATTCACAATAGAACATAGATAACACAGCAAATGTTTAAACAGAGAAATTTGACACTTTTATCCACTAAATGAGCTCATTTCAAATTTGATGCCTGCTACAGGTCTCAGAAAAAGTTGGCACGGGGGCAACATGGCTGAAAAGCAAGACACTTTTTAAAAGATTCAGCTGGGAGAACATCTAGCGACTAATTAAGTTCATTGATATCAGGTCTGTAACATGATTAACTATAAAAGGGATGTCTTAGAGAGGCAGAGTCTCTCAGAAGTAAAGATGGGCAGAGGCTCTCCGATCTGTGAAAGACTGCGTAAAAAGATTGTGGAATGCTTTAAAAACAATGTTCCTCAACATCAAATTGCAAACGCTTTGCAAATCTCATCATCCACAGTGCATAACATCATCAAAAGATTCAGAGAAACTGGAGAAATCTCTGTGCGTAAGGGGCAAGGCCGGAGACCTTTATTGGATGCCTCAGACTCTGCATCACTCATCGGCATGATTGTGTCAATGACATTACTTAACGGGCCCAGGAATACTTCCAGAAACCACTGTCGGTAAACACAATCCGCCGTGCCATCTGCAGATGCCAACTAAAGCTCTATCATGCAAAAAGGAAGCCATATGCAAACATGGTCCAGAAATGAATTTAAAATGGACTATTTCAAAGTGGAATAGTGTTCTGTGGTCAGACAAGTCCAAATTGTACATTCTTGTTGGAAATCATGGACGCCGTGTCCTCCGGGCTAAAGAGGAGGGAGACCTTCCAGCATGTTATCAGCGTTCAGTTCAAAAGCCAGCATCTCTGATGGTATGGGGGTGCATACAGTGAGGAAAATAAGTATTTGAACACCCTGCTATTTTGCAAGTTCTCCCACTTGGAAATCATGGAGGGGTCTGAAATTGTCGTCGTAGGTGCATGTCCACTGTGAGAGACATAATCTAAAAAAAAAAATCCAGAAATCACAATATATGATTTTTTAACTATTTATTTGTATGATACAGCTGCAAATAAGTATTTGAACACCTGTCTATCAGCTAGAATTCTGACCCTCAAAGACCTGTTAGTCTGCCTTTAAAATGTCCACCTCCACTCCATTTATTATCCTAAATTAGATGCACCTGTTTGAGGTCGTTAGCTGCATAAAGACACCTGTCCACCCCATACAATCAGTAAGAATCCAACTACTAACATGGCCAAGACCAAAGAGCTGTCCAAAGACACTGGAGACAAAATTGTACACCTCCACAAGGCTGGAAAGGGCTACGGGGAAATTGCCAAGCAGCTTGGTGAAAAAAGGTCCACTGTTGGAGCAATCATTAGAAAATGGAAGAAGCTAAACATGACTGTCAATCTCCCTCAGACTGGGGCTCCATGCAAGATCTCACCTCGTGGGGTCTCAATGATCCTAAGAAAGGTGAGAAATCAGCCCAGAGCTACACGGGAGGAGCTGGTCAATGACCTGAAAAGAGCTGGGACCACCGTTTCCAAGGTTACTGTTGGTAATACACTAAGACGTCATGGTTTGAAATCATGCATGGCACGGAAGGTTCCCCTGCTTAAACCAGCACATGTCAAGGCCCGTCTTAAGTTTGCCAATGACCATTTGGATGATCCAGAGGAGTCATGGGAGAAAGTCATGTGGTCAGATGAGACCAAAATAGAACTTTTTGGTCATAATTCCACTAAACGTGTTTGGAGGAAGAAGAATGATGAGTACCATCCCAAGAACACCATCCCTACTGTGAAGCATGGGGGCGGTAGCATCATGCTTTGGGGGTGTTTTTCTGCACATGGGACAGGGCGACTGCACTGTATTAAGGAGAGGATGACCGGGGCCATGTATTGCGAGATTTTGGGGAACAACCTCCTTCCCTCAGTTAGAGCATTGAAGATGAGTCGAGGCTGGGTCTTCCAACATGACAATGACCCGAAGCACACAGCCAGGATAACCAAGGAGTGGCTCTGTAAGAAGCATATCAAGGTTCTGGCGTGGCCTAGCCAGTCTCCAGACCTAAACCCAATAGAGAATCTTTGGAGGGAGCTCAAACTCCGTGTTTCTCAGCGACAGCCCAGAAACCTGACTGATCTAGAGAAGATCTGTGTGGAGGAGTGGACATGCACCTACGATGACAATTTCAGACCCCTCCATGATTTCTAAGTGGGAGAACTTGCAAAATAGCAGGGTGTTCAAATACTTATTTTCCCCACTGTAAGTGTATACGGTATGGGCAGCTTGCATGTTTTGGAAGGCTCTATGAATGCTGAAAGGTATATAAAGGTTTTAGAGCAACATATGCTCCCCTCCAGACGACGTCTATTTCATGGAAGGCCCTTGTGTATTTCAGCAGGACAATGCAAAACCACATACTGCAGCTATTACAACAGCATGGCTTTGTCGTAGAAGAGTCCGGTGCCTGCATTCCAGATCTTTCACCTATAGAGAACATTTGCCGCATCATTAAATGAAAAATACGTCAAAGATGACCACAAACAGCAGCTGGAAACCTATATACAGTAAGGCAAGAATGGGACCAAATTCCAACACCAAAACTCCAGCAACTCATAACCTCAATGCCCAGACGTCTTCAAACTGTTTTGAAAAGAAGAGGAGATTGCTACACCATGGTAAACATGCCCCCGTCCCAACTATTTTGAGACCTGTTGCATGAATCAAATTTGAAATGAGCTAATTTTGTGCATAAAATTGTAACATTTCTCAGTTTAAACATTTGTTATGTTATCAATGTTCTACTGTGAATAAAATATTGGCTCATGTGATTTGAAAGTCTTTTAGTTTTCATTTTATTCAAATTTAATTGGTTGTAATTTTTTTCTAATGCATATCATTAAAAACACTAGCCAGTTTCTTCTAAAACATTTTATTCTTGTATTACCACACTGAGATCATCAGCAATAAAAAACATGACATGAGATTTAGACAAGAGAATATACTCTCTCTCTCTTCTCTCACACACTCATATACACATACATTGGAAATGTCGAGAGTTTTTCTTCCTCCAGTTTTAGTGTTTATACAGTTTTATGACAGATACTCTTTCTGGCAAAATGTAAAAATGACAAGAGACAGAATTGCTTCATTAAGCTTAAAAGGATCCAGGTACAAATACAGGACAGGACTTAATGGAGAGTCTGACGTACAATATAAATTGCTTTTACAGAGTGTAGCCCATAAAACTGTTCGAGCTGGACATCGTTAGAGATGAGAAGAAGAAAAAAATGTACACCTTTAAACATATGGCTCCTTGTTTGAAAGGACAGCATTGTCAGATGTTTTGTAGATGCATGTTTTTGGTGATGTTTATTCTAAAATGACTGTTTCAAGCTAATGGGGCTGAGAAAATATTGAAGGGACTGAAACAAAGAAGTGTAGGACTGGCTTCAAAAAGTTTGATAATGGAATATGGAGCAGGTGTCTGCTAAATGTCTTTTTGTGTAGACATTAATGTGAAAGTCTGGTGTATGTCAAGGGTTTCAGAGTGGGAGGAGCCAATATATGGGTACAATAGAGTGCAACAGTTGGGTTCCGGAAGGAAAATCTCATTCGTTTTCTATCGTAGGGGAATCAATCTAAATTGATCATTTTAACTAAACATGCTTTGGTGTGCATAAATGTGTGACTTACTGTATATGGACTCCTTAAATCATTTTGTTATATAGTGTCCTTTTGGAGTCTCACAAATATTCTTTTTTTGGAAAGACCTAAATTTACCTTGAAAAAAGCTTGCAGAAAATACAGTTTTGTGAGAATAATGGTTTACTCTGCTGGATATTGCAAATTATGACAAAATAAACATGTTAAACAAGATAAATGGTGTATGCTTAATTTTATGATAAGTGAAAAAGGGTGCGATTCATCGTGATGAAAATGTTTAATCTATTGACAGTCCTAGTTTATAACCCTTAAACAGAGGACCTGTTAATACCCATACTTGTAGCCTTTGCACTTCACCACTTGTCTATTTGCATGACGTATATCTTGTATTTGGCCAAAGTTTTCAAGTGGGTGCAAAGACTGTAAGTATGCGTAGAATTTTTGATTACCCAATGGGACACACTTACAACATAGTGTTGTAAAAATGCAAGAGCTTTATTTATACATTTTGATTTTCAATACACTTCAAACTTTAAAATGTCTGTTCATTACCTAAATAACAAACACAATTTACTTGTGGTGCTTTACATTAAGTGATAAAAAGCAGCTGCAAACTTTTATTTTTTTTACAAAATACACATGCTGCTTATCTGCACCAATACAATTTCCAAAACTTTACGTTTTACTACCAATTCAAATTCAATTCACATTTATTTGTATAGCGCTTTTCTCAATATGTATCGTTTCAAAGCAGCTTTACAGAAAATGCATGTGTACTTTACAATTTAGAGTAATTTGTTATCAGAGGTGACTGCGTCCAAGTAATGTCAATATGTTGTGATCATTTTTTTAATTTACCATTTAACAAGTTATATGCAATGTCTAATTTAAATTACACTGAAAAGTTTTCCTAGACATGTCTCAAAATTGGTGCACGCAAGTTCCTGAACTAATGAATGGATTCTCTTAGCCTCAAATACCGCTCTGCAGCTTTAAGTGTACTGCGCTTTGGCATTTTTCAGACCTGCTCACTTATTAACTGTCACATGCACACACTCTCTAGTGTGCCAGGACCGCAAGTGTGGGTAATGGGACAGGCCCACCAACAATTTTAAGTGCCTATGGGAAAAATTAATGGGAGAAATGCTTCCGAAACCAAGGCCGCTTAAAAAGTGTGCGGGCACTGTTGCACTCTAAAACATTTCTTAGAATGAATATTGACTTCCTTTTTAATACAGAAATTGCATAAGTAAGGTCTAATTTTGACTGTAGGTTTCCATCGAGGTTAAACTAATGTAACTGATGGTTTGTCCATGCTTCTGTGTCTTTTGTTTATGTGTGGTGAAGTCTGCCTCCCCCTGGGCACCCCAGAGCACCTCCTGAACACGCCAGAGAGCCCCTGGAATATATGTGTAAAGCCCAGGTACACATTCTTTCTCTGTTTTCTATAGGGGTTCAAGAAAGGGGTTGTTAGAAATTGTTAGAATTTCCAAGGATCAGCATTCTCCCCTAAAAGTGATCGGTTAGACCAAACCATAAGTCGCAGAGACTTGAAACTTCAAGGGATGGTAATACTACGGTAATGGCCTGATGGTGGCGCTACAGCGATCAAAAGTACGTGATGGCTCATAACTCTTAAGCCATTCGTCGCAGACTCATGTCTCTTATATCGTTGGATGCACTTTTTGGATTTGATTGACACCCTGGTAAAATTTTAGAGTATTTTATTTTCTGAATCGGAACCAAACCAGTGCAAAAAGATTCTCTGGAGTCTGATTATGAATAAATATGAAAAAAAAAAAGTCGACATTTCAATTCAAGTCCACGACGGGACGCCAAAACTTTTGAAGGTGGGCGTGGCCACTTTTACTAAAACGTCTATCCCTGATGATGTCCCTGATGAATGATATGCTTTCACCAAACTTGGTACACCTATGTATGGGCTCGGTCAAATGAAAAAGGACGCTTGGTGGCTCTGTAAAATGAAGAAAAAAAAAAAAAAGTGCTGCGAAAATGGCTATAGCTACGCAACAGTCAGTCCGATTGGCTTGAAAACTGGCAAATGGTGTCGTAGACAATCGCGGCACCTTGGACACGTATCGTCAGCCAATGAAGTTTGAGCAGCTGTCAGACAAGGAAAACTCGCTAAGGCCTGTTTAACTCACAGCCTTAGAGGCCTGTGAGAAATTCGAAAGAAATCGGCCACTGGGGGTGCCAGTGAGAGCGTTTTTAACGTGCACAAAAGATTGTATATCACACGATTTTTCGCACATGTCCACGACATTCATACCATATGGTAGAGCTCCTCATTCTGAGCAAATTTGCCTCTAGGACCACTGCTGTCAATCGAACCGTTCGTTAAATATTGGAGATTATGTCACAAACCTACTTTCACGATTTGATAGACCCGCCTTCTAAAGTAAAAGAGCCAATCGCTGATTGGTAATCAGCCAATCGCTGATTGGTCACTGCAACTGCCATTAGAAGCTCCGGTTCCCATAGAAACCTGAGACTCGTGCTTAGGACTGCACATGCACATTGGCTGGTCAAGCCTGAAAACAAAGCTTTTTTTAACTCTATCTGAGCATAAGAAACAACATTTACGGGACAGTTCATGTCCGATTTTGTTGCTGATTTGAAATGGGTTATTTAGTTGTGGGTTCGGCAAGCAGTTTTTGAGATTTCAGGATTCCCGCATTCAAATAGATAGAACTTGGATGACCAAAATAGCTGCCCGGAGGCGTTGCAAATATGGCCGCAAATATGAACCGACTTTCTTTGAAAAGAACTTTGACCTCGATAACTGTTACAAAGCTTTAAAACATGTATTTCATTAGGAAATTGCCTGTTTTCTGGCTGTAAATTGTCTTGTAGATCTAGGTGGTGACTGTCACGTTTTGCCTGTGTTTTGATTTCGTTTTCATATTGGACTTTCAGTTTCCTGTGTTCCCTCTAGTCATTAGTTACCATGGACACTCTACTATTTGATTATTTGAGTTTGTTTGACTAAATAAATACTTTTGTTTTGATCCCTTTGCATTGTGTGTGTGTGTGTGTGTGTTGTAGGTGAGCTGGGAGAAGAGGATCCTGAAGAGTTTGAACAGTATGTGCTCTGAGTTAGGAATCCCACTGGCACGGAAGGTAAAGGTCTAAACCAGCGTATGTACAACACAGAATCTATTACATATTCATTTAGGCCTAATCAGTTATATGTTTTTTTTCTTCTCCTCTGTTCTATAGCGTCCTGTCTCAGAGCAGAAAGAGCTGACAAATAAATGGAACGAGATGGGAACTGATGAACCAGGTAATGCAGACATTCACAACCCCTCCTGACATGTTTTCGAGGTTACATCTCGGTGTGTGTGCGTGTTAATGCATGCACTCTATTGCAGAATGTTTACACACAGAGGTTTGGCTCACACACAGAAGCCCTAAGCAGTATAACAGCTCCATAACAATGCTATCAGTTTGCAGTGTGTATGATAACATTTACCGCCTTCTGGAGGACACTGGCATAAACAGCCCTGCCTGTGAAACCCCAGAGCATGTCCAGACCCCTGGACCACATCCCAATTACTAAAGCTTTCTTTCTTGCGTTCTTCTTTCTGCTTGCGTTCTTTTGCACTTTCTTTCACACTCTTTTTTTACTCTTAGTTTCTCTTATACTCTTTCTGTCTGTTTTACAATTTTGCCATGAATTTGAAACAGAGCGTAATACTGCCAGGCCAGCAGCTTTTGTTTGGTCATCATTTACATCATTTACTCACTCTCAGCACACTACCAGTTTGGAGTAATTAAGATGTTTTAATGTTTTTTTTTAATGAAGTCTCTTATGCTCACCAATGATTTTATTTTAAAATATAATTTATTCCTATGATGGCAAAACTGAATTTTCAGCATTATTACTCTAGTCTTCAGTGTCACATGATCCTTCAGAAATCATTTTAATATGCTGATTCGGTGCCCAAGAAACATTTCATATTATTATCAATGTTGAAAACAGTTGTGCTGCTTAATATTTTTGTGGAAATTGTAATACACTACCATTCAAAAGTTAAAGGTAAGGTAGGTAGGATTTTTCTAAAAAAACTGTTTAAACTGTCTTTATATACTAATACATAATTAAAATGTAAGTACTCTGAAAAAGAGAGTATAAAAATCGAGTGTCTGTAGACCTCTCACGACTGTTGTAAACACAGCTAATTATTTCCATTCACTCCACCCCCTCCCTTCTGGGCTCCTTCCAAAGCCACGCCCCCAAAACACATGAACGGGCGACGCCAAATGCTCAGGCTCAGGAAGACGCATTTATTTACCTGAGACGAGTGCAGAGGAAGGAGCGCAGTGCATGCAGTGACATCATGTCAGAATCACATGTAATAAAATACCTAACTTTATCACTATAAATATAAACAAATAAGATGGCTTTTAGTACTCACTATCAAGCTAGCATATCGATACTGGTAAAGTTTAAAATATATTTTGTTTGATTCGGTAACGAGCTATATTTAGGCTATAGGTAACGAGCTATATTTATAAGGCAAAGCTAAAAACAGGTTGCATTGATACACGTTTTTCCATTACCATCAGTTAAACTGTGATGAAGGTGAATTTTGTGTAAGATTCATAACATATACGGTGTTTTGCATGTAAGAGTTTACATGATGAAAACATTGTTGACTCTGATGAGGACTAATGTTACACTCCGGTGACAAGTACCGCATCGTCGGTTCGAGGACAGGTCTGGGGTCGAGGGCGAAGCAGAGGAGGTCGTTCAAGAGTGCGGGCAACCAGGGTCCGAGGAAGTAGTTTTTGCCTTGTTTGCCTTCGCTGACTGCATATGCAGGTGCTTTGAATTTTGAATGCTCTTCTCTGCCATAATTTTACTCTTCGTAGGTTCCACGCCTCTCTTGCACTCCCCTCAAATCAAACGGGTGCGCGCGCATATGGGCAGATCTAGCAACAGTGGTGGTAGCCATGTTTGCGAGAGTGAGTGACAGTCGCCCAAACCAATCAATTGTTTCGTCCCGGATGGAAATAATGAGCTGTGTTTATTGCAGATTAAAAGGTCTACAGTCACTCGATTTTTAAACTCTCTTTTTCAGAGCACTTACATTTTAATTATGTATCGGTATATAAAGACAGGTTAAACAAATTTGAAAAAAAGTTTTTTATAAAAATCCTACCTACCCTACCTTTAAGCAAGGACGCAGTAAAAACATTTATAATATTACACAAGATTTCTAAATGTAGCACAGTTTCACAAAAGATATAAAGCAGCTTTGTTTATTTAAGTATTTTTATACATGAATCTGTCATGTGTCTCCTTGCTACCATGATAATTATGACATTAACACTGATAATAATAAGAATTATTAATAATTGAGCACCAAAAATAATTGATTATAATGGATATTGATATTTATGCTAAGCCTAAGAGACTTCTTTCAAAAATACACAATAATTTAAAACAATAAGTTTATTCCAAAATTAATTATTCCGAAATGTTGTATTATCAAAATCATGCACCTCAGAGAATTTCATCTTCCTGAATCTCATCATTTGCATCATGTTTGGCATCAAGTCTTTATTCTCTAAATAGCTTTTAAAATATCAAAATGTAAATATTTTGCCAGCATTTATTTGTCTCTCCTTCTCCTTTCTTTTTCTTCCTCTCACTTAAGTGTAGATATTGTTTTATCTTACCAAGTCATTTCATTGGCGTTTTAAGTATGTAAACAAAACAGGTTCTGATTAGCATCCTAGTATGTTGCCCGTGTTATTTGTCAACCATATTCTGTTGCGCTCTTGTTTTCAATTATACTAATTGCTAGGCCATTACATACAAGTTTGGAAGCACTCAGATCTCTGTATTCTTTATTTAATTGCAGACCTAAGCAAATTCAGGCCTGTCTACGCACCCAAAGACTTCCTTGAGGTGGGTCTCGTTTACATAATCTAATCAGTTTATTTTCAAACATCCGGTCCAAATGAGAAAGATTGGGATGGATATGAAGCAGCTGATTGGATTCCCTCAGGAAATGTTCGGTTAAATTACTCTGAGTGAGAATTGACTGAGAGGTTGTTTTGATAGCACCACAGAACCACTTGATGAATGGTTTATTTATATTTGGCATATTGAATTGGGATAAGAAGGGGTTTGTAGAAAATGTTGTCAAAGGTTTTAGCATTTGTCGTGTCTAGTACTTTTTACTATAAGTATTCTTATTTTGGTAATATGAAACGTATTACTTGTTGTCTTGTAGGTGCTGATTGGTTTAAGAAATCTGAATAATGATCGCAGTGAAGATCTAACAGTAAGAAGCAACTGGGGTTTAATCCAGGTTTCCCTCAATGTCCGTGACATTCCTCAAATGGTGAGTCACCCTCTTTTTATTTTACTTCCTTCTATTTTCATGTCAAGACAAACAATTTGCATTGCAACTGCTGATAATCATCTGAAACCATTTCTATAAACAAATTATAGTAATCAAGTCAAGAGTTCTAGAGAAATTGAAATGATTGTGGAAAATCTTGGCGTTCACTGTGGACGAGATCTCGCGATATTAAAACGTGACAATATTTTCTGTTAGTTGTTAGTTGAGTTTGTGGCAAAACCTTGCTGTTTTTTTGGGGGGTTTACAATAACGTGCATTTGAGAACACATATAAATTCTGACACGCTTTGTTTCATTGCGTTGTTATCATTTACATGCGTTGAGCGCGTCTCAAACACCATCTCTGCATATGCTGTGAGTTTAGCTCGCTTATAACGTTCATCTTGCAATGCAACATGCGCCATTTCACCAGATTTGTAACGTAAATCATTTATAAAGCTAGGTCAACACAGGAGAATACATCAATATGTTTCTAAATATGCAAATTGTTGTTCATCGCGATTTCAAAATAAAAGTTTAAACTCTCGCTGAGTTTGTTCTTGTTCTTGTTCAAGAAATTACAGTGGGTGTAGCATTTCTATCATAAAGATATTTAATATATTTAAAGATTAAGTGGACATTTTAATTAAATGTTGTTTGGCCAAATTAAACAAGGATTTGATGCTGTAAAGTGTAACAACAATCACCAGGCCTTTGGCTTCCTCTGCAGTCATTTGTTATAATAATGTGCATAAGTTGATTGTTTGTATTATAATGTATTTTAACAGTGTTGTTCAATAAAACCATATGATTACTTGCTTTTGAACCAATTACCATTGCCTTATTGTTATTATATTTATTTTAAGTTATTTTAAAGGCTATTGTTCACTTAGGTCTATTTTTATGACCACAAAAATGATCAGATTACACTATTAATCGTCAAAATAACCAGCCAATTACTCGATTACCAAAATAATAATTACCGACAGCATTAGATTAGTTAAAACTTCAAAATGCACCTGCATTCAGAGGTGGACGAAGTACACAACTTCCTTACTTGAGTGAAAGTACAGATACTACTGGTCAAATATTACTCCGTTACAAGTAAAAGTTGTAAAGACCTATTTTTACTTAAGTAAAAGTACAGAAGTACTAGTTTTTAAAAATACTTAAGTATCAAAAGTAAAAAGTAAATGTCAATGCATTGTTTTATTATTGTTGCATTGTTGTATGTAATACTTAAAGTACCGTATGCCTCTGAATCTACGCCTGCCTTCCTACCCTCATATCAATATCAAATTTATTTCTAGAGCACAGTTCCAGTAGTGGGATTGAATGTGAGATCGAATAAGTGCACTCAATAACGTCCACAATGGTTTCGGACACCCAAATGGCTGTTCCCTCAAATATTGCCCTATTTAAAGTTTTTTGGCTTTTAGTATGAATATGTTAGCCTTACTGTTATCTATAAGCTAGTGTGCTCCAAAAAAGTGACAAAAGTCGCATTTAGGAGACCAAACCCAACGTTGAAAATGAAAATCAGGTTTATGTCAGAATCCAATGTCAGATTGACATTGATCTCCAACGTTGGACAGACGTTGTATTGTGGTTGAAAATGAAAATCGGGTTGACGTCAGAAACCAACAAAAGTCGGGTTCTGACGTCAACCCGACTTTTATTTTCAATCAATATCCAACGTCAATCTGACGTCGGGTTCTGATGTCAATCAGATGCAGGGTTCTGTCGTCAACTCGACTTTCATTTCCAACCAAAATGCAACCCCTGCAACCAAAATCATCCACTGACTGACATTACTACTTTCTACTCAAGGACCTTGACAGAATTGTAGTGGAGTAAAAAGTACAATATTTGTCTTTCAAATGTAGTGAAGTTAAAGTAAAAAGTTTCCAGAAAAAATAATACTCAAGTAAAGTACAGATACTCAAAAAGTGTACTTAAGTACAGTACTCAAGTAAATGTACTTTGTTACTGTCCACCTCTGCCTGCATTGTTTTGCATTTTGAGACTTTCAGTCGAATAAAATAAAAACATTTCCAGTCATCTATTTCATCATTGAAGATTTCTTAAAAATGGTGTTTATACATCATCTCATCTCGTTCTCCGGAACCAAATATCGTGTATCGTTTCATCTCGTGAGATACTGTAAGTGTATCATCACACCCAGATGGCATGCATTAGAAGAAGTGATTTATGTGAAACAAATTTGGCCAAATTCCTTTGCAAGAATTTGAATAGATGAATTATCATAAACTTAACCCACTTTGTCCTTTTGTAGGGATCAAATATTTTGATAATTGTGGCCCATTATTTATCTGTGTTGCAGAGGGAAACGTATCCAGAACTGGGTCTTACTTATGGGCAGCTTGGTATAGATGATCACACTCATGTTCCCCCAGGTATTTATTTGCTCATTCCATTCATAACATGATTATGGAATAATGGAATATTATGTGGGCTGAGCTCCATTGCCGCCAGGTCCCAAAGTCCTTTCGCACTGGTCCAAATAGTTGTAGTTGATGTTTCTCTTGTTTTTTCCTACTAACTTGTCACAAGTCAACAGAAGCTTCACCTACTGTATACACCCTGTGTAATATGTTCCGACTCTCTAAATTCTGTATTTACTATATTGTATTTAAGGCTACCAAAGAGGCTCACTACTCATTTGTAAATATCTGTGTTGTATGGTCTATTTGCACTATCACTTCTTTTCTATCTTTCACTATCTCTCTGCTGTTTCAACACAGATTTGTTTGAGAGTGAACACATTGTCATTGGAAAAAAAGGTAAAAATAAACTATTTTTGCCATTATCATGACACTAATGCTTGTTTAAATCCGCTTTATCACTCTTGTCTTGTTGGGAATATTTGTTTAATATTTGCCATTCCATTTCCCCTCAAATAATAGTCTGATCAGAATTTGAAGGCAGCATAGATGTATCTTCCACTGCCTGTGAGATCCCATGATGTTATGCAATCAGAAGAATAAAATGGTGTACTTTAATTTTATGAAATTATGATCCCATTTATAGTGAAAAAACAAAAAAAACAAAAAAAACATTTACACTACATTTAAAAAAAAAAAAAAAATACATTAATACTTCTATTCGGTGAGAATGCATTCAATTAATCAAAATGGCAGTAAATACATTAATAATGTTACCAAAGATTTCTATTTCAAAATATTCATCAATAAAATCCTGAAGAAATGCATCATGTTTCCACAAAAATATTAAGCAGCACAACTGTTTTCAAGATTGATAATAATAAGAAACGTTTCTTGAGCACCAAATCAGCACATTAGAATGTTTTCTGAAGGATCATGTGACACTGAAGACTGGAGTATTTTTTCAAAATATATTGAAATAAAAAGCTTTCATTTTAAGTTGTAATAATATTGCACAGTATTACTTCAAAATCATAAAAATCTTTCTTTAAAAAAAACAAACAAACATTAAAACCCCCCAAAAAATTTGTCCCCCCCAAACAACGGTAGTGTAACTTAATAATTTCTTGGTTTTCTCTAAAGCTTACTTTAATTTGTTCTGGATCATTAGACCTGATGTCATGAATTTTCTTAAGATGTTCCTTCATATACAAAACACTGCCTGTTTAGTCATTGACAGACTAGGCAGCAAGGCAGCTGCTTTAGGTTTTAGATGCACCCATAGAGTGTCTCTCTCTGAAAGGCCAAAGTATATGGAGGATTAGCTTTGGATATGACAAGAGCCTCTCAAGATGTGTTTACTAAAACAAATGTGACTTCTCCTGTTTTTCTGCGTTTCTGTAGTGGTAAATGAGCAAGACAGTGCAGCGGCGCAGCAGTACAGCAGGCAGGGCTGTCCCACGGGTCTCAGGGCCCAGCTGTGGACTCTCATCCTAAATACTACTGATGATCCTGAGGTACTGACTGAATTTCAGAATGCATTTTTTGTGCCCATCAAGGTCATTTTAGAAAGGGGAAAGTGTTTTCAACATTGATAATAATAAGACATGTTTCTTGAGCAGCAAATTAGAATGATAAAATATTTTAAAATATATTAGAATAGAAAACAGCTATTTTACATTGTAATAATATTTCATAATATTACAGTATTTACTGTATTTTAATCGAATAAATGCACCCTTGGTAAACATAAAAGGCTCAAAAACAAACAAAAATCTTTAATCTTACAGACCCCAAACTTTTGAACGGTAGTGTATAAATATTTCTCTCTCCCTTTTTATACACACAAAATCAGTTACAGGTCCTCAACCATATGTAAACCTACCATAAATATTTATGTACATTTAAACAAATTAAACTGTTTGTGTATATCTCAACTGACATTTATGGCAGTTGTTTTGAACATGTGCCAGAACTGACATTTAATGAGTATTTATTTGTACTTATCAGAAGCATTCTTGACTGAAATGTTCAATATGCGGTGCAAAGCACAGTTAGAAAGGTAAAAGGAAGTAAAATCATTGCACTTTTTTTTTTTTTTTATGTTAACAGAAGTTAAAAATAAGAGGTGAACATGCTTTCACAGTAAAGCTTTTGGAACAAATTCAAGTCAGTTTGACATCAGAATATAGTATGTTTGGTTGGTGTGGAAGCGATTTTCTCTGGTGTATACTTGTAAACCATATTCGAGTCTGCTTGATTAGGTGGTTTGGCAGCCTCTATTAAGGACGTATAATTTCCTTGTTCCTGGGCACACTTACAACAGCATAATGTATTTCAAAATGTTAAAAAAGCCATAAAATTGTACTGTGGTCCAGACCAAGCAGTTTTAAATACAGTGGGGAGAACAAGTATTTGATACACTGCCGATTTTGCAGGTTTTCCCACTTACAAAGCATGTAGAAGTCTGTAATTTTTATCATAGGTACTCTTCAACTGTGAGTGACGGAATCTAAAACAAAAATCCAGAAAATCACATTGTATGATTTTTAAGTAATTAATTTGCATTTTATTGCATGACATAAGTATTTGATACATCAGAAAAGTATTTGGTACAGAAACCTTTGTTTGCAATTACAGAGATCATACGTTTCCTGTAGTTCTTGACCAGGTTTGCACACACTGCAGCAGGGATTTTGGCCCACTCCTCCATACAGACCTTCTCCAGATCCTTCAGGTTTCGGGGCTGTCGCTGGGCAATACGGACTTTCAGCTCCCTCCAAAGATTTTCTATTGGGTTCAGGTCTGGAGACTGGCTAGGCCACTCCAGGACCTTGAGATGCTTCTTACGGAGCCACTCCTTAGTTGCCCTGGCTGTGTGTTTCGGGTCGTTGTCATGCTGGAAGACCCAGCCTCGACCCATCTTCAATGCTCTTACTGAGGGAAGGAGGTTGTTGGCCAAGATCTCGCGATACATGGCCCCATCCATCGTCTCCTCAATACGGTGCAGTCGTCCTGTCCCCTTTGCAGAAAAGCATCCCCAAAGAATGATGTTTCCACCTCCATGCTTCACGGTTGGGATGGTGTTCTTGGGGTTGTACTCATCCTTCTTCTTCCTCCAAACACGGCGAGTGGAGTTTAGACCAAAAAGCTCTATTTTTGTCTCATCAGACCAGATGACCTTCTCCCATTCCTCCTCTGGATCATCCAGATGGTCATTGGCAAACTTCAGACGGGCCTGGACATACGCTGGCTTGAGCAGGGGGACCTTGCGTGCGCTGCAGGATTTTAATCCATGACGGCGTAGTGTGTTACTAATGGTTTTCTTTGAGACTGTGGTCCCAGCTCTCTTCAGGTCATTGACCAGGTCCTGCCGTGTAGTTCTGGGCTGATCCCTCACCTTCCTCATGATCATTGATGCCCCACGAGGTGAGGTCTTGCATGGTGCCCCAGACCGAGGGAGATTGACCGTCATCTTGAACTTCTTCCATTTGCGAATAATTGCGCCAACAGTTGTTGCCTTCTCACCAAGCTGCTTGCCTATTGTCCTGTAGCCCATCCCAGCCTTGTGCAGGTCTACAATTTTATCCCTGATGTCCTTACACAGCTCTCTGGTCTTGGCCATTGTGGAGAGGTTGGAGTCTGTTTGATTGAGTGTGTGGACAGGTGTCTTTTATACAGGTAACGAGTTCAAACAGGTGCAGTTAATACAGGTAATGAGTGGAGAACAGGAGAGCTTCTTAAGGAAAAACTAACAGGTCTGTGTGAGCCGGAATTCTTACTGGTTGGTAGGTGATCAAATACTTATGTCATGGAAGTAAAATGCAAATTAATTATTTAAAAATCATACAATGTGATTTTCTGGATTTTTGTTTTAGATTTCGTCTCTCACAGTTGAAGTGTACCTATGATAAAAATTACAGACCTCTACATGCTTTGTAAGTAGGAAAACCTGCAAAATCGGCAGTGTATCAAATACTTGTTCTCCCCACTGTACATCATCCTTCTCAATAATACAATTAGCTTTGAGCTTCTTGTTTGGCAGAAATTACAGATCAGGTACCCCCTGTGATTTTTTTCACCCTGGGAATCTAATAGCTGCCATTTTCAAACGTGAAACAGTGTGGCCCTCCATTAAAGCAGTGAAACGGCATCTGGAGAATGTTCTTTCTCTATGTGTTAATGCGAAGACAAACACCCGGCGTGGGGCGACACAATTTAAACAAGTAGAGTAATCCCTCACTCTTTTGAGCTAGTGCTGTAGATGTGGGCAGGACAGGAGCCGGTGGAATGACAGAGTGGAAGAGGGGAAATCACAAGAGTTTAAAATGTTTCGGGTGGAACAATTATGTAACTGCTGATAAAAGCCGCTGTCTGGATGACAGTGAACAGCTGTCATGCCTATCCTCATGCCTGTCCCTCTGGGTTTCAGGAGGTGAATGGGCTTCAAGAAAGACTCATGATTAGAGGCTGTCTTAAAGGGATAGTTCACCCTAAAATGAAAATTAAGTCATCATTTACCCACCCTCGTGTTGTACTAATGTAGAACGCCCTTCTTTCTTTTAAGAACCACAGGGAATTGAAAAAAAATTTCCCACTCGCGCTCATCTATATAATGGCAGTGAATACTGTATCTGTAACCAGCATCAAGCTTTTTAAAAAATATGCAAAAAAAGTGAAGAAAGTACATGGATATTGTATTTCTATTTCATGTCGTGTTTTTGTTCATCTTGATTTCTCAAAACTTCTGTGCTTTTTCTGAGCAAGACTGAGTGAACTGCGGCGCTAATAGTGTTTCACAAACGCAAACATCACGTAGCTGTGGGACCAACAGCCAAGGTCAAGAATTTCGTTAGATAATACATCAAATTATCACCAAACCCTATCGTATACCTTGGTATATATTGCATGGGATCATTCCTTGATACATCCTTTTTTTACTGCCATTATATGTATTATTTGCACCAGTTTATTGTGACATTTAATTTTTGAGCCAGACATTTTCAGCTGGAGGTCCCACTGAGAGCATAACATGATTGAGTGATTGAAAGCGATCCTATTAATATGCTGCTTACAATAGCAATTTAATTAGTTAATTGGTTATTATAATTAATTTAGCTGTAATGACTGGGGGTAGTTTGATCTGTGTATAGGTGCTTCTTTGTCCATTATGTATTAATTAATCTAATTCAGCTGACTGAGATGAATTCACTTTTTTCAGTTCTTTTGTTTTTATTTCATTAAACAGGTCATAACACATTATGAACAGCTGAAGGCCAGAGTCATACATCATGGCCTGCTTGTGGACAACCTAATATATAAGGTACATTTACAATGCAGTTTGTTTGATAGAAATGGTTTTGTATGCTCCATTTATTCTCTTGAAATTTCCTCGAATAGGTTTTGACCAATAGAGTAACAGTTCTCTCTTCTCTCTCACTCATTTCTTCCAAGATCAAGTTTTCCATATATGCTTTAAGGCCAGTACATACCACACCGAAGCCAAAGAACTAGCGGCGGTGGTGTCGGCTCACATCAGCTGTGTCTGGGCAACAAATTGGTTTTGAACATACTTTAAATAGAGATGAGAGATAATAACTGTCTACCACAGCAGATGACAGTATTCACCATTCAAAAAAGGGAATATGAACTAGTGAACTAGGAATGCGAATATACAAACTGTAAACAAAGCAGTGCTTGCTTAACATTTTGAATATGAATCATTCTGATCAGTTTGTCTTCACTTATATTAATTAGGCTGCATACGGCCATATCGTTATGAAAATATTTGCGTATTGGAATGCTCCAAAAAGATGAAGAAGAAATTTATAAGCGCCTTCTTTGTGTGCCCTCTTGTCATCGTCATTTGCTTGAACTTTTGTTTTTCTTCTCGTGCGCTGGTTTTCAAAGCTGAACAGCCAATCAGAATGATCTCTTTTCCCAACGGCCCGACGCCGTTCAACATTCAACATGCTCAATCGACCTGACTAAAGCCAATGGAGGTCCGATTAGAGCCGTAGTGCGAAACACACCGCAAAACTAGCCTGAGAGATGCTAAATGACTGCCTGACGGCCAACCGTTGTTTTGGTGTGTCTCGGCCCTAAGTGATAAACAGATATAATGGCAAGAGGATTGTAGTTTTTTGTTTGCAGTATACAGTGCTATGTATAAGTTTAGACACCCATGCTAAAGTTGACTAATAAGAGGAATAAAAAATCATCTTTTGGAAATTGAACTTAATGCCTTAATTAAAAAAAAATGGAAAAATCCAACCTTTAAGGACACCAATTTTCTTTGTGAATGAATAATGTATCGTAAATAAATAAATGTTCTTCCTTAAAATACAGGGTGCATAAGTCTGGACACCCCTATGTTAAATTCCCATAGAGGCAGGCAGATTTTTATTTTTAAAGGCCAGTTACTTCATGGATCCAGGATATTATGCATCCTGATAAAGTTCCCTTGGCCTTTGGAATTAAAATAGCCCCACATCATCACATAGCATTCACCATACCTAGAGATTGGCATGGTTTTATTTCAGTTAGCCTAATAGCTGGTTTGATTTGCATTGAGAGATGATCTTATGGAAAGTACTCCATGCCAATCTCTAGGTATGGTGAAGGCTATGTGATGATGTGGGGCTATTTTAATTCCAGACTTATGAACCCTGTATTTTAAGGAAGAACATTTATGTATTTACGATACATTATTCATTCACAAAGAAAATTGGTGTCCTTAAAGGTTGGATTTTTCCAAATGTTTTTAATTAAGGCATTAAGTTCAATTTTCAAAAGATGATTTTTTATTCCTCTTTTTAGTCAACTTTAGCATGGGTGTCTAAACTTATGCATAGCACTGTATTACTGCAATTAATTATTTAATAATATATTAAAAACTGTCCAATTTTACCACACCTGGTGCACCTGTTTCTGAATAAAAAGGCTGATTTTTCTTCTCAGGATGTGAAGCTCACTGCAAGTAATGACGATTACTACTTTGTGTTTGAGGACTATTTATATCAGGTGGGTGAATGCATGTCACTGACAGTGTAACACACTCACAATGCAAACCTTCAATCACTTATGAGAATTTTTCTCTGTGAATCATAAACAAGCTCTGATAATCAAAGAAGTAAAACAGTTTCCCAAGTTCTTTTGGACATGACATTGATATAGGTCTTTGTACACATATCGCTGTAGACTAAACTATTGTCAGAAAGTTACTCATGCAAACCAATGCTTTTTCACTTCAAATACCTAAATCTGGATAGATACAGATAGGACAGGGTTGTGTAGTCTCACAGATAGACCTCTCTATAATATACCTCTCTATTCATAGGGAATTGATGAGTCATTTCTTATTATAGGAGCATTATTACATTTCCACTGCTTGATATTCACTTTCACCACACAATCATACTCAAGTTTATTTTGCGGGTTAATTTTTTCCCATAAAACAGTAAAACGCGCTGAGATACCCTGCCTTACTATGCCATTTTTAGATATCATTATATAGTATATAATGTATATAGTGTATATATAGAATATAAGTACTAAGTACATGTAGTTAATTACTATTACTTAGGACTTAATTGTATAATTGCACTGTAACACAGACATCTTAAAATAAAGTTTAACCAAGAGAGATTTTCAAAGTTGCTGTTCACTTGTTTTATTAGCTGGTATCCTCTGGACAGCCATCAATGTGCTTCGTTCCTAATTTTTGCTGAAATAAACAAAAGATATGGCCAGTGTTTGGGCTTCACAGTGGAACGTACATTGTGTCTTCACTATGGAACGGTGTGAGGTGATAAAGGAGCCAGGCTGGTTGTAAATATTGGTTTAGTGTGAAATCTGTGGGTCGTTCAAGAATTTCAGACACAGGGTGGTCATATGTGTTTGTTAGAGAGGTGAATTTTGGGAAAATAAGGTGAAAGGGTTCATAATTACTATGCAAACCAATAGTAGCAATTGGGAGTGTATTAGCAAGAGATAACAGATATTCAAACTCTAAAGGTGCTGTCACATTAGGGAAATGTAGGCTAAGGAAAGGTAAATTGTATATTGTCAATAGTGTAGTGATGTATGAAGCACAGTTCACACAGAAATCACTTTCAAACCACGAAGTTAAGAAACCTGCATCTTAGAAAGCAGATAAAAGTCTGATGATTTTTAAAGGTTTAGAACATGCTTGGCCTCAGCAGGCTGAAACCCTAAAGTGCCACTTCAAATGTAATTGAACCAGGAAATAAGCAATTTACCAAAGATACAAAGTGTGTTTAGCAATAGTAATCCTTATCTGTTTGTGTTGCCAATTATTTGTCCTCTGTTTTTCTCTACAGGTCTTGCTGTGTTTTTCTCGAGACACTGCAGTCCTTGAGCATTTCAACTACAACAGCGCTACGCCTCCTAAATCTTGCGTCCAAAGTAATGTCTTTGAATGTTTATCTTTGCTGCAAAGTTCTGATTGATATCTTCCTTAGTTTCTATTCAGTTTATAAAGTTGTCTCTTTTCTCAGGCAAGTCTGGCTCAGAGCAGTTTGCTGTGGTTTACCCCCCAAATGGTGATAAAACAGCTTCTACAAGTATTTCAATAATAGCATGTCCCAGCATGTATTGGTTCATTTGTTGAATTCTCTGAATTTTCTGGCAGTGCATTAATTAGATGATTTATTAGTTTAGCAGTATTATAAAACAATTTTGTAATAACGATAATCAGTATAACTGAATATGACATCTCTGTACCTTAGGTGTCATTCCATTTCATGGCTTCTCGATGTACGGTGAGTATGAAGAATAAAGCACATAACCTCAAATTGCAAAATCTGTTTTCTAAGCAAACATCTTTATCCTGTGTTGCAGTTGCCCCTCTGTGTTTCTTATATAATGAGCCATCTAAGCTGTACAGTGTGTTTAGGGAGATGTATATTCGCTATTTCTTCAGATTACACTCGATCTCCTCACATCCGTCTGTAAGTATCTGTGTGTGACGTAACACGATTGATCGGTTTGCTTAGGATGATGGTTGTCCCTGAGCTCAGCTGTATGTGTATGTGTGTTTGTTAGGGAATAGTGTCTCTGTGCTTGCAGTTTGAGAGGTTACTGCAGACTCATCTTCCTCAACTGTTCTACCATCTACGAGAGATTGGAGCCCAACCGTGAGTTCACAATGCAGATACTTACTATACTCATTGTTTTTTATTTATTTGTTTTTTTTACATTTTTGTATAATGTTAACAATATTAGTGCTGTCAAAGCGATTAATCGCATCAGACGTAAACATTTTTTAATGTACTAATTTAATTAAATTAATATTTTAATGTTTTTGAAAGAAGTCTCTTTATGTTCATCAAGCTTGCATTTATTTGATCAAAAATACAGAAAAAACACTAATAATAGTCATGTTAAAATAGAAATGTCAACATTAAAAATAGTAATGTCTCTAAAATTTTGACCGGTACTGTACACACACACACACACACACACACACACACACACACACACACATATATATATATTTATACACACACATGCATATGATATATATTTACAAACTTCTATGTTTGATGTGATTAATCAAAATTAATCGATTTGACAACACTAAAATAAATATATGAAGATGTGTTTATTCTTGTTTATTGGTTATTTGTCATTTATTCAATAGTCATGTTTCTCCTAAGCAGTTTATTTTTATTTATTTATTTTTATATTTTTTTATCTAATTTGATTTTGAGTCCACATCCTTAAACGCACTTTAAATACACTATCATTTGATTGGTAATAAAATAACATTTAATTCAGCTCTTATATTTAGAGCTAGGAAATGGTTCTAAACCTCCAACCTTAACTATTAAAGTTCTGTGCAAAACTTTCTGCCGGATGACGCGTAAAAACAAAAGCAGATGTCATAGATTTATAATGAAAGATTGAATAAAGCCTTATTTAGGGACCACCAGAACTTAAACACCTTAGCGACCACATAGCAATGGGCTAAAATCCACACAAAACCCCTGCAGAGCAACATCCTAAAATACAAAAAAAAAAAAAAAACCTTAGTAACTGTAGCAACAGGATAAACCTCATAGAACAACAGGCTAAAAACCCTACACTTGAAACATCTTAGAAACTGCATTTTTTTTCTAATAATGTTAAAATCTATGTTTTATTTATTATCATTTACATGTGTAAATGTTAATTTATCAAGTCTCATTTATTATACATACAAGCTCAAAGCATATGTTACTCGAGTATCCATCTGAAATGAAGAACTGTTGTCAAGTCACTTCAGTGAAACGCTGTTGTATTATAACATTGCAGCTCCATCTATTGGCTGAATTATGCGAACACAAGTCACTCCTCAACATCTGTGAAAGAAAAGAACAGAATTGTAATAAAAGTGTTTAGATCTACACTGTGTATGATTTGGTATCTCATTATGCGTCTGTGTGTGAATCTTTCTTAGGTTGCGTATTGCCTTTAAGTGGATAGTCCGAGCCTTCTCAGGATACCTGTCCACTGACCAGCTCCTGTTGTTATGGGACCGTATCCTAGGATACGGATCCTTAGAGATAGTGGCAGGTGGGTCAATATATCCTAATGTGTGACATTTTGGCAGCTATTGTGAACATAAATAAATAAATAATTAATTAATCCCAGTGCTTAGGATGTGTTAAACTGTTTTTAATTTACATTAATTTGTTGGTGCACTCTTAAATTTGAAAGGGCCAGTCAGTTACATGGTGTACACACATTTTCCTGGAAGATGACTGTTTGTCTGTCCCTTTATTTCAGTCCTGGCCGCTGCAGTCTTTGCCTTCCGAGCCGAAAACCTAATGGAAGTGACATCACTGGCATCAGCTGAGGTTGTCACTTGCAAGCGAGTTTGTGTGTGTGTGTGTTTGTGTTTGTGTGTGTGTCTGTGTGTATGTTTGTGTGTGAGTGTTAAGGACTACAGAAATAGTGTCTTCACTCGCAGCCAACACTAGTAACCCAGTCCACCCAAGGCACATGTTTTAAAATTGCTGGGATAACACTTTTAAAAGTGGACCAAGTACTCCTCACCCAGCTTTAAAATGTTTATACTATGTGATGTCAAATGTGATGGGAAATTTAGCATGACCGTTCACATCAACACTGTGTGTGTGTGTGTGCATGTCCTGTGTCTTTGTGTGCGTAACAGTTTAATTTTCATTACTTGAAGGGATATTTTGGGTTCTCAATTTACAGCATTTGTGGCATTATGTTGATTATTTTTATATATTTATATATATATATATATATATATATATATATATATATATATATATATATATATATATATATGCAAAAATCTAAGTTACAGTGAGGCACTTACAATGGAAGTAAATGGGGCCAATCTGTAAGCATATTCACCATTTCAACAGTATAGCCACAAGATGTAAGAAGTATAGCCCAGTTTCACAGAGATTAAGCCAGGATTAGGCCTTAGTTTAATTTAGGACATTAAAGTAGCTTTTTAAAACATGCTGTGCGGTGCCTTTTTTTAAAAAAACATAAAATTCAACATATAACAAATAATAATCAAAAATTCAGAATGTAAAATTATATAATGTACTCCACTTTACTGCAAAAATTTTGCGTTCTTTTAATTCAGATGTCATGCTGTGGTGCATCAATCTTCTATTGGTCACAAGTCTTCACATGATACGAATTCGTAGACCATCTTATATATTTTTGATATAATATCTATTTGAAAAAGCCTTTAAAAAAAAGAAACAAACAATTTCTACGTCCAACTTTTGTTGAAGCATCCATGGCCATTAAAGAGGGCTGCGCTGTCAGATGCAGTCACATGCATCTGCTTGATTGACAGCTGTAGTAAAAGTGCATCTGACCTGCTTTCGTTAATTCTAGCTGTAACCCGCAGTGACGCACGGGCCCGGGTCCCAAAACGCTGTGAAGATGCTGCTGGACAGTATCTGCTTGCTTATGTACCACCTGGCCTCTACTGGAGAAAGTATCATAACACGTTGTATTTTTAGAGTCCAAGCCTGGTCATGAAACATTAGAGGAGACAAGTTAACCTGATAGGGGACTCTAAATTTATTTGCTTCCAATTCCATAAGGACCGAAGCTTGAGAACTTGAAGGCCCCCGCCCCAAACGGCTCCTTTGAGACGGATGCACTCTTAGCACCTTCCAAGCTCTTGAGTCACATCGTTGCAGGTCACCAGGCGCCATTTTGTGAAACGGGATTGGCAGTTATGCGTTCTGTGTCCTAAGTGACATCTGAATGCATGCTTCTCTCATGAATATTTACAGTAGCTATTTACTTCGGCACTTTTGTTTAAGATGAATCCGAACGTAGGGCCAGTAAATAAAGTAATTCGGTTCATGTGCGTGTTTACGTCACAAGCTTTCAAATCAACATAGATATTTTGACATGCGCACATTTCACGAATATACGGAGTTTTCCGCTGTTTGCGCATACTAACCATTCTCCTACATTGCTTATTTTCTTTGTTTTAAAGAGCAGACTTAATATTGATCTTTTTCGGGTCCTAATTTAGGAAACAAACGAGCACATGAAGCTTTGTGCCGTGCTGCTTATATTTATCAATCAGTAAAAACGCCTTTTCCCGCGCCCAAAACAAGGCGTCTGTGGATGAGAGTCTGATGGGACGTTGTCCTGCTCCACTTTACAGACTATGGGCCAGATTTACTAACAGCTTGCTCCAGCGCAAACCCTACTGTCAGGATTTACTTCAAGATACCCAGTGAAAAATTAGCGCTGAAAAGGCCTGGACAGGGTTATTTTTGCGGCTGACCTTATTAAAAATGCATTTGTTGGAGTTTCCCTTTCAGACAATTTTATGGGAGAAGAGTATTTAGATGAATCATGCAAGGTGATTTACTAAAGATTGAAGAATCTTCGTTTTTCCATTTTCAATTATTTTCTTCTTGCAGGCTGTTCTTGCTGACCTCTCAACCCTGAAGGTGATGCCCTTGCTGCAGATCTTCCTCTTCGCCACTTCTGTCTGAGGAGCGATTTGTGTGTGTGTTGGTGGCTGGATGTTCCAGTCCATTTGGATTTCATGTTGAGTCTAAATGGATATTTCACCCACAAATGAAAATTCTGTCTTTTTTTTACTCACCTTCATGTCATTCCAAACCTGTATGACTGCCCTCTGCGGAACTCGAAATAAGATATTTAGAACAATGTTGGTAAACAAACATGTTTGGTTCAAGTCATAGAGGTCTGGAATGACATGAGGGTGATGCTAAAATAAAAACTTTAAACTTTTGGTTGAAGTGCTCCTTTAAGTAGGCTATAAAGCCACTTTCCTTTTCTCCAGACATAACCAATTCCTCTAACGTATCAACCCTCCCGTCTAACCGTCTTGCTCCATTCTGCTAACTGCCTCCCACAATCCATTGAATTCCAAAAGGATAAATTAAAGATCTGTTCTACTTTGATCCTTTTCCCACAGAAATGCATTCGATTACAGGGGTATAATAAATTACCAACCCCTCATTTTAGGTTTCATTGCTTTCAATGCATAGTTTGAACTGTAATAGTGACACAAGGAAACTAGACAAGACTAGATATGTAAGTTTAATATATTCTTATTTATGAATGTTATAAATATGTTGCTGCCATATTATCACTGCAAACCTAAGAGAATACTGTATGCAAAACTAACATTTTTGTTAATCTACATTGTGCTTCATGCAACATAGGTAAATATCATGAATGAAAAATTCAATATGGTCTTCCATGATACTGAGGTTCATTTTGTAGGATATAGTTGTGGTGTAAGTTTTAAAGATTAGGCCTTGTGAGGATCGTTGGCATAGTGGAAGTCTTGAAATTATAATATATGCCATCTACTCCGGTTAAGTTACTCTGCTTAGGGCTTTGGCTTAGTGCCAATGAATTTGGATGAGAACATTTATCAAACTATGAACATAAGTGTAATTTCCATGGATGACACACTTTTGTGTGACTATTAATAAACCCAGAACTCGTTGCACTCCCTGACATGACCAAAAATGTTAATTGATTTATTTGAAAGGAAATGCAGGTAATTTTGAAGTCACACACCAAATGAATTGTGTTCTTTTGTTTTTATCATCTGTTTGTATGGAAAACGGGGGACACTTTACACATATCTGCATGTGCAATAATGTAACATACATTTAGCTTTTTTTATATATAAACACGTTTATGTTTAGTTACATTTTGATTGCTAAAATATATTCATATTGGTTTCTCTGCAATCACTTCTTTACAGTAGTAGATATACTTTATTTTAAAGCATTTTTCGGATGCAGATTCACAAGTTAAGAAATGCCTGAAATACTTTAAAATGTTAATTCTTTATTCAATAAAAGCTGTACATTCTACACAATCATTTTATGTTGTTATTGGTTATTATTTTAAATTTCCCTACATTTCATATGCATTAATGGATTTTGTTTCAACCTCAGTAAACATTTATTTATTTCATTAATGTAACAGTTTGAGTTACTCTATGTAAATGGAATTTTGAAATTGTATAAAAATGTACTTAAACGCAAAATGTACTTCATGTGAAGTACGTTTTGTACAGTTTAAATTTGTTTTCAGATAAATAAATGTTTAAGTGTTAATAAGTTGCATTTTAAGCTAAATAATACATTTTAATATTCATTGTGATGCATTTAATTTGACTAAAGAGCCTGTGCTTAAAGGGATAGTTCACCCAAAAATTTAAATTAGCCCATGATTTACTCACCCTCAAGCCATCCAAGGTGTATATGACTTTCTTCTTTCAGACGAATGCAATCGGAGTTGTCCTGGCTTTTCCAAGTTTTATGATGGCAGTGAATGGCCGTTTCTGTTTTGAAGTCCATAAAAGTGCATCCATCCATCATAAAAGTGCTCCACACTGCTCTGGGGGTTAAAGAAGCCCTTCTAAAGTGAAGCAATGTGTTTGTGAAAGAAAAATATCCATATTTAAAACTTTATTGACTAAAATAACTAGCTTCCGGCAGATGGCCGTACGCATCGATTTACGGAGTAACACTTGACCTGACGCACAACGTAATGACGAACGCAGAAGCGCAGAGAATAGAGCAAAACAAAACACCGGTCACGAATTAGAAGTCTAAAACAACAATTTTTGTGGTTTAAACAATGCCCAGCCCTGTTTGTTTGAACCGTGAGAGGCGTCAAAGCTTACACTACTCCTAAATCCTATGTCATACATCGTCAAGTGTTACTCTTTTGGCGTAGGTCGACTTGCGCAGGCCGCTAGTTTTTTTAGTCGATAAAATTTTAAATATGGATATTTTTCTTACATGAATGCATCGCTTCACTTCAGAAGGCCTTTATTAATATTCTACAGCCCCTACTTCATTGTACCCAGGAAAACCTGTGGGTTACGGCCAATCCTGGACCTGCGCGTCTTAAACCGTTCCCTTCACAGGCAGATGTTGACAGCGAAACGCATTTTCTTATGCGTTCGTCCGTTGGATTGGTTTGCAGCGATCGACCTGAAGGATGCCTACTTTCTTGTCTCCATTCTTCCTCGACACAGACCGTTTCTACGGTTTGCTTTCGAGGGGCAGGCAAATCAGTATGCGGTTCTCCCATTCGGGTTAGCCCTGTCCCCTCGCATCTTCACGAAAGGGGACATTTCAACATATGATTACCCCCAGTGATCCCCACAGCTCCTGTGCAAGATCAGGGAGGACGAGGAGCAGGTCCTTTTGGTTGCGCCTCATTGGCCCAACCGGACTTGGTTCTCCGAACTCGTGCTCCTCGCGACAGCACCTCCCTGGCCAATTTCTCTGAGGAAGGACCTCCTTTCTCAGAGACGGGGCACCCGTTGGCACCCACGTCCTGATCTATGGAACCTGCACGTGTGGGTCCTGGACAGGACGCAGCAGGTTTGAGTACCCTACCACCTCTGGTGGTGGCTACCATCACTTCCGCTAGAGCCTTGTCCACAAGACACGCCTATGCGTTGAAGTGGAACCTCTTCATCACTCTTCTCGCCGAGAAGACACCAGAAAATGCACGATCAGTGTTGTTCTTTCCTTCCTGCGAGATGGGTTGGAGCTAAGGCTGTCTCCCTCCACCCTCAAAAAGTATGTTGCTGCTATCGCCGCACATCACAATGCAGTTGAAGGTAAGTCTTTGGGGAAGCATGACCTGGTCGTCAGGTTCCTTAGAGGAGCGAGGAGACTAAATCCTCCTCGCTCTCCTCTTGTACCCTCTTGGAACCTCGCAGTGGTGCTATCTGCCCTGCAGAGAGCTCCATTTGAGCCATTGCGGTCAGTGAAGCTTAAGTTCCTGTCCATGAAGACAGCACTCCTGACCACTTTGGCTTCCATCAAGAGGGTTTGGGGACCTGCAGGTATTTTCGGTTGCCGAAGGGTGCCTGGAATTCGGGCCGGCTAACTCTCACGTGATCCTGAGACCCCAGCCTGGATATGTGCCCAAGGTTCCCACCACTCCATTCAGAGATCAGGTGGTGAACCTGCAAGCACTGCCCTCGGAGGAGGCAGACCCAGCCTTGGCACTGCTCTGTCCAGTACGCGCCCTCCGTGCTTACGTAGACAGAACGCAGTGTTTCGGGACCTCAGACTAGCTCTTTGTCTGTTATGGTGGGAAGCTGAAGGGAAAGGCTCTCTCCAAGCAAAGGCTGTCTCACTGGATAGTGGACGTCATTGTCTTGGCTTACCAGACGCAGGGCCGACCATGCCCCCTTGGCGTGAAGGCACACTCCACCTTTAGCGCATGGCGCCTCGCTGACAGACATCTGCATAGCTGCAGGCTGGGCGTCACCCAACACATTCACAAGATTCTATAATCTCCGAGTGGAACCAGTGTGTCCTCCCATGTACTCGCCCCCAGTGGCCGGTAATAGGACCCACTCGGTGTCATCGCTTGCTGCGCAATTCCACCCCACGGACTGGATACTGGATTTCACTCAGATGAGTTCTTCCTACCAAGACCCTGAGTTCCTCCTACACTGATGATGCCGCCACCGGAGTGCTGCCCGGTTGCTCAGCCCTCGTGATTAACTAGGTTTTCCATGTGCATGGTTCCCCCGTTGGGTGACCCCCACATGTGTATTTCCACGGTAAGTCTCCTTCGAGCTTGTGTTTTCCCTCTCTCTTGAGGATGAAACATTCCACCCTGTGGGCTGGATACCTCTGAGACCCCGTACGAGGGTCATATGTATATTTTAAGTCCTCCCTACGGGTAGGCATTGTGTTACATGTTCCTCCTGGGATATGTTACCCAGTGTACCTTGGTATTCTTGCGTTAAGCCTAGCCCTTCGTCCATGCTAGTCTCACGAAAGGGAGCTCTGTCTTGCGCAGGGCACTGGAAGACAGCCGATGTGGTGTGATTATACTGGGACCCCCAATTTCGTCAGTCACTGACATAACTCATAGTGACCGTACGAAAGGGAACGTCTCGGTTACGTATGTAACCCTCGTTCCCTGAGTAGGGAACGGAGACGTTACGTCCCTCTGCCACAACCGCTGTACCGCTGGATTAGCCTGTAGTTCTGCCTCGGCTCCTCAGCGAGGAAACATACTGCGAGATTGCCAGCGCTCCTCCTTTTAAACCCACACGGTGGGGCGGAGTCACGGCATGCAAATTCCGCAGACCCAAGGCATGGGCCATTTCATGCCATTGGCTCATTTCTAAAACTCGAAGGTAATAGGCTTCTAAGCGAAACCCCCAATTTCATCAGTCACTGACGTAACGTCTCCGTTCCCTACTCAGGGAACGAGGGTTACATACGTAACCGAGATGTGTTGAAAAGTCACAAAAAAATGCATCATTATGACAGAAAAAAAAAGCATATAAAAATACTGGATTTTTGCCCATAATATGCTATTTTAAAGGTTCCTTGTTTTGTTTCGGAAGTCTCCTACAATAAGTATTCATGCATCCAAGGTAAAAAAAAAAACACTTAAAAATTTTCTCATAATATACATTGCACATCACCACATTTCTCACAGAGTCTTAAAATGGTTTGTTCGTATTCAGTCTCTCTAAACCACCTCCTCTGCTCTGATTGGTCAGCTGACCTGTCAGATGTGATTGGTCCACAGCGATCGTCGGAAATGAAACTCAATACCATATCTGAATTTCAGCTACAGAGGCTTCCTCAGCTTTTGTATACACAGTGGTTTTATAATGTTTGTCGTACAGTTTCAGTTCGAGCCTGAGTAAAGTGGATTCGCAGCACAGAAAACAGCATCTTCTCGACATGTCGACAACACAAACCAAATTCTTCTAGACCTCAGCTACAACTACAGTGTTTAAAGGCCGGTCAAAGTAGACGTTGTTTGCAGGCTGCCAATGAAAAACAGGCTGGCATTATGCAAATTTGCTACAAACCTACATGGTTTGTGCAAGAAGTGAGACTGGAATTACTGACGACTTGTTTCAGCAGTTCAGAATCTATCCTTTTTTTTTGGAAACACCTTTATTAATCATGCACTTTGATCTTTAAAACTTTGCAGACCTTTTACATTCACAAACAGCTATACAGACTGCATGAAAGCAAGGTAACATTTGAAAAAAGCATAATATGGGCACTTTACTTTAGAAGTTGACATCAGCAATACAATGGTAAAATCATGTGTTTATTTTGTAAAAGCTGTACAGTGAACTCAGCTCCATGAATGTCAGCATCATGTATGACTCTACAAGCTGACCCCAGCTAAGCAAACTCCGGCGAATCTCTGACATCTGCTCCATCTATCCGCCTGCCCCTCTCATTCCCTCTGCGCCTCGGATCAAATTATGCCACTCGTCCAGTTTCTGCCCTGGTTTTCGCTCCCCATTGCCTCACGCTGGTCTCGGTACATCTGCCACCTGTTTACACAGCTTCCCACGCCCTGTCCCATTATTACCAGACTTTCAGTGCACCCCTAGCGGTCCCTCAGTGAGTGCACCACAGCATTGCTTCTCGCTGAAACATTTCTTGTAGACAGGCACTATCACATTTCCACTGCGGGCACCTTTATATATTTAGATCCATGTAATAACTGCCCTCCTATCCTGCTAATACAGTTGAAACCTTTATGCAGGAAGTTAAAGGAGCTCTTGTTGAGATAATTCATTATGTGTTTATTTGCAGTCCAACATGTCATCAATAAAAAGACAAATTCATTCTTTATATCAAATGACTTTAAAATATTAGTACAATGATAAAATATATGAAAGCATTTGACTTTGTTTTGCAAGCACAATGTGTGATATTTAATATACAGCTACACTCATTCATGTTTTGTTAGTGTTTAGTTAAGTCTTGGCCCAGTGGTATCAAACTTTATACTGACAACTGCCTGAATGCATGCATCTGTTTTTTTGTCTTTTGTTTTGTTCCTCTTTCTTTGTCTTTTACAACATGCATTCATATGAAAGACATTCTTGGATTCATTCCTACAAATATTTGTGCATTGTTGATTAGGTTCATGCTGCTAATTGGCTGGGTTGTCGCGATTTGTTTCATCCTTCCAGCAGATACTGCTTGTCTTGACATTTAATTTTTTACAATTGATTCGGTTTAGGCCATGTCCACACTTAATACGTTTTAGTTTGGAAACGCATCTTTTTCTCTCCGTTTTGGCCTTCCGTCCACACTGAGACACCGTTTTTAGCAACGAAAACAAAGCTTTTTGAAAACGTGGGTACATTTGAAAACGCTATTTTCGCATTGTGTGGACTGTGAAAACGGGGGTATTTAAAACGATGATGTAAGTTTAGTCATATTGAACCCATAGATATTCAAGTATTGTGCCTGTTATGTACTATTCACTTTCACACAGTTGCTAAAATATGTTACTTTGCACACTCTTCTTATCACAGTCCTGCAAAGATGACAGAAAATTGACTCGCATTAGCTGTCCCTAGGCAAAACATGAGAGCAGTTGCGTTTTCTTTTAGACCAAACATATAATGGTGACTGAGTGCGACTCGGACGCATCAGATAATGGTGAGATATTTTGCTAAAAAAAATTATCCTGCCAGAAGAATTGCGTGATAACTTGATTATCTCTTGTTCTGTCTGCATCATCTCAGTGAGCTTTTATGAGGGGCTTTGAATTTAGCATTTTCCGACGTTTCAGTGTGGTTGAGAAACTTTTGGAAAACGTTAGTGTGGTCGGAGAGCGTTTTGAAACGAAAACTAAATCTATCCGGATTAATGTAGACGTACAGTATAGCTTTAGATTGATGGATGGCAGACATGTACCAGCATGCCATCATTATGGACTACGCTGTAGACTCTGATGTTGTGTCTATAATAATATGTAGTTACACTAGCGTCAATAAGATTTTTAAATTAATACTTTTATTCAGCAAGGAGGCATTACATTTATTTACACTGACAATATTTATGTTAAAGATTTCTATTTCAAATAAATGCTGTTCTCTGAATAACAATAACAACAAAAAAATATAAATTGGAATAACTATCTGCATGAGTGTGCACACCCCAAAACTAATACTTGAATTCAAGTATTCATCATTTTATTTTGATTTTATTATGCCACTCTTTTTTGTAGTGCAAAAAAACCCCTTTCCAGATCTGTTCAATTGTGAGGCAATCTCCTGTGCATGGCCTACTTCAGGTAACTCCAGTTAACTCTAAACAGTAGTGCAGACATCTCACCCTGCATTTAAATTCAGGGAGGTAACAATGCCCTAATTCATGTGACGAAACAAAAGGGAAGGGTCTCAATGAAATCCGAATGCAAGTGATCACAGGAGACACATTTGAAATGCATGATAATACCAGGTGTAAACGACAGGGGTTTAGCCAACAGATGGGCCTGACAGGCAGGTCCGCCAACTATCATGATATGGCCCCCTAGTTATTGTGCAAATATTATATTTATTAAAGAATAAAATAAATAAAATGACATCTTTGTAAGGCAATTAGGTGTTATCCTGGCTGTACGTCTCAAGCATTTTGCGCCTGTTCGTGTGTTATAATTCAGTTATAATTTGCAGTTGTGTGTTAGAAAATGTTAGAAAAACAGCAGTGATGTTTAAGCAAAATTCTATTAAAAAAATACTTTTAAAAATTTGCATTGACGTGGAAGAGAATCCTTCCTTCAGCCTGCAGGTAACAGCAACACTTTTCAATTCCAAGCCCTGGAGTCTTCGGCTCATTGTGTAACAGGTAAGCCGTTTTGTTTTGAAAATCAGATCTTTTTTTTGTATGTGGATGGGTTGTAGCCAGGGCTTATAACTAACTTTTTGGCCGATGATTAAAGTTACAAAGTTATTCAGAGAAGTGAGTGATTATTATGTCTTTTGTTATTTGATTAACATTAACACAGACAGCATCAGGAATATTAGGCTGCTGTCACTTTAAGACCTGCACGGATCCAATATACTAATACACATTTCTCAACTGTTTATGTTCACTTAAGCTATAACAGACCATATTTACGAGGATAGTTGCCAAAATGGGCCTTTTGACAATTTTGTTTATGTCTGTTAAAGTGCAAGAAAATGTGAAAGAGAGCTCACTTCAGTATTCGTGTGCTGTTTGAGACGTGGCTTTCTGGGCGCACGCTTCGGTAACGAGTAACGAATTGAGTTCCCTTTCCCCTTTTTTTCAAGGATTAAGCCGCGTATCCACCGAAATTACCTGGAAACAATTTGTCCCAGGAACTTTTTTCCCCCCAGACCTGTTGCTAGCCGCGTTTCCACCGCGATCTAAAGTACCGTGAAGATTAGGCAAATTAGTCCAGTGACGTAGGACTGCGCGCAACTTTACAGTTCCCACTGGATTTCATCCTCTGAATTTAAGCTTAATAAAGCCTGAACCTCGTCGTTGGTCCATCGGGTGAATTTTTTAAACTTCATTGTTGATTCGAATAGCAGACGACTGTTACTGCATGCACCGCAACAGATCGGTGGTTGAATAAAATGCTGCGTGGAGTCAACCAATCAAAATGCGGCATGAACGCCCAAGTCCCACCCCTGAAAGTTCCTGAACTTTGAAAAAGTACCAGCCTACTAGAGCAGGGACTTTCGGAGGGGGAAATATTTACCCGGAACTTCATTTAGACCCTGGTTCCTGTGGTGTAAACACACCGAGTACCGGCCCAAAGTTCCTAGTTCCTGGGGAAAGTTCTTGCGGTGGAAACGCGGCTTTACACTTTCGTGATAATGCAGTTCTGGCGCATCAAATGTCCTGATCGTCTTTCAAGTTTGTTCACATTCATGTTCTTACAAAACTGCATTGTTAGAATTCTAGTGGTGGGCAGATCGAGGCTTCGTGAAACAATGAAACAGTTGAAGCAAATGTGCCATATTGTGTCGAGGCTTCGAAACAATCCGACACCCGTCTCAACGGTGACACCTAGTGGTCACTTGCAGGTGTTTATCTGAAACAACCTTGACAACAGCCATTACAATTTTTTTGTTTTTTTTATTATTGTATTTTTCTAATATGTGAAGCTTGTAACCTGTAGGCTCCTCACTGTGCATAATGTTATTTTGGTCATGAAAAAGTAGGTAGGAAGCAATATTCTACTACTATTGACCTTATGTAGCCCCGCCCCTTTTCAGCACTGCGCTCGTTGTCTTTTGACTTCCGGTCTGTATTTTCACAGCGATTTTGCGTGTTTATTAATGAACGGCTCGTTTTAAAATCTTCCCGGTCGACTGACATTTGTTTAGTCATCTGCTTTAAACATTACAGTCCTCATGATAACTTTCATTAACTTTACATTAAGTAAATCCACTTCAAAAGCTAATTACTCCTGGACAGCAATGCCATAGAAATATACAGAGCGACCGCAAAACGGAAGTTAAAAGACAATTTTCTAAAGATGGCGGCGCCCTCGTTTCTCTGGCGCATAAGGTCTATACTCTATAGAATTCGTAAAAATGTTACCGGCCAATTTGCACACAAGAATGTTTGTATGTGTGAGGGAGAAAGTGATGCTATTTAGGACTGTCCTCAGGAAGTGAAGTACAGCTCTGCAGCCCCTCTTTTCTCCTCAAGCGCTCTCCTTCCTCCATCTCTACCAGGAGCAAGCTGAAGCTTCTTTGTATTGTTGCTTCTATCTCCTGATCAGTGGCATGTGTCAGAAGATTCTTTCCTCACAGCAGCTAAAAGACAAAATACTAAATTAATAAATACATATACAAATAGTCATCCACCTACTGTAAATAAATGTAGGTAACAAATTAAAATAAGGTTGCTTCGGTTAAATTTTATACAGGAAATGATTGCTTATAATGTGGCACTATTGAATGACCCGCAGGCCGGTCTATCGCACCCCGGTCGCGTCAGTCTGTACTCGCATTCTCAAGTTCAGGGCAGTGAATCAGCAAACATATAACGTTAGGCAAAAGTTAAAGTTCGCTTCAATAAAGAACAAGGTGACATCCCAGTTTGAATTTAGGTATTTAAAAAAGCTCCAAAAAAGAGATGTTCTTCTATTTTTTAAAAGATTGTCATTACATAACCTGCCAAAATAACCTTCGTACCCGCCACGGTCGATTTTTAATCGAGGTTAAGGTTAAATAAAAATACAAAAACAAATAAGAGAGCTGTAAACACATCGCAGGCTTGATCTGTTTCGGCATGAGTGCAAAAGAGAACCCATGTAGTTGCATATCTGCTGTATGTATTACATCTAATGTTAGGTCGTACACAATATTATAGACTGTAAAAAAAAAATAGGGTCGTGACTTGTGCAGAAAATAGCTTCACTTACCTGAACAGCGGCTGGGTTGTCTGACAGACGTCTTCTTCACCGTTCAGCGGGAGAAATTTCAAACGACGCATCACGTGAACCTCATCCACCAACCAGAAAGCTGCTGTTACCGTGGAGATCGCACCAAAATAAACAATAGTTCACTGCACAGATAACTGTAACGTTACATATTTTTAAATAAACTGTTATTTAGAATATATGTAGTAAGTTTTAACATGATTTTGTGGTGCTTAAACTAAAGAGTATGGAAAACTTAGACTATTTTGTATGTGAATTAAGTTTTTTTTTTATTAGAAATTCATAAAAACAAATTAAAATAAATTATTAAAAAAAATGTAACTCAATTGTCATGTTAGGAAAATGTATATTGTTCAGGTCAAATGGATTTTGGAATTTTTAAATGATTATTGAATTTTGTGAACACTGCTGAAAACTAAATGCTATAGTTATTAATTATTTATAATTTTTTTCTGGACATAGCTTTTTTTCACTGACTCATACGTCAATTCATATTATTATTGTTATTAATTATTAAAATCATTACATCTCTTTCGTAGTTTTGATAACTGCACCATCCATGGACAACACTTTAAACTGTTTTATTTCTCCCGTGAAAAATTGTGGTGGTGGGGGACAATCCTTGAATATATAGCGGCCTAAATACTTATAATTGTCCAGTAGCCTACACAAAGTAGCCTATATGGCCCATAATCGCTACACTGATCTGGGCCACACACCTCCCATCCACAATCGGCCCAAATGTTGTCTGCCGTCATGCATGCAGTGCCATCATTGCCACACATGGCCCACAGTTGGCTGACATGATGCATGCCAGTGCCGGCAACACGCCAGCAGTGCCATGATGAGACCACATTTGGGCCAAGTCTGTTGTGGGTTTTGGTGAGTGTTAATTTTAGGCCCTGGTTGTAGCTATTCTAGGTGCTGTTGTTTGTTGATGTTGTATGACTTAATTCACAATTGATTAAGTTCACGTCTGTGTTTTGTAGAATTGAACAGACGTGAGAGATTCGTTCTACACATTCTGTTCTAACTTTATAGTTAAGACGAGTATGTAATCTGCAACAGTATTTATTGCTTGGGCCAGTCATAAATACATTTTAGTTGCATGCTTTTTCCCTACGCACTTACGAACGTGTTTGTGACGAAGACGTGGTAGTTTTACTGTACTGTACATGTGTTCTACGGTTTATTTCAATAAAAAATAAAACCTGAATATTAAATGTGTTAGTTTGCTTTTGGCTATAATGAATACGTAGGAAAGTGAAGGACCCTACATGAAAGTGCCAGCTCACTTTGGCCCAGGCATAAATGCTCATTATGTGGCTCAACTGTAGTGCGTCTTGGCTGACCACTTGTGATCGGATCACCGAAAACACATCTCAGGGCTTTTCTCTCGTTCGCTCTCTCGCCATCAGGGAGCAGCTATCAATATGTGGGAGACTCCCGGCCCCAGGACTAATGGGACTTCTATAGTGTATAGCTATAATGTTTGCTTTGCTTATTTACATGTACGTTTATGTAAAGTGTGTAAAAGTGCTATTAACAACTGCATGCTGGTCATGTGATGTCAACATGGGGCGGCCTGCTTCATGTAGAAAACATGAAAACACTGTCTGGGGCAAGATACTTCATTTAAATCATAAAGCAAAGCACCACCTTTAATATATATATATATATATATATATATATATATATATATATATATAACCTTTATTTAAACAGGAAAAGTCCCATTGAGACACAGTCTCTTTTACAAGTGAGTCCTGTATAGCACGTTCAATCATAGGTTGCAAGACAATAAAATTACAATATAAAATACAAAGCAGATTTACACAAAATATACAAAATATTTGCATGTGAAGAGGTTATAATATGTAAACAAACGAAATAAGGGCTAGAAGTCAATATCCACCCACCATTAATTAAAACAATTGCACATTAATACTGAATCGTATGCACACAGTTTTATGTAGAATATGACAGGAAAAGATTTTTGTATCTGAATCATATTCCAGATGAGCATTAACCCTCAAAAGTATATTATCTGGCTGCCTGCTTTCAACCGCGGTCTGCCTTCAAAGCTCACGTCTCACTCTCGCTGTCAGCCAATCGGATTGTGCCATGTTGGGACCGATGAACCAATCGCAGCCCATAGCGAGGAGGAAAACTTGTCTCGGATGATTCTCAGGGTGTAAATTGTTGCGTGTTGCGATGGGAGAAATAAAAGTGGGAAGTGATGAACAATAGAGCGGGCTGTTTCCGGGAGGCGCCAGAATTCCCGAACAACTTTCGTGCTCTTTGCATACCGATAGTCTGCCAAGCACACAGCTCATTGTTGCCGCACACAGCCCGCTCAGTTCACACCAGCTGCAGGCTTTGTGTCAAATGAGAGTTTTAGGCGAGATCGCCGAAGAGGGAGAATCAAACAGCCGGCGTCCTGTTGTCAAATGATTTGCATACGGACTTCCGCCCCCTGAATTTAGTTTCTGCATCAACTAGCAAAGGCAGAGTGGGCAGACCCGAGCCCTCATTTCAGGCGCAGTATTGCGGACTTGACATTTAAACTCGGTTTAATATTGGACATGAACGGCACACGCGTGTATTTCGGATGGTCCCGATGGATTTGGATTAAACGGAACACTGGGATCTGACACTTGCATTCTGAGAAGCGTTTACTATGCTGGTTATCTGCCGGCTCTTGTGGATGTACCGTGACTGTTTGCGGTTACTTCCCGTGTAGAATTGGGATCTCGCCTTGGACTCAGTTGGGTATTTTGTAGCAGGGAAAAGCTCCTTGGGGCGATGATTTAAAACAGGGGATTCCACGTCAGTTTTGCACTCATCTGTTTGGATCCTAAAGTGGGATACAGCCAGATCCTCCAACCCAGTCCGGTGTATCTGATGTCGGAATGCTCTGATGTCTATTTCAATGTGTCATATTAGAAGAGTTGACCATCTCTTTTGGATGGAGTTTAACCTCACGATCTTCTTTTGACGTCTTGGACAGTGTGGATGCATTTTTAGATCGTTTTTAGGTTGGATTACTTGTTTTTTGCCTACATTTTTACAGGTTGGATCTCGTTTATTTGGGGTATTTAAACTCGCTGCTTTCTGTGTAACTACTGTTGAAATCACACGTTTCATTCTTGTGATTCGTTTTGACGATCCACTGGGTGAAAATACTGTGTGATCTCTTGTTTAATTCATTTATTGTTCGTTGAAAGCTTTTTTTGCACACCATGACTTTCTTGTCCGGGGCAGCGGTTCTGTTGCTGCGTGGACTCGTCATCTCTGCGGTATTGGGCTTAGAGAGTTCATACACGAGTCAACTGTCGAACCGAGTCACTCCTGATCCAGCAGCGGTTGCTCCTACAGGTAAGACCTCTGCATCCTAACAAACCACAAATCTGATCAACCTGCGCTATTCTATACACCAGATACGCATATATAAACGCATATGCTCGATTGTCACTGCTGTTTTGATGAGTGTTAAAGGGAATGTTGACATTGTCACGGCATCATGGGTCCTGATGTGGGCATGGTCTCTCTTATCCTCGCATCGCTTCTGGATGATTCTAGAGAATCGTATCCTTCCTGTATGTGTGACTGTTTACGAAAATGATGAAGGTCAGGACAACATCCACATGGAATTCCTGCTGTTCCACCAATAAACGCTTGGCATGAGAGAGCAGGAGGGAATCCCACAGTCACCAGGCAGCACCTTCATGAAGAGAAACCTCGAGATGGGGTTTTCCATGGCCACTGGCTGATATAATGCATTTTCAAAATTGACATTTATTTTACACAATATTCAGTAAGCAATTGAAACAGTATACATTCAATGGCAAGCCATTTTAACATTTATTGCTTTATTTGGTATCTATTTTTATGTTACTAGTATTTTTATTTTTTTAATAACTAATAAATAATCCAATAGTGACTAGTATCTTTTTCAATAGTAACTTCCATTAAACTAGCACTTATTCTCATAGTGACTAGTGTCTATCCAGCCAGTCACTAGTACTTTTGCTACTAGTCTTTATTGTCTCTCTCTATCCCAATAGTGACAGATAACTATTACATTATGGCTAATTCCTTTTTTTTTTTAAAGTAACTTAAATAGGTTCTAGTATACATTATTTAGTAACTAGCCCAAGACTCAGAAATATCATGGCCAATAAAACTGTAATTTTTAAATCAACTTCTAATATTTGGACTATTATACTATTTCTAGTTGATTATTGCTGGTTTAAAAAGGTTTATGTCAAAACTGATGGGGCAGGAGTCAACCATTCATTGTCTAATGATGGATTCTGAAACGTCCAAATATTGGCAGATTAACTGATGCCCCTGATACACTGGATGTTTATCACAATTGTATACAAGGTTGTCACCATGGGTGGGACAACTGTGAATGTTGTCCTGGGCCCTGTAATGAGGGTGACCCAATAAGGTCTTCTATGCTATAGCCTAGTTTTTAGGAGACGGGGCCCCACTAAAAAAAACAAAAAAACATAGCTTTGGGCTCTGTGAATTTAGTGAAGACTGTATATAATCTCTTCAAATGGACATTTGATCTGCAGAAAGAGATATTCTAGGTCAGTCATGTATCCATCTTTTAGGTCAGACAAATAAAGAAGAAGAGAAAAAGCTAAACTAAGGTTTGAGTTTTTTACCATACTGACATTTAGCATAAACAAACATGACTGTTTCAGTCAGTCAATCAGCCTATTCTGGTTCATAACCCCACAGCTGTTTTCCCAATAAAGTCATGCCTTTAATGACAGTGAATCGTTTCTGACGAGCAGAAGTCTGGTCAGAGCGCTTGCTGAGGACACAGGGTGAGATGACAGATTGCTGTCTGTACAGAGAACTGCTCATGAATGCAATCCAGCATTGATGAATGCAATCCAGATCTGTGGTCATACAGGAATGTAGACTTAATTAGATGGGTAAATAACCTGCATGCGAATGGTAATTGAGTCATCAGAAATTATATCCCTTGGACAAATTATTTCAGCTGGTGCCATAGTTTAGTGCACTCTAATGGACACTTGTAATTTATTGATTAAGGACAACAAGTGCACTACTGTTCCCAGCTGCAACAAACTCCTTGAATTCAGGAAACCCTTAGTTATAATTGTAAGTGCAATGACACTTGGGGTTTTCTTGACTCAGGTAGGGGATTGATGGTGCATTTACAACATTTTGAGCATTAACATACTGTCTTTACCCCTGGGTTTTGTTGCCAAGAAGTCACATTTCAACATAAAGCATGTATTATTACAGTATTAACTGAAAGTCATATAACATTAAAAACCCAACAAGCTCATTGGAAAAACATGCCTGGACTAACTGACATTTCTGCAAAATGATTATTTTGCTGCTTGCACTTTTCGCAACACTTTCAAAGTGAAAAACTAAAATCACGTTCAGTTTTATTCGAAACTGATGAATGTGAATCTGGCAATATTTCATTAAGTTGGTTGTGACAGCTGCCGTGGCAAGTGGCGTTAAAAGGTGAATATGCTCTGTTGTGTTTGAAAATAGCGTATTGTCTACATTAAACCCTATAGTTATTATTAACTGAAAGTGTTAACTAAAAGAAATGTGAGATAAATGCATTTGCTGCAGCAACCAAACCTTTTTTTGCTTGCTTCTACAAGTCTTTGAGCTCTTATATCGTGACGTGTTTTATTGGACTCATACCGAATACTCAAGTGTAGTGCTGTGCCAGGTGAGCTACCAAGCAAGTTTACTATACATACATCAGAAAAGCCAAACGTGGAGCTGGTTATGTGATGCAAACAAATGGATTAGTTTGCAAATCATGCAGTAAAGTGTTTGAGGTCATGACATGGCATTGTGCAAGGAACCATCCGAGAATACGTTATCAATAATCTGCCCCTGTAATCATAATTTGTGTTGAAAGGAATAAAAGTTAAAACTGCAGTGAATTGCATGTATATGTATAATATAGGTTTTTGGAGCAAAAATATAATTGACCATTACACAACCTTTTTACAGCTTGCTTAGGGAGCTGATTTTGTCAATCTTCAAATGAGTCACTATACACACACACACACACACGCACACACACACACACACACGCACACACACACACACACACACACACACACACACACACACACACACACACACACACACACGTTTATTATAAGGACATAAAAATGAGAGGGCATTTTTTTCAGTATTGTACTCAAGCCACTGATGAGTTTAAAGTCCCCCTGTAATCAATAATTGTATCCCTTAAAACTCATCTTTGATCACCAAAAATTACATATTTAAACGTTTTTTCCTGTGAAAAAAATATGTGTGCCTTAAAATAGCTTGAATGTAACTCTACACCCTTACTTCATTTAGTAAATGTGATTCCATGAATATGCTAATTAGCCCCGCCCCCACTCAATTACGGCAGCTCACAGATTCACTTGGCCAACTTACTGAGGTAAACGCTGCACAATGGTATCGCTCTTATGATTAATATGATTATTAATATGGTAATTAATATGATTAGCCTTTTGCTTGACTGTTATCAAACAGCTAACAACGTGTTGCTAATGTCAAACAAACCATGTTCCCGTTCGCCATTTCAGTCTGCCTTCTAACAATCATCAGAAACGCTTTGAACAACTCAGAACGTCAGTGGAGAAAGGCATATAGTTCATCATAACATCGTAATATACATCATACACCCGCTATTGCTAAATCCACCCAATTTTTCATATCAGCAAAAATAGCACGTTGACGTGATTGGTTACAAGGTAGTTTGTGACGTCAGAAACACCAGCGACGGTGTTGACTAATGAAAAATTGGTTTGTCTTAAACCACATTAAACATATAAACAACATTAAAAACTTGATTTTCACCACAGGGGGACTTTAACTGAAGGTTAAATATCAGTGAATGTGTATGTAGTGGCTGTGTTGGCATGCATACTTGTGAATTGTGCTTTACTCGTTAATTTACTGAATATGCACAAGCAACAGTGGATATTAAATTAAATGAACGCTGTCAAACCTGAGCAGTAGGACGTGACACATACAGGGATACATGCAGTCCTGCTAGTCCGGCAGATAAAATTAGTGAGTGACAAATTAAGTGCTTGTCTTGATACATATTTACACAAGCTGCTTTTTTGTGTACTCAAAGTCTCCACTATATCAATAAGGGTGCAGTTGTCATGAGATACAACCATGAGGAATATTTGGACTTCTTGGAGTTCTGTTGCTTAGTAGAACACAGATGAGGTGTCAGATACCCGTAAAAAAAAAAAAAAAATCTACAGTAAAAAACTGGCAGCTGTGGTTGCCAGAACTTCACTGTAAAATACAATTATGATGCTACAAGCTTTATGTGAGGCATTTTGATTACTGTTCCTAACTGTGTATGTAAAATGTCAATATACCATCCTGTTAGAGCTATTAAAATCAGTTTGATACTGTAACATGTGCTGATAATGACGCAGGTGGACTATGAATGGCCACGTGATGACTTATAGGTCATCAAAGTTGCCCTTTAACAGTGTCAGGCAAAAACAACACCACCATGGTAACACACATGATACTAGAATGCACAACATTAGCATAACATTCTGATAACAAAAATAGAAATATAAACAAATTTGATGGTCTGTCCAGGCAATTCTGGGATTGCCCATACATTATAAGGTGATTCATGTATTTTACATACACCTTTGCCTTATGTGTTGCCTATTAAAAATATAATATTTCTCTGTATTGTTGCGATTCATACATTCCAAATATTGTTTACAATATTTCTGTAAAATGACATCTATTGGCTTTTAAAATATATATTTTGTACTGTATATGATATGGTAACTTACAGTGAATCTATAAACGTGTTTTTATGTTGAATTCATGGAGGACTATTTTCATTTTTTATTACTAATGTTTAACATTGTATGTAAAGTTATTTTAGAATGTCAGTGTATATGATTTCAGTTTAAAATGCTAAATGAGAATTTGAGCTGTTGGTATGCATGCACATGTGTAGACGTGTGACGATTCCTCTGGCGGCGTTGTGCTTATGTGCGTGTGTGCTGGGAGTTTGTCTTTGGCCTCTTTGTGTGTCAAACGGCCCCTCTGGTGTTGACCCAACGACCCACTTCCCATCCGGACTGTGGTCATCTGCTGCTTTACAAGCTAGAATAAGCGAGAAAAAGATAGGCTACTGTTACATATTTCACCACAGAATTAAAGAAAGAGCACATAAGTGATTATGAGTAGACTCTGCTTGTGTCTGTGTGAGTGGCATGTGTTAAGCTACTTGTTCACTGAAGGTCTCCCAATTGTAAGCACAGTAATGAAGGAATTTCCTGTCCCACAGATGACTATCATGAAATGAGCTCTGAGTGAAAGGTTGATTGTTTTTGTGTATCTTTCAGATCATTTGAATACGCTTCGTTGTAGAGGCTTAGATGCATTTGTTTATCAGTGTCTTTTTGGTGGCTGTCCCATATTATGATTGTCCTACATGATGAGAGGAGGAACTGGTTACTTTAGGCCATGCTAGGATATTTCAATTGAAACTGACCATTCTAAAATGCGTTGTGCAATCCATTACTCACAGTTCCTTTAGTGCAGGTAATTCGTAGTAATCGTAAACTGTACAACTTTCACCATCCTAGTTGGGATGAAGTTTGTCTGTTGGAACAGCAATTTGTTTTTGTCCAAACAAGGTCATTTTGATCTTGTCCATATAATGCAGTCACTCACTGGCTGTCTGGATTATCCAGGTCATCCCTGGCAAACTTGTAATGACTGTTGTTGATGTGCTTTTTATCTGTTGTTTAATCAGGGTATTAATCAGTCCATAAACCACTGTCATTAAAGTGATAGTTCACCATAAAATTAAGATTCTGACATCATTTACTCCCCCTTAGGACCACTGATAAGGTGGGACAACTGAACTGTTTGTCCCAGGAGGAAAATTGGTAACCAAAACATTTTGGTGACCATTGACTTTCATTCTACGCACATAAAAACACTTAGACATTTCTTAAAGTATCTACTGTTGTGTTCCATACAGGTTTGGAGCTATCCCTTTAAGGGTACTCCCAATGAATGCAGTTCATCCTTCATTCATTCCGTATTTACATTTCTACACCTTGCCCTTTCAGATTCCTTTCAGACAGACAATAGATTCACATACTTTCTCTCTGAGACACTATATATGAGGGTAAAAGTTAAAATGCTAAATTAAAAAAAAACTGTCAAAAACTTTTTTGGACATAAGATAAATTTTCCCACAACATTCCACAATATACACAGATGGATCTAAATCTGGATATCTAGTGGCAACAGCTTTTGCAACAAATCAACTACAAATACGCATCCCTGACCAAAGTTCAGTTTTCACTGCAGAGGCAAATGCTCTATTATTGCCATTGAAGTCCATTGAGATTTCTTTGCAAAATTATTTTTTAATAATAATTCTGATTTATTCAAAATCATATCTTGAAGCATAATCTATAAAAACTGATCACCAAACAGCTGTGAAGATTTTAATCAATTTGTCATCTCTTGAATCAAATATTTTTAATATTATTTTCTCCTGGCCACTCTGGAATCTCTGGAAATGAGCAAGCAAGACCGTGCTGACAAATAACCATTATCTACAGAACCAGTAAAATGCACTATACCTTTCACAGATCTGAGACCAACATTGAATGCATACACCAAAAATAAATGGCAATTGGAATGGGATCAGTGCTTAAACAACAAACTACATTAAATCTTGATTTTGGGAAAAAAAAATAATCCATTTTAATAATCACTGGGATCAAGTCATTTACACATGATGTCGGATAGTAAACTCGAGACTCACAAATAATTTTTTATTATCAGGAGAAAATTCAAGTGTTCATCTTGTCAGAATACACTGTCCATTCAACATATTTTGACTTTAATACTTCTGTAATATTCTGTTGATACATTTGAAAAGGTTTTTAACCAAGTAAATCCAGTCTTAAGGTTTTTAGAAAAAAAAAATATCTTTAACATTTTATTTATTTTTATTTTTGAATAACTAAACTTGGCTCTCGCCATGAACAAGAAAAGAAAGAAAAAAAATGCTAAATCAGATAAGGATTTTTTTTTCATAACTTATTATTTTAAAAGGGGTGATTGATTATGATTTCACTTTTCTAACTTTTCTAAAGTTAGTGTGCAATGTTGCTGTTTGAGCATAAACAACTTATCACCAACCCTACAATTTACATAAACCCCGCCCCCGGAGCACGATTCATAGATGATCAAGACAGAATATGCTAATCAGTGACTAGAAGATAACTACACAAAAGCTACATAAATTCATCAACTAACCATTCAGAAATGTTGTCTACATGTTGTCACTTCTTCTTGAGTCTCTCCATCTTTGTCTTGACTTCGGTTTGAACATAAAAGGCTAAAAGTTTTAGAAAATGTCTGTGTGAGGTAATCTAAGCTGCTAAGAACGAGCTGTTTTAGCTCCGCCCCCTGTGCCGGGAGCAGCAGCTCATTTGCATTTAAAAGGACAGACACAAAAACGGTGCATTTTTGCTCACCCTCAAAAAGTGACCATTTTAACATGCTATATAGAAATATCTGTGGGGTATTTTGAGCTAAAACTTCACATACATACTCTGGGGACATCAGAGACTTATTTTACAGCTTGTGAAAAGGGCATTATATCACCCCTTTAAGAGACTGAAAACAGTTCTCACATTTACCACATTTAGCAGTCGCAGTTCCTCATACAATGGCCCAAGAGGACATTTGACTGACATGTGATGCAACCAATCATAGTTCGTTTTGTTCTGCGTCATGCTTGGGAGGGTGAAAATGTAATAACAGACCTGCGTGCATCTAATAAATTATTTATTCAAGAACGTTTTGCAAATGGAGCTGCAAACTTCACATACTTTTGAAATGCAGGGTTTAGTTGATCCTTGTAAGTGCTCATTGTCACAGTAAACGCGACGGCTTTCTTCTTCCATGAGGGGATTTGGCGTCACGGCGGCTTTGTTTCCAGGCAGGCCGTTAAAGAACGCAACTTGCACATCTCCCGGAAATCCTGTAGAATTTAGCCAATTAGATGAAGACTTCGTAACTTCTGAAGTGTTTCCAATTTTGTGTTCCATATGCATCAGACGTTCGGCCAACGGTCCGTAAGCATGGCGTCTGAGGCTGACACTATCATACAACTAACATAAATCTCTCAGGAGGTCCTTGGAAATCGACTGTTGTTGAATGTTTGTTGAGTTGGCAGATGAAATCCCCTTAGTGATATTCCTGTGAACGTGGCCGTTCTCACATTAAATGCCTTTGTGTATTTAGACTGTTTAGCTTCTCAACAAACAAACTGCCTCTCTGAGGGACACTCTGTCCTGGAAGCATGAGTCTGGGAATTGTAATTTAATGTAACCTTAAAAATGTGTCAGATGATTTTTTTTGTGTCTTTTTCTCTCTAGACAAGAGGTATTATCATTACATAAGTCTGAGGTAGGAAGTAAGCAGTGATGTGAAAGCAGCCTTTCACATGCTGGTTGTGTCACGTCAGCCATTCAATTGTAGACACAGACTTGTAATGCAACATTCTTGTCTTTTGTCTTTTAGTGGGATTGACATCAATGTATTACCAAAAGTTATAGGCTTACAAGTGTACTCCTGTCTCTTGCCTGGAGAACAGCAACAGAATGAATGCTTAGATGGTGTCAGTCTGTGTGTACTACATGTTATATAATGTTTATCATTCTCTAAATAGTGTTATCTGCACAAAAACTGCATCTAAGGGGCATCATAAGCATTTGCATTTACACAAATGCTGAAATAATGTGATGACACAACGGGATCATGCTCATTCAGATGTGATGGTTCAGTATTTAAGAAGGGTCATCTTTCACAATAATCAAAAGACTGCTTAACTTGTTTAGGGCAGCAAGTGAGCCAGGACTGAACCAATTTACACCCCTGTTATTATTAAAGGTAGGATAGGCAATTTCAAACAGGCTAGTAATAGCAAGCTAGCTTTGAAAGCATAAGATCCAACCGTCCCTTTAGAGCGTCTCCAAAGCCACGCCTCCTTCAAAACACATGAACACACACAGCAGCATCTGCAAAGCGTCACGAGACGAGAGACGACGTTAAATTACCTCATGTCTCAAAGCACATAACATTATAATAATAATAACAATAATAACTCACTACCACAAGTGCTCTAGTGGTATCACCTGACTGCTGCAGATTAATTTCAGTGTTGATAGTGTTGACATAGAAACGCATAAATCCGAGTCTGAGGACGTGAACAGCTCCGGGTAGAACGTCACGGGTTGCCATCTTGTAATTACGGTTACAACATGGCGTGAACGCAGCATAAGCTCATTGTTTTGGTTCAGACCAAATGCAATGATCCTGATTCTTCCACAGAAGATACATGTACAGTATATGTTTTAACATTTAGACCACTTCTATTATTGATTGTTATCAGGATGGGAAGAGATTTTCAACCAGTATAACAAAAAGTGTTTATAAAATAAATTGCCTTTAAAATCATAAATTTAAATTGTTCAAAATATAAATTAAATATTAAATTAAAATATTAATTATTCAGTGTTTGCTACATATCATACACTTGATTTACATGTGACAAAATGTAGCTAATTTTCTGTTCTTTTTGTTCGGACTAGAACAGTTTTTTTTTCTTTTTCTATTCTTATTTTTTTTATGGAATGTTGCAGTGTTTAATATAAATAATATGCACAGTACAATCAATTTCCTATGGATATTTCCAATTTCACTTTCAATAAGCCGGTTCACCCAGATATACATCACACTTGGGAATAAAAGACGGTCGCAATTTCCGTTTCATGCTGACTTAAATGTTTTAGATGCTCGAGTTTAGCTGTCACTTGTTACTCCTCTTTGTGTCCATTGCAAAGTAGCAGTCTCTCAGTAATAGCAGCAGCACCGCCGTTGTGTTGCAACACTGTTGTCCCTTTACATTTCCATTAATTTGTCTGTTAATCTCTTTATCTGGTCTTATTAAAAGGAACTCTGTGCCAGAGCAGTTGTTTTCCATAGACATTGTCTCAAAACAAACAGAGCTATTAAGGCTCTGGAAGCAGCATCAGAGCACCTTCAATATGCAGGGCTGAGGTGGATCAGAGCTGGTATGTTATAGTTCTGTTTTTATGCAACAGTTCTGTTTTGTTGCAACATTTTATATTTTACACCCCCCCCCCCCCCCCCCCCAACCCTGATTGCCTTCACAATGCTGAAACAAATATACTAACCCCTTACCCTAACCTACAACCTAACCTATCATACCTGTCAACCCTCCTGTTTTTCCTGGGATTCTTCATTGGTTAAGGTTACTTAACCCCGGTTACTTAAAAGCATTTACTCATCTCACTTGCACAAAAACAGATTCAGTATTCCAATTAAATTTTAAATTACATGAATATACTTTATGCATTTAATCTCACTTTATTAACCAATGTCTGTTATCCAATTAAACCATTCTAATAAGGATTTGCAGCGTGTTTCTGTATTTGGTTGCATTGTGAGAATTTGCAGAGCATGTTGTCAAACTGATGAAGATGTTTTCTTAATTTGCTGGTGTTTTCTTCAGTTGCAGAATGTTAAACTCTTGGCCTTCATAATTTAGGCTATGTATTAGGTTGATCAAACTTGATTAAAACAATATTTAAACTCCATAACCTTAGACCTAATGCTTATTTCACAAATTCTTGAACCAGCAAATCACAAAGAGCATTCTGGGATGAGCGAGCGGCATTGAATGGACTGAGCAAGCAGAGGTGAATCTTCAGAAAGGCGCTCTCCACTCGGGAGGAAATATTTCCGTTCCACTCACATGCTCTCGTTGGTGATAGCAGCGATTTCCAGTTTCTAGTTGTGTACGGGTTTAGCGGTCGGTCTTCTTTTTTTGGGTTTTGCTGAAGAAAGAAATCCATACAGGTTTGAAACAACATGAGGCTGCTATTATATGTTCACATTTTCCAAGTTTAATATTATCAAATGACAACTGATCGCTGTCCAAACTTGGGTGCTAGAACTAGACGTCATAACCTAGACTGCCCTGACAGTTTTTTTTAAGGGTCTGATCATGCTTTCCGATTAAATCTAGTGGAACACATTCACACACGTCTGCTCAGATGGAACACTAGATGCCATCAATTCCTTTGGTTACTCAGTAACAGTTTGAGAATATCCTGCATGTCTGATATCTACCATCATCACTACAGTATGACAGACACTATTTATCTTGAGGTAATTAAAGGAGCCATGGCCTGTAATTTTCACTTTTCCACGAGAAAAAATGTATGTTATGATTGCCTAACGATTATACACTGGCCGGGAAGCCGATATTTAAAAGTGAAGCGTTTGTTTACCCCTGGGTTCGTCAACCAGCCCACGTGCACGCGCACTCAAATACGTGATGTTAATTTCTGCGCCGACTTGACGTCAAGTCGACGCAGGATATACCATATATGGACACCGCAGACCTATTCTGCAGGAAGCCCGCCCTGCCCCTCTCCCCCTCATATTCAGTCGAGCGCCGCCATTACTGAATTCCGATTCGAAGTACGCACTCGACCGTGAAAGATGCAGAAACGTTCACAACTTGCGCCATGATGTCATTTTGGAATGATATGCTGAAGCGTTACCTGCGGTGTCAACCCCCCTCCTTCCTGCCACCAATCAACGCGCCCCTCATTTGCATTATTACAATGACCGTCCACGACAGCCAAAATATCGCATCAGATCTCGCGAGACAATAATGCCTTCAGAAATAAGGGTCAGAGGAGCTGAAGTATGTGCTCCAGGCTAACACTGATTCAATTGAAAATAAGGTTTTTATGCGGGTACTCTATAATATTCTTGTCCATAAGTATAACAGTGTAAGTCTATTTAATTTGTTCTGTTATATTATCTATCAGGCAATATCGTAATCGTACGATATTCGTAAGCCTGATCAAGAATCATAGTAACATTCCTACTAAACGAAGTGCACTAGAGGTGTAATTTAAAGCAACACTAAGGAACATTTTTTACCTTAAAATAATGTTTCCAAAATCGTATCAGTGATTCATCAAGTCGTAACAGGGTGAAAGGCACTTCTGGATTTGCTTTGCGGCCCTATATCTGCTATAACCGCACTATGCAAGTTTGCCAAACCGGGTCGCGTTTCTGTAGTTCGAATGAGACATAAGAAAACTACAAATTTGACTTGCTTTACGTCAAGCGTTACAATAGTCATTATTTAGTTTTCCTTCGTTTCTGATGTCGCAATACATCATACTTTCATGAAATCATGCATCATACTCTACCTTGTCAGTGGACATCGTTCATTCCAAAGCCGGTGCTGGATAAACAGCGAGCGTGCGTGCGACAGTAGCTGCGGGCGGCGAAATTATTTACGACAGCGGTAATGAACAATTCCGCTTCCAACCTGTAGGGCGACCGAAGAGGAAAAGTTCCTTAGTGTCGCTTTAAGCTGCAAGATAAGTTGTCTAAGTTTAATACTTAGAATAAGAGGTCTGTTTAAATAATAATCCAAATGAGCAATGGTAATATTTTCCTTTGCAAACATGAATAATAAAATCTCCAGATCTTCAGTCTGTTAGGATCCTTGTGAATAAAGCAGTTAAGATCCACATACTGTAATTGCACATATTCTCATGTGTCTCTGATGGGACCCCAGACACTGTTGTGCTTATCTAAGGCCAGAGTGGCCTCTTTTATGAATAAAATGGCAAGAGTAATGTTTTAATTTAACCGCAACAATTCTCTGAAGCCTTGCATCGTCCAACTGGTATCTCAGATCATGCAGAAAATTGTCCCCAATGGGAATGTAGGTCACTGTATTGAGCTGGACTGTGCAGCTTGTTTTGTGCCATTCTCAGAGGAACTGAAGGAGCTCTTTGTGATACGCTGCATGTAGCTGTGAGGTTTTCTTGTCATTTCTAGTCTGGTCTGACTAGCTGCTTTCACAATGTGATGGGTGCATTTCAGGATACTGGTGTAAATACACTCTAGTGAAATGACTCATTTTGTAGTGGAAGACACAAGAAAATTGCTGAAAGTGCAAAAACAAAAAAATGAAGACATACAGGTGGTAAGAAAAATAAACACAAATGCATACTTCCTCCTGTCTGAAGTATGTTTATGTATGTTTATTTGGCTCACTGCCTAGCCATGTCTTTATGGATTTTGTTCGCACTTCTCATTGATTCTACTATGTCTCAGTCAGAGTTTCTACAGTATAATGCAAACATACTGAACAAATTAATGACTTACAGGTTTGGGCAAAACTCAAGAGTTTAAAATTTGACAACTTGTCGATTCATGAGATTCCACACAGGAATCATAGTTTTTCGGGGAAACAAGTACTTGAGGAAAGAGATGTGAACAAGATGTAAATCTTATGGTATTTTTTAAAATAATTACGGTATTTTTGTGCTTTGGTACAGTCAAAACAATTACATACAGCATCTTTAACTTGTGTGTAGTAATAACTGAATGTTATATGTAGCCTATATTGCAATTCATAATGAAAAATTAAATGCATTATTAAAAACTACACTTCTTTGAATATCCTTTTATTTTAATTCCACTTTAAAATGCAAATTATAATTTCGCATCCTGTTTGCTAACTCAGTTCAAATTCATGAATGGATTTGCAGTTTCACTAGAATTCTCAGTTTATTTCCGAATGGCTTGTAACCCTGATGATTTGGGGTTGTGATATATTTAGAACAATATAACACAGGTATCATATCGTGGAGCCTGAAAACATGCCAAGCACTCAGCTGTGACATCCGCTGGCATGATGCTAAAAGGGAATGACATGAAGGTGCTAAGACCCTCTACAGAGGATGATAAAGACACTTTATAGTCCACCTGTGGTCCCTAGATTACATGCCCATGATCTCTTTATACACACACACACACACACACACTCATTTACACATTCACACAGAATGCAAGCTGTCCATAAAAGCAGATATTTTCTTATATAGATTCAGTGAGCTGCTTGGTGTAATTTCTCCTTTTGTAAAGCTCATGTTACATTAGTCTCTGTTCATTCTTTTCTGTATTTATAGCTGCCTGCATCAGAATGTCTCAAATGTCCACCGTCACTGTCATTTTGCGAGTGAAACAGAACTGTTCAAACATCTGTATCAGGTTTATTTACATTGGTTGCTTTATTAATAATATAAGTGTCAGGCATCACAAAAAGCCAAGAGAGAGTAGTTGTGTGTATTCATTGGAAGACTGGATGGAAAACTGGCCACTGCTCACGTCTATCACAACAGATTGCCATGGTGTTATACTTTCAAGGTGCATGAGAGACATTAGTCACACTGAAAAAAATAAAATGGTGTTGGAACAATTTAGTGGCCAAAAAAAAAGGCAAATCGAGCATTGAATTAAATATAATTTTGAATTTGAAAGACTAAATTACTATTTTCTTGTAAAACTTACTCCAATAATCTTTGTTTTATTTACTTATTTACAAATAAACAAACATAAACTTTTGATAAAATAAACCAAAAAATTTTTTTTAGAAACATATATGTATTATGAAAGCTTGAAGTGGTGCTGTTAACATTTGAGATGAAGGGATGTTTCGGATGAAAGGAATAGGGGCAGCCTCTCATTTCAGGGACTTTCCTTTTTCTTCAGGGTCAGAGAGAGAGAGAGAGAGAGAGAGAGAGAGACTGTTGCTCTGTGGGTCTTACTGTACATCTCGTCTCTGTAAACAAGACCAACACAGAAAGATACAGAATGCTCACAAAGGGTGTGTTCTATGAAAAACAAAAAAAACAAAACAAAAACCTGTCACTTGTCTGTCACTAAACAAACAACCTGCTCATTAACCATAGAAAGCAATCGAGAAAAATGTATGTCACATTGGCACGCTCTCAGTTCCTTTATCTCTAACTTCAATGACTGGCTCTCAACCCTTCTACAGTATGTGGCAGAGACATCACTTTCTTTTTTATCAGACCCAGTATTCCTCAAAATGTTTTCTTATGCTTTTATCGTGAGTATTTCAGGAGTGGCACTAGTATAATATCAGCTGATAATACACAATATATTCTTCTCTCACAGCTTTTCAGCAAGTATCGCCACCATACAGTTTTTTTTTAGATTTCTATTTGAAATAAATGCTGCTCTTTTGAACCTTGTATTCATCAGAGCGTCTTGAAAAAATGTTTCCACAAAAATAAGCATCAAAACTGTAACCGTTGGTAATAAAAAATGTTTCTTGAGCACCAAATCATCTTATCAGAATGATTTCTGAAGGATCATGTGACACTGAAGACTGTAATGTAATGATCGCTGAAAATTCAGCTTTGCCATCACATTTTAAAATAATATATTCAAATAGAAAACATTTATTTCACAATATTACTGTTTTTACTGTACTGTACAGCGTTGGTGAACATAAGAGACTTTAAAATGTTTCAGTGTTTAATGTTTCAAAAGCATTTTACAGACTCCAAACTTTTGGGCCGCTTATCCGGCTTCACAAACCGCTAGAGTTACACATTCTGTATCTGTGTTGCCATGTGCTGCACTTCCGCTATAACTCTGTTCGGCTAATTGATCGTGGATAGACTGAAGGCTTAATTATTCCACTGGTGCCTAAGATGTGGTCAAAGGTTAAATCCATCATGCTCTGATGTCATCTCTTTGGACAGTGAGCGAGGTGTGTGCTGTCATAATGATGAAATACTGTGTTATAGTGGCGTTTTATCATCAAATTAAATCAAATGCACTATCATGCTGGATGCCGCATATTACATCCATATAAGATATAGACACTATACTGCAGGTCACACAGAGATTCCGGAAAACGCACTAATAATATGTCCAGGGATTCACACTACCAGTGATTTTCTGGAATCTGTGCGTGCGTTCACACACATCCCGCAAAGATCCCGGGACGTGTGTACATTCACACAGAAGACACTCTAGCATATCTATGGTAATTTTCTGGGATCAACGCTTTGTGTGAAAGGGGATTTAGTTCACAAGTTCACACTTGGCATGTTTGGTTCGATTAAAACAAACTCTGGTGCGATTGCTCTGTTAGTGCAGTTCATTTGAATAAGCGTGAATGCTGCCATCCGTGCGCTGGTGCGCACCAAACAAGAGAACTGAGGCCGCTGAAAATCTGGGTATCGGTCCGCTTCCAAATTAACTCTGGTGCGGTTCAAATGAAATATGAACACAACACTGACCAAAGACATGTAAGCGAACCAAAAATGGGACATAATGTCACAAGATGTGACCTTAAAAGGACATAATGCTGAAGCATACCTGTTTTTTCTCATTATAGTCACGATGTTGCCCATCACAGTTTGGTACAGGCATCAGAACCACGTCTCCTTGCAGCACATCTTCGTATGTGTGTGTGACAGAGGGATTCCTGCTGCTGTTTTGACTTAATAAGCTCTTCACGAGTTCTCAGCTGGTCAAAATACCATCATATGTAGGCTACGCACATACAACGAGCGCATTTATCCCAGCACACAGCATTGTTCGTCGCAAAATATACATAATAAAAAGCCGACCAATCAGGTTGTGGACGTATCCCTATGCCTTTAGGTTCGGTGTTGAAATGCCAGTGTGAACGCTAAGTGTTTTTTTTTTTTTGTTTTTTTTTGGACCAAACGTACCAAGCAAACCGAACTACAGGTGTGAACACACCCTTAATCTGCAGTCTGCCACATTCACATTGAAATATAATGTTTCAGCTACTTGCAATGCTATTGCACCATCTGTACCTTCTCAATCTCATGAAATTTTATGTCGACTTGCCATCAGACCGCTATTGAAGTCATTGAATAAGTGGCAGAATTTCTTCAACAATTGGGATAAATTAAGCCCAGATGCTCTTGTGGGAAAATTGACAAGAAATTCCTGGACTTAAGCCTTTTATGAAGCTAAAATGGAAATCAAAAAGGAGTGAAACTGTAGGCAGATTTTGTAAGGTCTGATTGTGTTTATAGCTCATATTGTATCATACTGTAGGTGACGTATTTCCCTGTATAACTGCTGAAGTCATATTTGTGTTGGTGGTATTTTAGAGAATCTGTAGGAGAGTTTGCAGGAAGTGGTTCCAAACAAACAGGAAGTCACAGTTCTCAAACAGGAACTCGAGCCTACTCACAATATTCATGATGTTACTGAAATCAACAATGATTATGCTATTTCGAGAAAAGTCAGACTAATAGAGAACTGTTTGACTAGAGCTGTTTCTTATGTCAACATAAATGCAAATATCATCGTAACCAAATGCTTTTAGTGTATACAAATGTTAACCAGGCATGTGTTTTTATATTTAGAAAACTATTCAAAGTATGTTTTGTATCTACAGTATTGCTTGTTTACCCCCCTTTTTTTAATATAAGACCACCGGGCAGTATATTTAGACCTGGTTTCACAGACAGGGCTTAGATTAAGCCTGGAGTAGGCCTTAGTTTAATTAGGACATTTAAGTAGCTTTTACAAACGTGCCTTAGAAAACAAAACAAAACATGGTGTGCATTTTGAGGCAAAACAATGGGACTGACAAGATGTGTCAGTGCAAGTTGCTTTCCGTTTCGACAGCTCAAACATGCATTTTTGTCTGGGACTAGGTTTAAGCCTTGTCTGTAAAACCGGACATTACGGTCCTGACTTTACATGTTTCCTCTTACACCTAAACCAGCGGTTCACACATCTGTAACATACTTTACCAAACACTCATCAGGTCATGTGACTTCATTGTGTCCATCTCAATGCAGTATTTTAAACTCATACAGAACTCAACAGTATGAATGGGGTAAATCTTACAATACGTTTTTATGTCTTTTTTTAGAGACTGAATATTATTGTTGCAAATTGTATTTATTTAAATGTCACTACATTAATATTATGTTGCTAGCCAACATACTGTAGATGAAAAACTTGAGATAATCTTGAAATCATCAGTTAGAGTGGGTTGAAAATTAATACATTTGAATTATTATATTATATTATAATAATTTTTCATTCATTTCCAGTTGTTACTGTACATTAAATACTTATTACTTTATTCATGTAAAGAAAGCATTTCTGGTGCATAAAATTACTAAAAGTAAAATGTAGCCTATAATATTTAGTGGTGGGGCCAATGAAACTGATGGCAGGGCAAACAATCTAGCAATGATCTACCCGGTCTTAGTCGACTTGCTATGACCCCTTTGACTTTTTGACTGTCATTTCAGACTTCTGCATTTGCCATTAGGTCATGAAGGTATGTGGGTAGACCTCCTCCCCTCTGACTGACTGATCTTAAAAGAGAAGTTCTCTCAGGCAGTTCATCACTGGATGTCCTGTCTTTATGTTTAAGTCCTATGTGACTAATATCTCTACACATCATCTGCAAACACAAACGGATGACGTGTGGTTCTTCTTCCTCTCATGAATGTGCACTTCTCTCTTTCCTCTTAGTGCAAACACTGATCTTCACTCTTCAGTGTTGCTTATACAATCACAGATAAGTATCTGCTCTAATTAAAACGGTCTCTCTGCTTTGGTGGTTAGCCACTCAGGTCTTCGGGTTTCACCTTCAATCCGCACATTCCCACTGTAATGGCGCACAAGCTCTGTCTCCTTTTCTGGAAGTCTGAACTCCTGGATTGTGAGCCTTGTCAGATTTTGAGGGGGAAAAAAATATTTTAACACACTTATGCAATGTCATAAGCAGAGGATTATAGGTGCCCCATCCGTGGAGGAATAATATGCCTTTTTATGGAGGTTCAGAAAGACAGGAGCAAAGGGGATTTAATAGATTTGGTGAATGTAGTTTTCACACCCATGTATAGAAAAGTGTCTTTCTGTTTTTATACTGGTATTGCGATTTTGGTGATCTTGCTATTTTAAAACGGAAGCTTGGAAATGCAGAAAAATAAAATGAGGTCAAGATCTGTGTGTATAACAGGGAATTTTGTCTTTTTGTGTTGTGCAGTTTAAGATTTGGATTGAGTAACATGCATAATGTGCGTTTGATGTATGCATGAACTACACCAAACTCTTAAAAATAAAGCTCCCAAAAGGGAAACCTCATTTTCATAATTTTTTTGAACCTCAATTTTTTTTTTCAAACTCAATTTTCTGAATCATTTAGTGTGCCTAAAGTCCACCCCTTTCTTACAGTCAACCTCAAGCTCACATTCAGATCTGCCTCCATCTAATCATCAACGATGGATAGAACCAATTCCATGCCCTACATTTTTTTTAATAATACATTTCATTCCACATTACAATATGGAAGAAAATACCAGTAATCTTTTCTGTAATCAGAACTTTAATATTGCAATGTATATTTATATTTCAATAATACATTGCACTGTATTCATTTTCATCTTTGATATATAAGTTTAATTATTATTATTTTTTAATATGTTATCTTGTGCAGTCAATGTGGATTGCTGAATTTGGTTGTGTAACTTTTACAGTAAATATAAAGTAATGAAACTGCAAAAGCAACACGATTGTTTTACCTATAGTATGTCGACATGTTGTGATATTAGAAGCATGAGAAAACAATGGAGATCCAAAACTAACAGAGACCCCTGATCCAGAACTGGTTAGGCTACTATTCCCGTTCCATGACAGCATCTCGGAGCAGAGTTTGCTGGGAAAGACACATGAGAGTTTTTCTCTCTTTCTTTGAGGTAATGTTAGCAGCAAGGTGATATATACTGAAAGACGCATTTCATTGCATTTCTTGTTTGACTGGACTTCTCACCCTCTCAGCTTACGGTCTCTAGAGAGGCCCAGTGTGTGTGTGTTGGACAGAAAGAGATTGTCTCACTTTCTGTCAGCCTGTCAGCTTCCTTTTGGGTTCCACATTCAGAAACTCTTTGAGTGCTCATATCACATTTAATTCTACTCACATTGTTTCTATCCCGACATATTTCCTCTGAAAGCCGATGGAAGTGAGAAGCTATGTGTTTCAGCAGTGTGCCTGCTTCTGTTCAAGCGAGACATCCAACAGTAATCCGAGTGTCCCAAGCACATATCAGATCTCTCACAGTATGCATTTACTTTACACGTTGCTTTCTCTCTTGCAATTCTGTAATTACCAGTTAGATTAAAAGGGCAGCATGGTTGTGGAAAATGTTGTGTGATTGTGTTCTGAACTGAATGCAAATTTATTTTACATTTAGCCCTATCATTATCTAGAGAGATGCATACACTGTCTGAAAAAATATGCAAACATTTTACCTTTAGGGCAGGGCTGGGCAACTCTGGCCCTCGAGAACCATTTCGTTCCAACCCTGATCAAACTCATCTACCTGTCGGTTTTTAGTAATCCTGAAGAACTTGATTAGCTTGTTCAGGTGTGTTTGATTAGGGTCGGAGCAAAACTCTGCAGGAAAATGGATCTTGAGGGCCAGAGTGGTCCTGCCCTGCTTTAGGGTACAGATTGTCACGGCGGCAGTACACTTAGAGGGACAAATTTGTCCCTTATCTTCCTCTAAAGGTGCATATTAGTACCTTTGAGTAGTAATAATGTGTACTACTATGTTAAAGGTTACTACTACGAAGGCCCGGATAAACTTAACAACAATATTCTTTAAGAGTCCTGCACCAGTGACAAGCTGTTGTACCTAGGGCTGGGTGTCGAGTTCAATACTGTTTAGGCACCGACCGAATTGCCTCAAAATTTGCTCCGTCTTCAACTGCAAGGAGAACTGGAGCTTGTCACAAATGAACCAAAACTCAGCATATAGGCTACTTGCCTCACAGACATGAGAAATATGCATATAGAGAGCTTGAAATGTCTAACTTTTAAATGAACCAATTTGACTGAGACTGCCGACACTGACTCAGAAAACACTAGTTTATTAATAAACAATTATAATGTGTCCTTGCTATTTTTTCCCCGACACATTCATAATCATTAGGCTACTTTTGCCAGTGCTTTGCGGCAAGCTTTATGCGTGCGCTTGAGCGCAAGTAGTTTTTTTTAACTTAACCCAGCCTTAGTTGTACCCTTAAAGGTACAATTTCTGTCAATTTTGAGTGTAAGCAGCATGAAAATTATTTATTTATTTATTTAATAAAATATTTTAGAATGTATTATTTTATTAAGTAACAAAAAAAATATATATATATTTTTAAAATAAAGTGAAATGAAATGTACTTATTTATTAATTATTTTCATTCTAGTGACCTATTTTTAAAGTCTTGTGACCTATCCAAGGGTCCCAGAATTTGAAATCTGTACACTGCATTAGAAATTTATATATATATTATGATATATTTATGTATAGACATTTGTAATTTTTCAGTTGAAAAATGATTTCCTTCACCATTAAAAATAGACTGAGGAATAATTGATCAGACGGGGATCTGTGGCATGTCATTCGTAGCTTAAGTAAAAAGTGGCTTTTGAAGATTTTTTGAGGACTCTAGTTTCTCTTGCCTTTTATATCATGGAAAGAAAGTTTTAGCAAAAGTGGCGGTTTATCTTTTATCTGTAACTTGTGCCTCCTGCCTCTGTCATTTCAAAGGTTTGTGTATGTGTGTGTGTATTTCTCATGGAGGCCCGTACTGTTCTTTGTCATTTAGATAAACCACTTCCTGACAACTGGAAACAAAAATCTATTTATAGCTTTGTGTGTCCTAATTCCACTCATTTTGTTCTTCAGAACTATTTTTGCTACATGGTTTTATTTATTCTCCCCCTCACCGTGTCACTTCCTGCCACATCCTGTACGTATTAGGTGAGGTTTGTTAGTAAGTTCAGCAATGTCACCTGAATGAAAAGTGACCTGCACATCATCAGCAATCTTTTTTTGTTTTCTTTGCTAATCTAAACATGTTGTTAAAAGCTTTTAATGATACGTACAGTGGACTCCAAAAGTAGGACACTACTATTTGAAATGCTCCTATTTTGAATCCTTTTTTTAATTTAATACAATTTGTCATTACACATGACCAACAATTTTCTGAAAAGTAAACACATTTCAGAATGTTTAATGACAGCGGCACTCGAACTGCATGAACTTTTGCGTCAAAAACTTTTGCGTTTTCGCTGTTCTCTAGCATTATAAAACAACTCCTCCAAAGAGCATATTGTGCTTGGAATGGAAGGAAGAATATGTCTGTACAAATACTCACCTGATCTATGTCACTAATTCACTCGACATACGAATATGTCTCATTAATTTACAGTATAACATAACAGTTTTCATTTTTCCACAATCTTTTTCATGTTTTAATCAAACAAAACCCCACATTTTCAAAGTTTGGACCCTACTGTTTGACAAACCGTATTTGTAATTGTTAGACATTACTTGTTGTCACAGTGTTCCTGTGATGTCACCCATCAGCTCAAGTGAGTTCTATGCAAAAAAAAACACACATGGAAATGAGGGTGGATAGGGACATCTGGCACACAAATATGATTATGCAATCCGATGGGGGAACACATGCAAGGCATAATGCAAATACTAAGAGAAGACCTTCTTTTGTTTAATTTTGTTTAGCAGCATTTTGCATTTTAAATTTTATTGAGGAGGGTTAAATTTGCTTCGTCACCTTACATATAAAGTAGGGCTGTCAAAAGATTAATTGCGATTAATCGCATCCAAAATAAAAGTTTGTGTTTAAATAATATATGTGAGTGTACTGTGTATAATTAAATTTGTATCTAGAAATACACACACATGCATGTATATATTTAAGAAAAATGTGTTATTTTTATATATAAAAAAATTATATTTATATATAATATAAATTATATATAAATATATACAGTATATGTATGCAAATATTTCTTAAATATATACATGCATGTGTGTGTATTTATATATACAAAATAATTATACACAGTACACACACATATATTATTTAAACACAAACTTTTATTTTGGATGTGATTAATCGCGATTAATCTTTTGACAGCCCTAATATAAAGATGTAGTCAAGTCCTACTTAAGTGGGTTAAAAACACTTAACACTTAAGTCTTAATGTTGACTATTAATACATTTCATGTAATTGTAAACAACATGCAATTAAAGGGATAGTTCACCCAAAAATGAAAATTCTGTCATCATTTACTCACCCTCAAGTTGTTCCACACCTGTATGAATTTCTTTCATTTGTTGAACACAAAAGAATATATTCTGAAGAATGTCTGTAACCAAAAAGTTGATGAACCCCATTGACTTCCATAGTATTTTTTCCCCAATACTATGGAAGTCAATGGGGTCCATCAGATGTTTGGTTACCGACATTCTTCAAAATATCTTTTTGTCTAATGTAAGAAATAAACTTCATTTTTGGGTGAACTATCCCTTTAAGAAAACATTAAATTCAGTTTGCACTTTAGTAATTTCCTTTAAGTATATTATTTCCGTAGTAAGTACTCTTTTTAAAAAATAAAAGTGTACTTCTTTTTCACAAGGGAATGAATGGCTCCCTGGTGTTCGAGAAAAACATCTTTGAGGACAAAATGTTTGTTTTTAATATTTTTTTTAATGTTATCGTGAAAAGTGTTATTGACATTTTACATATAATTAACAATTTACAAATAACTTTACAAATTGCAATATTTCAACAAATTTACAAATGAATTTAAATTGAATTTAGGCCATTAAATATAACTTTGCTGTAATAGTGACAACAAATTTTCTAATACATTTAAATTGAATATAGGCCCATACAGTACACATAACCTTGATGCAAAAGTTTGTAGAATAAAGATTCTTAATTATAATAAGTCAGTTTTTCAGATGATATTTTAATTATAGTAAGTTTTATTTTTTCATAATATCATACTCATTCTCATATAGTATACATGGGTCTTTATACAAGCACATATATAGCTGCCTTTATATTTTAGGAAGAATATCATGTATTTAAAAAACAAAATTCTGTTTAATCTGTCTGTCTCTTGGGAAATATACTTATACTTCTCAGTGATGTGTGCCGTTTCATCCAATCAGGGCTCTTTCCCAGTAATAGTTTGTTAAAACAGGATTGATTCGCCTTCCTTCACACGTCTTCTCTTAAATAAGAGCCATGATGTGATCCAACCGAATACCAGCACCATTTGCCATATCAACAGTCTGCAACCTAATAAGCGTGTCAAGACCGGTGAAAGCACACCACTGTAAACAGAACCCTACAGATGCCCAGACATGCACATGCTCGCACGTACAGACAGTTCGATTAAAAACTTGATGAGTAATATTATTTAGCAATCAACAGTAGAAAGTCTTGTTTACATAGGCATGAAAATTGCCATGTATGTCTGGGTGTGCAATAAACTTGGAATGAACTGTGTAGAAAAGCAGAAGTTTAATGCTGAGTTTAAATATGTACAAAGGTTAATTGTGTATCTTTTCCTGCAGACCCGTGTTTGACAGTCATCCCTCCGTGTATGAACGAAGCCGACCGCTTCAGTTTAGAGGCGCTTCGGCACATTCACAAGCAGCTAGACGATGACAACGATGGAGGAATTGAAGTGAATGAGAGTGTGGAGGTGAGCATATGTCATTTAGACCTGGGAAATTGTGTTGTGCCTGTCATTTAATACAGTAATGCATTTGTTGGAGTGGGGAGAGGGCATGTTTATATATGTGTGTGCATGCATTTTGTGAGGGGGTCGAGGGGGCTTAAAAACAGGTTACTAAAGCTTAAACCTACCAGGGACCTCAAAGGGCAAAGTTGACATTGATTCTTGCCTGCAAGAAGAGACCATTGACATATGAGTACTTCTCCCATAGGGCTACTATATTACTGTGTGTGTGTTGGTTTTCATGATGAAAAATCCTTGCATAATTTGCTTCATGAGATGTTAAAGCTTTATGTCACATGCATGTGTCACATACATATGCATGTCTTCCTAAACGTGATCGAAACATGCAACACATTCTGTACCAGTTAAATATAATCTTGACTTTGACATGATTTATGTGACCATACATGCTAATTGCCATTTTGTTTCACAGAAACATTAGATGGATACAAATCTTTTCCAATAAAAGGAATCCACAATCATGAATATTTATGTGGAATTATAAGACTTCATGGACGTTTTAATTTACCATGTTATCATGAGCTAACAATGAACATTTCACAGCATTTATTAATCTAAGGTAATGTTAACTTATGTATACTATTATTCATTGTTAATGCATGTTTGTTCATAATACGTTAAATAATTGAAACTGTAAATGATAAAAATGTATTAGTAAGTTTAATTTGACTTCAACATAGAATAATAAATGCTGATAAAGTACTGGTTATTAATGTTAGCTATTATATTAACTAATGTTATTGAATTGAATATTAAGCCTTTTTGAATAGTTCAAATATCCTCAGCCATTGTTAGAAGTTATGAGGTGTGTGTATCTGTGTGTGTGTGTGTGTGTGCTTCAGGCATACCTTACGTTACCCCATAAATATGGCAATATCTGAAATCATTGTCCTTATGGGGACATTTTTTGGTCCCCATGAGGAGAACAGCTTATAAAGTGATATTTGTTGAAAATGTAAAAATGCAGAAAGTTTTCTGTGATGGGTAGGTTTAGGGGATAGAATATACAGTTTGTACAGTATACAAATCATTATGTCTATGGAATAACAGACTCTACTCAAAAGTGTAAATCCCACAATGCACCTCTCAGTTTGATTTGTCTCATTGCCCTACTGTAACCCTTGCACTACATGGATCTTCTTTTTTTTTTTTTTTTTTTACATTTTATTGCAACTGGAAGTAAACATGACAGGTTATAAATTGCTATTTATCTTTTAAAATAATAGTAACATCCTAATGCTTCACAAGAGGCAGTAAACTAGTGTCTTTTAGTTTTTCCACACTAAAAAGTACAGACTTCACCAGTGACCCTCACCATTGCCTTCAGGTTTGCTCACAACCACAAGATTAAAAGATTAAAAGTTTCTCTATTTACTTTCCTGTTCTTTTTTTGTCTGTTCAGCTGTCTTTGATTTTAAGTGATAATTTTTGTATATATACGTGAGGTAAGTGAGGACGTGACATGTGTTTTGAGTATTGTTTCTGGTCATGGCAGGTGCTTCTGGGCTCAAGAACTGTTTCAAGAAGAGGCCCAAGAATTTCTCCTTACAGCGACTGAAAGTCGGTGTCCTCTTTCAGGACACAGCAGATTCCTGTGTGTCTGTGTGTGTGTGTGTAAGAGAGAGAGAGTGAGTGTCAGAGAGGGAGAGAGAGAGAGAGAGAGTTGCTAAATAAGCCTACACGACTTTAAAGATATCTTGCCTCTCGTTTGTTGGTTATGAGTATTTGAAGATAGCAACATAATTCATAAACAGAAAGGACAATCAAACCGCTGATTTGCATAACCCTTATGTTGTGTTCAGGTCATTTTGACCCGGAGAGGATTTTCTTTTTCCCAAAAATGTTAGTTAATGTTATCGCATTATACTACAAATTTCTGACTTTGCTCACACAGGGTTGAACTACTTCTCAAAATTTCCACCTTGTTACACTTAATACAAAAAAAAAAAAGCTAATAGCCTGGTTTCACAAACAGGGCCTAGCTTAAGCCAGGATTAGGCCTTAGTTCAATTAGAACATTTAAGTAGCTTTTATAAACATGCCAACATATTTTAATATATGTCAGTGCAAGTTGCTTTCAGTTTCAACAGCTCAAACATACATTTGAGTCTGGGACTAGGTTTAAGCCTTGTCTGTGAAACCAGGGGTATAAGTCTCTTGTTATGCTGTAATATCACCAAATATTGGATTCAATCTTTTTGTCAACGTGTTTTCTTTCATAAAGAGATGAAGTTTATTCTCATATCAATGAGGCTCAGATCAATCAGTTTCAAAAATAAATACAAAACCTGTCCTAATTAAAAGAAAACAAGTAGATATAAAGATTGAATCCAATAGTGGAAAAAAGAGATTTATAAGCAATTTTTTTGTAGGCTGGTAATTTTTGACCAGGAACACCAAAGATGTTACAGTGTTTTCAAGACAGCTTAAGATAAGGACATTTTCCATCATGTACAGTACAGGTCAAAAGTTTGGAAACATTACTATTTTTAATGTTTTTGAAAGAAGTTTCTTCTGCTCATCAAGCCTGCAAAAATACAGAAAAAAAAGTAATATTGTGAAATATTATTACAATTTAAAATAATTGGTTTTCAATTTATTATACTTTAAATTATCATTTATTTCTGTGATGCAAAGCTGAATTTTCAGGATCATTACTCCAGTCTATCACATGATCCTTTAGAAATCATTCTAATATGATGATTCATTATCAAAGTTGGAAACAGTTCTGCTGCTTAATATTTTTTCATAACCTGTGATACTTTTTTAGGATACTTTGATGAATAAAAAGTACAAAAAAAAAGAAAAAAAAGAAAAGAATATACACTACTGGTCAGTAATTTGGGGTCAGTATTTTTTTTCTTTCTTTTTTTGAAATAAATCAATACTTTTATTCAGCAAGGATGTGTTAAATTGATTAAAAAAAAAATATTTTGAATAAATGCAGTTCTTTTTAACCTTTTATTCATCAAATAAATTAGGCAGCAGAACTGTTTCCAGCACTCATAATAAATCAGAATATTAGAATGATTTCTAAAGGATCATGTGATAGACTGGATGTCACATGTGACACTGAAGACTGGAGTAATGATGCTGAAAATTCAGCTTTGCATCACAGGAATAAATAATTTTTTAAAGTATATTCAAATAGAAAACTATTATTTTAAGTTGTAATAATATTTCACAATATTACAGTTTTTTTTTCTGTATTTTTGATCAAATAAACGCAGCCTTGATAAGCATTAGAGACTTCTTTCAAAAATATAAAAAAAACGTAATGTTTCCAAACTTTTGACCTGTACTGTATGTGCAGCACACAAATAAGCAGAACCACAGAGAGATACACAGTTTACACAGATCTGACCACAGAGAGCTTCACACTTATCCAGTTTGCTTTATTCTAATAGCTTTATTGTGCAATAAAACTCTGCTCCAGTTATGCATTCTTCTGGTCATTAGCACTGCAAATGTTGTTGGCTCATTATGATTAATCACTTGGGTTTTTCCTTATTTGTAAGTCGCTTTGGTTAAAAGCATCTGAAAAGTGAATTATTGTCATGTAACTCAATGGATATGAGATTCATGTGATGTTTCTCTTGTGTCTTTTTTTGCATTGAAAACATTTGCATGATATTAAAAGATATTTTTTGGAACCTTTAAAGCCTCCGATAGAGTCGCTTGCACCCTGAAGCCAAATAAAACATGATATGGCATGAACTAATTCATAAGAAGTCATTTTCCTATGGTCTGAGCACGTTATCTTCTTGTTCTTCTGCAGTTTATAATAGAGGACATGAAGCAGCACCAGACCAATAAACACAGTAATCTTCACCGAGAGGACCAGCACATCACAGTGGAGGAGCTGTGGAAGAGCTGGAAACTATCAGAAGGTAAAAAGAGATGGACATAGAAAACATGGGCTGGGTGGCGGATACAGCTTTGAGTGACAGAAAAAAAATGTGTCCACTGGTAGAGATTTGAATTTACTGTTTATTCCATAATATCATTGGGCAGGGCGTGTGATAACAAAAACATGGAATAATTTGAAAATACAGAGCAAGTTGTGTCCCAAACTAATGAAGATGAGAAAGGACTTGTTTTAATGTAATAATGTCCCAACTTTGCCACATCAATATAGAATTCAGTTGATGTTAAAGTTGATAAAACTTTAACATTTTTAATAACAAAATGGATTATCCAGAAATCAGTTTCATGCCAAATTCATGTAATAAAATATTTTTTTTGAATTTATAGCAAAAACAACGGTAACACTTTACAGAAAGGTTTGAAAAATATGAAAAATATTGAAAAGTGAAAAATACTTTTACGGCATTTAATCTTAGTTAAAGGGTTAGTTCACCCAAAAATGAAAATTCTGTCAGTAATTACTCACCCTCATGTTGTTCCAACCCCATAAGACCTTCGTTCATCTTCGGAACACAAATTAAGATATTTTTGATTAAATCTGAGAGATGGCTCACTCCTCCATAGGCTTCTAAGACATTATAACTTGCTGGCCCAGAAAATGTATTAAAGACATCGTTAATATAGTCCAAGTGACTACAGTGGCTCAATCTTAAGTTTATAAAGCGACGAGAATACTTTTTGTGCGCAAAAAACCCCACAAAAATAACGACTTTATTCCACTTTTCATTTCCTTCTCTCTGGGCCTCGAGTTAGTTCACGTAGTATAACTGCGTAGCGCTTATGCAGGGACCTTTAGGCTACGTTCAGACGGTCAGTCCAAATTAGATTTTTGTGCATATCCAATTGAAATCTGATCAGATTTAGCAAGTGTGATTGGCCAAATATCACATTCAACACAAAAAATCCAGTCACATAAATCCGTTTCGAGCTATATTCATATGTGATTTGAAATCCTATTCAAATCGCATTTCTGGAAATCTGTTTCAGTCTGAACGCTCTGATCGTATTTCGATCGTATAAACCAATGCAGATATAAAACGCAAGAGCGGCATGGACACACAAATCAGATCTGAACAGTTGCGATACACAATGTGGACAGTCAATAATTTTAGATCAGATTCCAATATGCTTTAGTAAATGATATTTTTAAAACATTAGTTTTATGTGATTTACAGGAAAAATAAGTCTGTTAACTAGATTTAAGAAGGCAACTCAGAAATTATAGAACAAAAAATGTTTAAGCATGTTAAGGAAATTAATTAATTTTAAGATAAATCACGGTCGCACCACATGACATTTTTTAAGGCTACGGACAATTCATCTAGATGAAGAAACACTAAAATCACTTAAATTAAATTTTTTTAAATGAATTTAGGTGTACACAACATCCTTAATGTTTGAACAATTGCAACAGGTATTATTTTTTTTGTATTTTAAAATTGGCCTGTCGAAAATCCTTATACGTCATTGACCCACACACAAATAATCGGATTTGGACTGACAGTGTGAACTTAGTTACTGATCATGCCCTAGTTTGTTTCCATAGTTACTTATTATTTTTCGCAGTTTCACCTGCATTTCATTTAGCTCTCTTTGCTTGCCCTGTGTATTTAAACCCTGTGTTTTACCATTTAAACACATTGCAAGGGTTCCGCCAGTAGTGTGCACTCGTACAACGTAAGCAATGACGTGCATCCAAGTGAACGAGTTGGAGGGAAGTTACCGAGGGAAGGCCATAAAAGAATGGACTTAAAGGGTTAGTTCACCCAAAAATGAAAATTATGTCATTAATGACTCACCCTCATGTCGTTCCAAGCCATCATCAAAGTAGTCCAAGTGACTACAGTGGCTCAATCTTAAGTATATCAAGCGACGAGAATACTTTTTGTGCGCAAAAAACAACAAAAATAACGACTTTATTCCACTATTCATTTCCTTCTCTCTGGGCCTCAAGTTAGTTCACGTAGTATAACTGCGTAGCGCTTCTGGGTTGTACGTCACACGCATCACACACATGACCAGCGTCGGCCAATAGTGAGCCTACGTGTGACGTACAACACAGATGCGCTGCGCAGTTATACTACGTGAACTAACTCGAGGCCCAGAGAGAAGGAAATGAAGAAATGATTCTCGTCGCTTTATAAACTTAAGATTGAGCCACTGTAGTCACTTGGACTACTTTGATGATGTCTGTATTACCTTTTCTGGACATGGACAGTATACCGTACATACATTTTCAATGGAGGGACAGAAAGCTCTCGGACTAAATCTAAAATATCTTAAACTGTGTTACGAAGATGAACGGAGGTCTTACGGGCTTGGAACGACATGAGGGTGAGTCATTAATGACATAATTTTCATTTTTGGGTGAACTAACCCTTTAAACGCAGCCTTGGTCGGTTTTCGTTAATGTATGGTGTCATTGTTCCCTGAATTTTTTTCTAGTGTTTGTGCTGAGTTTGTAAAGTTTAACAAAGACTTCTTCTACCACACAATATGTGACAATTAGTTAACAGTAGTTAATGCACTGTGAACTAACAAGAACATGAACATTTTTATTAACGAACATTAACAAAGGTTAATATAGAATATACTGCTCAATGTTAGTTCAGGTTAACTAATGTAGTTAAGTAATGTTAACAAATGAAACCTTATTGTAAAGTGTTACCAAAATAACTACATACACTACTGTTCAAACTTTTGTTTTTGAAAGAAGTCCATCAGGGCTGCATTTATTTGATAATACAGTATTAGTGTGAAATATATTTTATTTTATCTTAATTTTAACAATATATTAATTCCTGTGATGGCAAAGCTGAATTTGTATTCAGAATTCATAGAGATTCTTTAACGAATAGAAAGAACAGCATTTATTTGAAATAGACATCTTTTGTAACATTATACATGTCTTTACTGTCACTTTTGTGTGTGTCCTTGCTAAATAAAATTATTAATTTCTTTTGAACAGAAATACAATTTTCTTTTCAACTTTTGAACGGTAGTGTGTACTGTTATTGTGATATAAAATTATACAAATTTGCTCACACGCTCATATGTAGCGACTAGTATAAAATTAATTTAATTGGACAGTTACGTGTTTGGTCTCAGGGTTTCCTAGTGGTGATGTCATGAGAGTCTGAATGGAGTGATGTCACTGAATTGACTAATCTTGCACATGCAGCTCTAAACAAAGATTGTGCGTTACCCATTGAGCCTCTAATACAGTGATGGCATCTTACAGCATCAGGCTCTGTTGAGGCTCGGAGATGTAATCTGAGACACTGCCCTGTTGTGTAGTCTGGTTTTCAGTTTGAGTATGAAATATGATAGTTGAGTCGTCATATTAATTGGCAATGGATTTTGTTCACAACTAAGTAATTAACTGTCATGAGTGGCCATCTCACTGTACAACACCTGTACAGGTTCACTCTGTTCTCTTGATGTCAATTACAAGTTGAGAAATCACACTGTACAGTTGGGTCCTAAAATCTTTTGCATTTGAGACAATTGTTTTCATTACATATTATACTGTCAACATAATTTGAGCGAGTATATCTACTAGTCAGATGGAAATTGAAACAATGATATGTATTTGACTCAGGTTCTCATGTGGGGACATGTAGATTGTGTTTGTGCAAACTTTGCATGTTTGGTTTGATTAAAATAATTATCTCTGGTGCGGTTGCCAACTGAACCCTGGGGCCGAATTCACGAAAATCCCCTTAAGAAAATTCTTAAGATAACCTCTAAGCAGTTCTGAAGAATGCAAATTCCTAAGAAGTTCAAATATTTTCTGAAGAACATTTTAATGTTTTTCTTAAGAAGAAAACCACAGTCTTTTGTGTTGCTTGATTGAAAGGTATTTGCTGGAGAGTCGGTGAATTAAAACCTCAAAGTGTGTCTTTTTGCGCTGCCTGTAGATTACTTAGATATAATAAGCGTGTAGTCGTCACAACTAGCTTGATGGGAGTTAATCACGCTGTTTTTAATGCCCTGTGTCAAGTTTAAATAGTTATTTTAAAAGAGCCCATGTCTCAATATTCAGCAGTCTTTCCCATTCATTTGCGCTCTGTCTTTTTTGTGCTCTCTCTTTAGAGTGAATTCGTCCTGTATCTGTGCGCGCTGCCTCACTAGTTCTAGCTAGAGTAGTGATTTTTTGAAGTTATTTATGATGATTTTTAAAAAACATTATTTTTGGGAATATGAATACTTCTTAAATTTGAACTTGAAAGAATCTTTATCTTAAGAAAAAAAGATAAGAACATTCTAAAGAAAAGTTTGAGAATACAAAATATTCTCATCTTTATTCTTAAGTTAGAAAGTAAGAAGAAATCGGCAAAAATAATGTTTGTGAATCCGGCCAAACAAACAGACAGAGACATGTTTCTCGGTCAGCTTCCAAACGAACTTTTGACTCGTCTGCACATTTCATAAGCTCTTTACGAGTTCTCTGCTGGTAAAAATACCAACATGTACAACAGGCACATTTACACCCAGCACACAGCATTGCTTTGGATGTTCGGAAAGGTCCGTCGTAAAATATAGGGTGAATTCAGGTTGATTGGGGCACTTTTTCCAAGTCATCTCAATGGCAAAAAGTGCCCCACTCACTCTGATTTCTCCCCACGTCATAAAAGCTGTTCTTTTTTTTTTTTCTGTGTTAAAAATGATAGTGTTTATGTTAAGTGAACCATGACAATAAATGTTTAATTTTCTTTTCTGGTTCTGACCAAAAGAACCAAGAGAACTGAACTGCATGGTGTTTCGTAAATATATATATTGCCCTATGTCTTTTGCACAGTTTACTGACCAATTTATATAACACCCCCTTGCCCTTGCACTTACCACAGTAAAAGCACCTGTTGGAGTTTACACTTGTCCATCACCACAATTGGCACCTCTGTTACTGTTCATCACCCCTTTAATGACAACAACACTTGAGCTGCATGAACTCACACAAGTTTGTGTCAAACCTGATGTTCAGGCTGCTGTTCTCCAGCATGATTTGTGATGATCCAAATGCTTCAATGGAAGAACATCTGACCATCTGTACAAAGAGCCACAATTTAATTATTTGTGACCTATAGAAATAGTACAGAATCTAAAAAATATATTTTTTCTTTATTCTTCTTGACTTTTTAAAGTTTAAGTTTAAAGTCGCTGTGGACGCATTTGAAACCCAGGTATATGATGTTATTCACCGATGTTCATACAGTAGTGGCTAAAAGCGATGACTTTTAATGACCCTACAAGTTTGATTAAACCATCAAAAACAAATATGTGTATTAAATATGAGGGAAGAACAAAACAAAGCAAAAATGGCAAGCTCGGGTTTTATTTTACAATGAAAACAATACATTGAAAAACAAATAGCTCACAGGGAAAAACATACAAGGACTGTAGCATATTCGTTGCTTTTTATTGAAACTAACTTTGGCAGGACAGACACAACCACGTTCGACATAAACGAGAAGCGGCAAGGGACTGAACAGAACAGGGAGTATAAATACACAGGAGGAAATGAGGAAACTAACTAGACACAGGTGGAGAAAGGTAAACTAATCAGGGACTAACAAGAGCAGGTGCAGACTAGACAGAACATAATTGTAACACGTATACAAATACAAATATAATAATATTTGAATCAATTTTCCTAGGCCTGACATCTCTTTTCGCTACTACAGTATTTAGACCAAAGGCCACAGATGAAACGGGTACTAAATATTGAGCTCATGAATAATTTTTTTCCTATTTGTTGAAGTTTTCTGTTCAAAACATGTTAAAGGATTACAAATTTGTTTTTGAAATGTGTTAAAATATGCATTTTTTAATTGTCTTCTCACCTCTGTCTTTGCTCTCAGTGCACAACTGGACACTGGAGGATGCCGTTCAATGGCTGAAGGAGTCGGTGGAGCTTCCTCAGTATGAAACAAACTTCAGAGATTTTAAAGTAGATGGCAACACGATACCTCGGTAAACACGCATGCACTTTTGTGTTTCATTCATAGACTCTCCAGTGACTATTGTTTTTATAACAACCTTTCTACTCCTATGCCTAACACAGCCTCACACAATTTTTTTTTCTTTTTCATTCATGCATTATGGAGTGTGATTTTTAAGCCACACTTATTGTGACAGAACCTTATAGAGAGTTGAAACTAGTAGTATTTTAACTTTCTCGCTAAAAGAGTAACACTTTACAATAAAGCTTCAGTTGTTCGCATTAGTTAACTACATTGGTTAACATGAACTAATACAGAAAAATACTTCTACAGGATTTACTTATCTTAATGTTAATCTCAACATTTACTAAAACAAAGGTTAACCTGTTAACATTAGATAATGCGGTTTCACTTTATTTTGATGGTCCCTTTAACACATTCTGTTGTCTAGAAGTAACATTGCACCAACATGTCTACTAGCTCTTATTAGAGTTTTAGTAGAGTATTAGTAGACTGGTAGGGTTAGTGTTAGAATAAGTTGACATGTAGTTGCAAAGTTACTTCTAGTCAGTAAAGTGTCTGTTGGAGGACCATCACAATAAAGAGTTAGCAGATATTAAGCAGATAGTCTACTAATACTCTAATGAGAGTTAGTTGACATGTAGTTGCAAAGTTACTTATAGTCAACAGAATGTTCAAAAGGGACCATCAAAATAAAGTGTTACCGATAATGCACTATCATGAACATGAACATTTTTATTAACTAACATTAAAGGGTAATACTAAATGTTGTCAAATATATTGCTCGTTGTTCATGCTAGTTAATGCATTATGCAAAAAAAATAAACCTTAATGTAAAGTGTTACCGCTAAAAGTAAAAAAAAGAGCCTATTAAGAATTTATTTTGTGTATTTTTAATATGATTTTTTATTAGTTATTCAATGCTGATACACCAATAAAAATAAAAAAATTAAAAAAATCACCAAATGTGAGATTAACAGCAGCGCTTCCCCCTAGTGGTGATGACGTGTAAGTGCACAGACAGTGAAGACCTGCGTAAGTGTGGGGGGCAAATAAAGGTTTATGGTGTTGAGTTTCCCCTCACGACCACTTCTCCATGACTCATGAAATGATGTCACAGCATTAGATCACCTTTCACCTGCAGTTATGCCCAGTATGAGTGTGGCAGCACATGTGATCTTTCAGTCATACAGTACTCACTTCTTAAAATTAGTCCTTTGAGCTTGAACTTGCCATTCACACACACACACACACACACACACACACACACACACACACACACACACACACACACACACACACACACACACACACACACACACACACACACACACACACAGTCACAGTCACAGTCACATAGGCTGTGAAGTAACTTTGGAACCGAACCCCTTATTCTACTAACCCCTTCCCCTAACATTCTACTTGTACTCATCTAATACTCTAATGAGTGTTAGTTGATATGTTGGTGCTACATTACTTATAGTTGTCTAAAGGGGACCATCAAAATAAAGTGTAATAATTTATTGGATGTACTTATGTTGATTTGCACTAAACATTTCAAAGTAACGGTTAATCACAAACTATGATTCTTGTCAGTAGAAACAGGCTGATTTTGTGTGATCTTGACTCACATTCTTACTCCTGACCTGCATTGTTTTTCCATTCTGTTACAGATTAGCGGCCAATGAACCGTCGTTTATGTCTATGCAGCTAAAGATATTAGACCAACGACATAAACAGAAATTAAATCTAAAAGCATTGGACGCAGTGCTTTTTGGACCTCCACTACGTAAGTGCACTGAGACATGTTTAATTGTTTATTTAAAAGGATAGTTCAGCCCAAAATTGATGTTGTTCCAAAACCATTTGGCTTTGCTTCCTTGGAAAACAAATAACGTACTAGTCCTTTTTTCAATGCAGTTAAAATGTATGTACTTCATATGACTACACTATACTGTAAAATATTTTTTTTTAGGTACAATCAACTTGGATGTTTAGGTCATTTCAACTTAAATTACATTAAATTGTCTTTAAAAAAGTAGTTGAATCTTGTATAACTTATGTAGAAAGTTGAAAATTGCTTAACTTATTTTGATGAGTTAAAGCAATGTAAAAATATATGTTGATATAACTTATTGATCATATATTTTTTACAGTGAGGTTTGGGGTCAGTAGAGAAATTGATACTTTTATTTAGCAAGACTTTTATTTGGAGATAAATTAATACTTTTATTTATCAAGAATGCATTAAATTGATCAAAAGTTGCAGACTTTTATATTGTAAAAAAACTATTTCAAATAAATACTATTTCAAAAGTTCTTTTGAACATTCTATCCATAAAAAAAAAGAGAAAATCCTTCAAAAATGTATCATGGTTTCCAAAAAAATAAGAAGCTGCACAATAATACACAAAGATAATAACAAGGAATGTTTCTTAAACACTAAATCAGCATATTTTATTGATTTCTGAAGGATCATGACACTGTAGAATAGAATGACTGCTGAAAATTAACTTTTGCCATCACAAGAATACATTTCTTTTAAAAATATATTAAAATTTAAAACATTTATTTTAAATTGTAATCGTATTTCAAAAACATTAACAAAAATCAAACCGACCCCAAACTTTTTAATGATAGTGTATGTGCTGAATTCTTCTGGGCTATTCTGCAGTCAAGCAGCTTTGTGCAAGGAACAGACCAAAATTGGTACATTCGAGAGTTAATGAGAGAAATAACAATGTGCAATTTATTGATGAATTGTTAATTGTTCTTTTTTGAGTCCGATTTTTTCAATGAATCAGTTGATCCTGTTCTCAAAGCAGGTGGAAATTATATCAAATTCACTGTAAAAAGTGATCAGTTGATCAATTCCACATAACTTTTTAAATTACGCATGTAGTTTATTTACTTAATAATTTTAAGGTAACAGGTTTCCTCGCTATTTTTAAGTTAAGTCAACTGATCACTTTTTACAACCGTTTCAGTCATCCATTTGCAGCAGTTAAAGGGATAATCTACCCAAAAATGAAAATTATGTCATCATTTTGTCATTCTCATGTCGTTCCAAACCTGTATGGATTTCTTTTTTTCTGCTGAACACAAAATAAGATATTTGGAAGAATGTTGATGACCAAACAGTTTTGGTTCGCATTGACTTACATTATATATTTTTTTGTCCATACAATGGAAGTCAATGCAAACTGCAACTGTTTAGTTACCAACTACACAGGAACGAAATGAGAGTGAGTAAATTATGACATAATTTTCAGTTTTGGGTGGATTATAGCTTTAACAGCTCACTCAAGTAATATAAAGTTTGGTTAGTGTCTTATACAAAATTATTGTATAGAAGTATTTGTTTAAATACTTTCTTTTCCTCTCTCCTTCCTCTAGGTCCACACCATCACTGGCTGAAGGACTTTATTTTGATGATTTCAATCATCATTGGTGTTGGGGGCTGCTGGTTTGCATACATACAGAACAAATCGTCTAAAGTTCACATCTCCCAGATGATGAAAGATTTGGAGAGTCTACAGCATGCTGAACTGAGCCTGACAGAGCTACAGAGCCGGTGAGCAAAAACAGACAGTGAAAGAGAGACTGTGCCTGTCTGAATAAAACCATGGGATATTCTGCCTTATTCTTTCATCTGTATAACATCATATTTCATTTCTTGTTATGAGAAGGCTCATTAAGCTCTTTTATTCCTCTATTCCTCAAGGGAATAGTTCATCCTAAAAAGGAAATACTGTCATCAATTTACTCACCATCATGTCATTCCAGATCCACATGAGTTTCTTCTGTAGAACACAAAAGGAGAGACTAGCTTTAATATGGCAAAAAGCACCATAAAAGTTGTCCATTCAACTCTCACATAAATCTTCTGAAGCCATACTATAGCTGTATATGAAGAACAAACTGAATTTAGCTGTCTGTACACACACACACACACACACACTACACACTATCAGAGGTGTGAAAGTAATGTTCATATTGCAGAAATGTACAGTTCTAAGATAATAGAGATTATGCAGCTAACTAACGTAATGCATTCATGTAAGCAGAAACAATGAGAATGATTACATGTTGTAATCATAATGATTACAATATATGGGAAATTTGTCAGTTTTGTATGTTGATTCAGAGTTGACGTCATCTGAAGTCCTCTCAAGGTTTGGGTCATCTGAAATCTTCATAAGAGGCTGGATCCAAACTGGTGTAATCTCTAGTTAGAAACAGAAGAGCAAATGAAGAATAATTAGCGTAGCTGCTGTTCGTAACATTTCAAGCAAAAAGATAATCATGTGCATTTGATCATAATATAACTGGAGTGCAATCTTATTGAAACCATTATGTGAAGGCGTGTCTAGATTTAAACTGGGAAATTGTGTCTGAGCCCCGAACATTATCAGGAAGTCTATTCAAGAATTTAGAAGCCAAATGTGAAAACTCTCTCCCTCCTTTAGTGGAATTTGCTATCCTAGGCATCACCAAAAGTCCAGAGTTTTGTGACTCTTTAAAAAACATGATTGATAAAAGCATGATAAAAGATTGGTTAAATTCACAGGAGCTGAACCATTTAGTGCCTTATAAGTGAGTAGCAATATTTTGTAATTGATACGAAACTTAATAGGTTAATGGGTTATATGATCATATTTTCTTGACCTGGTGAGAACTCTAGCAACTGCATTTTGGACTAACTGGATCTTGTTTATTGAGGATGCAGGACAACCACCTATAGTAGTGCATTACAGTAATCCAGTCTAGATGTCATGAATGCATGAACTAGCTTTTCTGCATCAGATACACATAACACATAACACATACAGATATTTGGTCCAATAAGTAATATCTCTGTCTTATCTGGTCATCCAGTATTTTATATTTTTAACACATTCTGTCAACTTAGATAATTTTGAAATTTCATCTGGTCTTGATGAAATATATAACTGAGTATCATCAGCATATAGCAATGGAAACTCCAAGTTTTCTAATAATATTACCAAGGGGCTGCATGTATAATTAAAATAGCAGAGGGCCTAAATCAGGTCCTTGCGGCACTCCATAATATACTGGCGTTAACTTGGATAATTCCCTGTTTAAATAAAATGGTAACGGTCAGACAGGTTGGATCTAAACAACCTTAATGCCTGTCCCTGAATACCAGTGTAATTTTGTAATCGATCTAAGATACTACATATGGAGTCTGTAGATGCAATATGTCATGTTTGATGTCACACTGTCAATGATGTTGGCATTACATTCATAATGTTATAAGACTTACACAAAGCTATCATATGACTTGGAATATAGTACACAAGTCATGTGAACTCTATTTATGATACTATTATGAAGCTTTACAGCCTATATCCACATTCACTTTCATTATATGGAAAAGAGTGGATAGCATGGGCGAGGCTAGCCCCTTTTTAGGGGTGCTTCAGCACCCCTAAAAAGGAGCTCAGCACCCCTAAAACTTGGAGTAAGAAATGTTGTTATTCTAAAATTTTTGTTCGTCTTTGACAAGGTTAAATAATGTTCTTCATCTTCAATCCGCAGCAGCGCCAAGCAGAGCGCAGGTCAGAAACAGAGGCGTGTGTGTGTGTGTGTGTTTGTTCATCTGAGCCTCATTGGTCTTTCACTTCTCGTCAATGTCAGAATATTTGAGATGACCAATCAAATCAAAGTAGGCGGGCTTTATGTTCACGGAAGCTGCTGAGCGCGAATTTTACATGGAATTTTAGCAGCACGACTGACGCTTCAGTTTATAGTGCGAGTTAAGATGTAAGTAGCTAAACTAAACATTTTATATTTGACAGTTTTTTAGGTCATAAATGTTAAACGAATGACAAAAATAATTAGAAAACTAATAAACTTGTCTATTTTCGCCATTTTGAGCTGAAAATAGGCCTATATAACGTGTAATTATGTCATTGTGAGGGGACAAGAAACATTAACAAAGCCGTTTTCATAGGCACAAGATTAATAATGCATGTGTACATGTTGAGAATTAATATAATACAATTTGTAGCCTTCAGTAAATTAAAAAAGTTCAGCTTTAGGAGGGGAATTAGAGACAGGGCAAGATCAGGAGACTGAGAGAAAAAGACAGAGTGATGGAGATGAGGAGAGAGCGGGTTTTAAATATATTTCTTATCCTTTTTTGGCCTTCAAACGTCTTGAAATGCACATATCAGAGAAATAAAAATGTTTAACCCCATAACAACCTCAAATTTATGACCTCTTTGATTATAAAGCCCTGTCTACGGCCATGTATTAGGCCTAGATCAATAATGAATGTGTACATATTGTGAATGAATTTAATAAACTTAGTTACCTAGCTTTCCTGGTAGCTTTGTCTGAGAAAATGATTCATAAATCAACCTATCAGTTGACCCTATGTTTACTTTCTTCACTGACAGACAAAAATGAAAAGCCTATATCAGTCAAAGCTCAGCTTTAGGAGGGGAAAAGACAGAGCAAGATAAAAACAAAGAGAAAAAGAGTGTGATGCTGATGAGGTGTGAAAAATAAACAGCTGCCCGCACATGGTTTTAAAGCTATTGTTATCCAATTTTTTTGGCCTTCAAAACATCTTAAAATGCACATATGTAGATCAGAGAAATCAAAATTTTCTCGGGGGAGCATGCCCCCGAACCCCCCTAAATACCTCACATTTGGGACCTCAGTGATTCTAAAACCCTGCCATATGCATGTTACTGGATGAATGAATGAAACTAGTTAATAATGAGCATTAGACCATAAACTAACTTTTTTTTTTCCTCATTGGGGGCTGAGCCCCCCTAAAATGAAAATCCTAGAATCGCCCCTGGTGGATAGGATACTGTTTCTTTTATTTTCCACAGAAGAAAGAAGCAAGTTTTGGAACAACATGAGAGTGAATAAATGATGACAGAATATAATACTTATCATTAATAATATATTTAAATTCTAACACACCAGATTTCAGATGTGACTTAAATTGCTCTGTGGTTTCAACAGGTTGGAAAAGGCTCAGGAGGAGAACCGGACAGTGGCGGTGGAGAAGCAGAACCTGGAGCAGAAGATGCGTGATGAGATCAACGGAGCAAAGAGAGAAGCTAGCAGACTGCGAGAGCTGCGAGAGGGGGCTGAATGTGAACTCAGCAGACTCAAGTACGCAGAGGAGGAACTAGTGCAGGTAGGAACCAATATAAATCACACAAGGTCTGTCATAGATGTGAGTTGGTCTTTAGTGTGATAAGCCAGACTTTATTCATATTGTAGTTTATTCTGGCTAAGAACTTCCCACCTACACAGTAAAAAGCCTGACTGTCATGTAAAACACAGTTACATTTTTTTACAACCACAGTTTTTTTTGTTTTTTTTTACAACAAGATGCATATACAATAAAATTTTAATTTAAAGGACTTTATTGGCATGATTGGTGTGATTTTGTATACATGGCCGTATACATTATACATACGCTACCGTTCAGATGTTTTGGATCGGTACCGTTTTTTAAAATGTTTTTGAAACACAGAGACTTCATTTAGTTGATTTAAAATACAGTAAATTGTGAAATATTATTACAAGTTTGTATTTGAATATATTTTAAAATGTAATTTATTCCTGTGATGGCAAAGCTAAATTTTCATCCGCCATTACTCCAGTCTTCAGTGTCAGGTGAATTCTTTGATGAATAGAATGTTCAAAAGAAAAGCATTTATTAGAAATACTAATCTTTTAACAATTTAAAAATCATTACTGCACTTTTTTATTAAATCAATGCTTAATCTAAAATTAATTCTAACACAATAACTAACCAATAATAGACCATTTTATGTGTGTCAGAATTTCTGTCTGTCTAAAAGTAATACAGTACATATGAGCTAAGGACATGATACAGTAATGATAAATATATTTTTCAAGCTATTAAAATTGCCTTATAAAATTGAACTTGAGGATTAATATAATACAATGTAATGAATTGCTATGCATCCAAAATGATTTAATTTCCTGCAGTTTACCATTCCTTGTCTATCGCCTTACAACAGCCCTCTTCTTTAAATACACCACAATACAAGTAATATATTACAAATTCCACTTGTAATATATGTTTGAGTGTTTGTTGGGTTTTTCCAGGTGCGAATGGCGCTGAAGAGAGCAGAGAAGGAGATGCAGTCAGATTGGTCGGTGCCTGAAGCCCTGCAGATGTGGCTACAGCTCACACATGAGGTGGAAGTGCAGTACTACAACATTAAAAAACAGAATGCAGAGCAGCAGCTCATGGTCGCAAAGGACGAGGTGAGTGATTTATGTTGTCACTTCCTGTTAGGACAGGAAATAACCAAACAATTATAGGTTCTTTGAGTTTATAAACGTAAGTTTATAAAAGTTTCCTTTTCAGTTTTAAAGCTGTAGTCTACGATGTTGAAAATCGGTCGAGAAAGCCTGAGACGGTTGGGAAGTTTTAAAAAACTCATCCCGCCCCGCCCCTCCACACACACACACCCCTCCCCTCTGTGCTAAGGTTTTGAGTAATTGTTATAGCAGCACACAGCGCATCTTGTTCAAATTCCGATCGGCTCGAACAGAAACCCGCTAGGCCTACTGAAATATATTCAAGCACTTCAAGAAATATAATTACTTTGACCCGTGATAGGCGATGCTAAACGGCTAACATTCCAATGCCGACCGGCAGCATGAGCATGTTGTCAGACTGATAAAAAGCTATTTATGTAACACCTCACACCATAAAAGTATAAATAAATGCTTACCTGCTCAACAAAAAGTCAGCCATGTCAGCGTCGGTTTTCAGTCCCAAATCTCCCTGAAGCTTCCTCCAACGGTCAATGGTGGACCCTATATTGATTCTACTTTGAGTCCGGCGTTCTTCACATTTTTTTTCCTCTACAGACTTTCTCTTTCTTCCAACCTTGACTGTAGGGGCAAGCTGCTGCTGTCGGTTTGTTTTTTCTCCATTGCTGAGCTGATGCTACTTTGCTAGCTACCATAGACTGTCAGCTGCTTGCCCGCGAAATTTCATGTCGCAGCAGGGTGGCGGGGTGGGGTGCGGTGGGGTGGAGACGCGAGCGCCAGGTGGAGTTTCAAGTGGAGCGGGGGATTGGATTGGATGAGAGCAGTTGACCAATGTAAGCTGTCCGACCGGACAGCTTACATTGGTCAACTTCTCTGCAGCTGTACACCCAATAGAGTGAATGGATTTTTTTCATTCTTTTTTCTCTTCATATTGTTAGGATTGTACTGTAGAACCATAACCAGCATCTAAACGAGGTTATTAATAATGAACAATCTTTGAAATCGTAGACCATAGCTTTAAACTACCTAAACAAATATCTTTCTCTCTCAGAGACTAACAAAAACGAAGCTGAAACTTCTCCCCTTTAATTTAGATTTCTTAATGATGTGGTTAAATTACCTTTTAACTACATGGTTTGTTATTTGCTTCTGGAATGAGTCATCAGCAGTTAAACTAAAGCAATTAGCAGCACACTGCAGCAGGAGAGAAGAGCTTGAGTTCAGTACAACCAACGACTGATGCATTTCCATGCAGTATCTTTGTATTTTCATCACTTGTGTGTTTCTATGTTCATGTTGTGTGAATTTCAGGCAGAAAAGATCAAGAAGAAGAGAAACTCTGTGTTTGGTACCCTCCATGTTGCACACAGCTCATCGCTGGATGAAGTAGACCACAAAATACTTGAGGCTAAGTAAGCACACTTATAAGCAATAGACATGCAGTCACTTTACCAACCACCCACACAAAAAGCTAATGGTTTCTCGCATTACATGAAAGCTTATCAGTGTTTTTTTGCTTTTTAGAAAATCTCTATCAGAGGTCACAGCGTGTTTGCGGGAACGTCTCCACCGCTGGCACCAAATAGAGAAATTATGTTGCTTTCCATTAGTTAATAACTCTGGGCTGCCCAGCCTCACCGCCTCCCTGTACGCTGACCACAGCTGGGTGGTCATGCCGCGGATGTCGGTGCCACCCTACCCAATCGCTGGTGGGGTGGACGATCTTGACGAGGACACACCACCAATCATTCCACAGTTCACCTGTAAGTTTCTCTCTTCAGGATCAAGACTGTGAGAAATGTTGTGAAAATGTGACTTTATACACACACATATATGGGCCATTCAACATAATTGGTTCAAAGTCAGGGTTGGAAACGTCTTAAAAAAAAAAAAGGTATTTTCCCACAAATTTTGTATGTATGCAAATTATATCCAAGGTACACATTTCTAGTAATTGTGCAGTTAATTATCATATTGTATTTTCAGAAAGTTTTGGAATATTTAATTTAATAATTCAATATTCAATAATAATTAATTTAATAAGAAGGGTTATATTGACCTATTAACATTTTGTTTACATCTACCTTGTAAATATATTTTTTGCTATTTAAAAAAAAAGTTTTCACAGGTAAATCAATAACAATTACAATTTTAACAATATTTCAAGTGTAATTTAAAAGATTTGTTGTATTTTCAATACAATGTTTCTTTGTAAAAGTCATTAAGTTAATCATAGTGATTTTCAAAGTTAAGGATTCATTAGTTTGAATATACATTGAACCAAACACTATAATAACATCTTAGTTGATAATTCAGTATACTTTATTTTAGACAAAACATCCCATGTTTCGGTCGTGGCGGCACATTTTCGGTAGTGACAGTAATGCTTTGGTAGCGACCACATCACATTACGGAATTTGAACTCAAATACTAAAACACTACTAAAACATGCTAAGATACTAATGATTTGCATAACATGTTTCGGTAGTGACTGTTTCGGTAGTGACAATTTTAGATAGTTTTGAGCCTAGTTCAAAGATGATAACCAGCACATGGTTACCTAGCACAGTTCTGAACAGTTGTACACACATACAAACTAAATTTTATGGAATAACACCCAAAAATGTTTGCTTAATTGCAGAAAAAAGGTGTTTGGTAGTGACGTTCCTTAAAGTTACACACAGATTTTCAGACTTTTGAACGCATTTCCCTCAAAATGATGGTACCTAGAGGCTATGAGAGAGAGGGACACAGGAATATTTCCTGATCAAAAATATTGGGCTGTGGTTAAAATAAGTCTCAGCCAATGGAGTAAAACACACTGTTTCGGTAGGGACAGAAAAATGCGGGACACATTTTTTTAACAAAGTTTCATGATTTAAAAATAAAATATCAAATAAATGTTTTTTTTATTTATTTTAACTTTATTTTTAAAAACAACAATGAAAAAAAAAAACTTTATGAACATTTATGAATATAAACCTTACTTATATTTTACATATTATTGTGTATTCAATAGATAATAGAAGGATCTTAGTAAACATTTAACATTTGAATACTTAAATGCTTTTTAAATTTTTGGTTGTGGGACAGCAGTTTGCACCAATTCTGTAGAATGGCCAACAGTATGTTGTATCCCTATTGAATTCTATGGTTTTATATCAGGACATATATAAAATAAAAAAATAAAAAACATCTGGTCCTTGGTAGGTCTTAAAAATTAGGTAAATACAACCTCAGATGAACAACAAAACATGACATATTACACCATGTAATTATTTATATAACAAAAACTAGGCCAAAATGGAAAAGCCATGGGTGACAAACTAAGTACACCCTTACAGCTTCCATAGGAATGAAAAGGGTAAATAGCAGTCAGGCTCTGCTAATCAAATGTCTTTGACTAACTGATCATCAGCAAGTGTGATCACCTCTATAAAAGCTGAAGTTTTGGCAGTTTGCTGGTGTTTAGGCGTGTGTTAACATAATGCCAAGGAGGAAAGACATCAGCGATGATCTTAGAGAAGCAATTGTTGCTGCCATCAATCTGAGGAGGGTTATACGGCCATTTCCAAACCATTTTAAAGTCCATCATTCTACAGTGAGGAAGATCTTCCAAGGAGTGGATGTCCCAGCAAATTTACCCCAAGGTCAGACTGTGCAAAGCTCAGAGAAATCGCAAAACACCCAAGACTCTACAGGCCTAAGTTAACATGTTAAATGTTAAAGGTCATGGCAATACAATTAGAAAAAGAAAAAGTATGGCATGTTTGGAAGGGTTGCCAGGAGAAAGTCTCTATCCTCTAGCCTCTTCTTCTCTCTAAAAAGAACTTGGTTGCACGGCTTAGGTTTGCAAAGTTACAACTGTAATGATTTCTACTCAATTCAGCAATGACTTGATGACCAATGATTTTTTTATCACGTGTCACTTAAGGTGTGGTTATCACTCCCAATTCCAATCTTGAATCTTGAATCTTAATGTAAATTAGAGAGAGTTGGTCAGATGATTTATCTGAAGGATTTGATCATCAACACAATGAAGACACAGTTGTAATTCATTTAATGAAATGTATTAATAGTATATGCAAGAGTAAATGCCACAATGATTAATAATGCTAATAATGAATATGCACTGCTATAGGATAATAAACTAATAACCAAAAGGGAAAGTACTGAATTAAACAATAAAACAAACAAATGATGTAAACACAGAATGGATAAATACAATGTTGTTGAGCTGAATGTAGCGATGGAAGAGAACTGTATGGGAATGCTTCTTATGAGAAACCACCTAGATGGCTCTGACAAAATGGTGATAAATAAATGCTTATTTATCATTAAACAAATAATATACCGATTATTTGTAACAAACTGACCCCAGGTAATTGTTATCTAAGCAAGTTAGAAAAACATATGTGGCTTTACAAGCAATTGAATTAAAGGGTGTACTTAGTTTGTCACTGATGGATTTTCCATTTTGGTTTTATTTTTGTTAAATAAATAATGACACCGTGTAATATGTCATGTGTTGTTGCTCATCTGAAGTTGTATTTACCTACTTTTAAGACCTGTTAACGACCAGATTATTTTTATTATGTTCTGATACATAAAATTATACAATTCTAAAGGGTGTTCTTTATTTTTCACATGACTTTATATTTATTTATTTATTTATTTTTGTGAAACTGTGGTACAGTTTTTTCAGGATTTGTGGGTAAATAGAAAGTTAAAAAGAACAGCATCTCGTATCAGCCAGAATTGTAGTATTGATGCATCCCTAATACAATGTTTTGAAAGATCCACAATCAACAGAGCTTTTCACACTGCGATTAACCACGAGTTATGGTCGTTCAAAAAACACTGCTTTTAACCCTGGTCAAAGGAACGTTTCACAATTGTAATTTAGAAGCGGGGGTTAGCCGGGGTTATGCTCTGGAGCAGGGTTAGTACAGATTTTGCAGTGTTAACCCTGCATTGCAGTGCTAAACTTGTACAGTATGAAACGATGTGGTGTTAGAATGTTAAAGCTAGACGCTTAGCAACAGAAAACCAATTGCGTACATATTTGCGTGCTTTGTACAGACACAGTGTTAGTGTGTCAGATTCTAGTGTGTTTGAAATGTTCTTTTATTATATCTGGATTGGACTTTTCATTGGACAGTTCTTGTTCATTCATAATGTACGTTCTTTGTTATGATAAGCATACCATGAAAGACTGCTAATGATCTGTCTGTCCTCACAGCTGCTTTGATTCGACCTCCTCTGACCCGCAACAGCAGTGTTTGTCGTTCTCGCAGAAGTCTTTTGTCTCAGCCTTCGTCCCTCTCTGCTGACCCTGACCTGTTGTCCATGGCTTCGGCCCCCCTGGCCTACAGACCCGACGGAGACGATGATCACATCTTCTTCACTGTAGAAAGGAAGGGGTATGACATCTACAGCTTTTCTTTTTTTCACCTGTTTTTTTTTTTCATATCTTACTAGAATTTTATTTTAAAGCTTTAATTGTATATGTGAGTAATGTCTGTGAATGTACACTACCGGTCAAATTTCTTTTTATGTTTTGAAAGTCTCATATGCTCACCAACGCAGCATTTATTTAATAAAAAAATACAGTACACTGTAATATTGTGAGATAGTATTACAGTATTTTAGAAAAGTTATTTATTCTTGTGATGGCAAAGCTGAATTTTCAGCAGCTATTTTTCCAAGTCAAGTCATCTTCATTTATATAGCGCTTTTAACAATGTAGATTGTTTCAAAGCAGCTTTACAGAGATAAACGTATAATTTAAGGTAACAGAGATTGTTTTGGCTTTATAGCGGTTCTTTAATAAAGTTATTTTCCAGCTAAAGTTAGTTTTGATTGATTCGCTTCCGTCGCAACGATCATTTGTTATTAAATTAGGGGCCGCCAAGACAACACCATTCTCTCTACACAGACTTTAAACGCGAACCTGTGATAAACGCTGATGGCGTTCACATGCGCATTAAGAATTGGTTCTATAGTTATGTGCATTTGAATATATGTGCGCAGGTTTGTAATTCCCTTATAAATTTTGATACAGAATTTTATTTTATTTTATCACTTCGGGGTAGGTACGCAAAACGAATTTCCCGAAAACGCTTTATCTGTAGAGTGGTAAAGGGATCCTCCATAGGGAGAGACTAGTTGGCACTTTAGTACTGCGTTGTCATCGGGTCCAGGCGAAGGTCCTTCGTCAGATCTGGATACAGCCTGGATCCGGCAGGCTGCGGGAAAACCTCGGGATAAACAAAGACACTAAAATTAGCGTAGATGCCATTCTTCTTATGATGTAATGAGTACATCAGGATTTATGGGAAGTGTTCCCGGTTCCGGCTGACCTAATCTATGCAGCCTAACATTGAATTATAGAAGTCTATAATGTATTATGTGAATGCTAGGTCAAAGAGATGTGTCTTTAATCTAGCTTTGAACTGACAGAGTGTGTCTGCTTCACGGACAATGTTAGGAAGACTGTTCCAAAGTTTTGGTGCTAAATAGGAAAAGGATCTACCGCCAGCAGTCGATTTTGATATTCTAGGTATTATCAACTGGACGGAATTTTGAGATCGCAATAGACGTGAAGGACTATAATGCGTTAAGAGCTCGCTCAAGGACTGCGGAGCTAAACCATTTAGTGCTTTGTAAGTAATCAGCAATATTTTAAAATTTATACAATGATTAATATGGAGCCAATGCAGTGTTGACAGAACTGGGCTAATATGGTCATACTTCCTGGTTCTGGTAAGAACTTGAGCTGCTGCGTTTTGAACTAGCTGTAGTTTGTTTATTAAGCGTGCAGGGCAACCACCCATAAATAGCATTACAATAATCTAGCCTTGAGGTCATAAACGCATGAACTAATTGTTCCGCATTTGTCAATGAGAGCATATGGCGTAATTTAGATATATTTTTAAGATGGAAAAATGTGGTTTTACAGATACTAGACACGTGACTTTCAAATGAAAGGTTGGTATCAAAGAGCACACCCAGGTTCCTAACCGACGACGAAGACTTGACAGAGCAGCCATCAAGTGTTAGACAGTATTCTAGGTTATTACGTGAGGAAGTTTTTTGTCCAATAATTAGAATCTCTGTTTTTTCAGAATTTAGAAGTAGGAAATTACGAGTCATCCAATTTTTTATATCAGCTATGCATTCCGTTAATTTTGTGAATTGGTAAGTTTCGTTAGGTTTTGAAGAAATATACAGCTGAGTATCGTCAGCATAACAGTGAAAACTAATTCCATGTTTCCTAATGATATCTCCTAATGGTAGCATGTACAGAGTGAACAGCAGTGGTCCTAGTACTGAGCCTTGTGGTACACCATACTGAACTTGTGATCAATGAGACATCTCTTCATTTACTGCTACAAACTGATAACGGTCAGATAAGTATGATTTAAACCATGCTAGTGCAATTCCACTAATGCCAACATAGTTTTCTAGTCTATTTAAAAGAATGTTGTGGTCAATGGTGTCAAATGCAGCACTAAGATCAAGTAACACTAATAGAGAGATACAACCACGATCGGATGATAAGAGCAAATCATTTGTGACTCTAACGAGAGCTGTCTCGGTACTATGGTACGGTCTAAATCCGGACTGAAAATCCTTGCAGATATCATTTCTTTCAAGAAAGGAACACAGTTGTGAGAATACTGCTTTTTCTAATATCTTTGACAGAAAAGGTAGATTCAAGATCGGCCTGTAATTGACTAATTCTGTAGGAATTCTGTAATTCTTTTCCAGTCACACAATCCTTCAGAAATCATTCTAATATGCTCAGTTGGTGCTCAATTATTATTGGTGCTCAATTATTAATAATGGTTCTTATTATTATGAACGTTGAGTTTTTGCTACACAAATAACACTGTTTTTACTATATATTTTTGATCAAATAAATGGTGAGCATAAGAGACTTCTTTCAAAAACATAAAACAAATTAATCATTCCAAACTACTGACTGATAGTGTATCTTTTTTTAGATTATTATGATGCATTTTGTGTTATTTTTTATGTTTTTGTTTCACAGGGACCCTCAGGACACATGCTCAGATTCAGACTCTCTCAGTTCCTCTTTGGGCAGGAAGCAGTTCTCTGGTCAAAGTACATATGTTACGGGCACGGATACCCCACCACGTAAAATCTCTCGTGAGGAACTTCTTCTCCTGGCGCAAGAGGCCCAGGCTGCGGCCATGGAGACCTCACCTCCTTCCACATCCTCCCCTTCATCTCCTCTTGACTCCTCCTCAGGTCACAAGGGCTCCCCTGACCTTACCCACTATTCCGTCCTCCCAGAATCTCAAAGTTTAACCTTTCAACCTAGAACCAAAGCTGTGGCCTATAATGGCATTCTGGAAAAGTCATACAGCATGGGGCAGCTGCCCGCTGGTGGGACGCCTCCAGAGGGACATTACCCCTCGATTAGCTCACTCGACATAGAAAGCAAAGCTATCAAGGAGCCCAAGCAACTCCAAACCACCTCCTCCCAGGACTCTTGCGATAACGGAGAGAAAAAACGCTCCAAGATCAAGAGCTTGTTCAAGAAAAGCAAAAAGCTGTGAAGAACAGTAGAGAAGAGGATGACATGGAGAGAAAAAGAAGCCTTAAAACAAAATAAATGAGGGTGATGCTGTCAACCAGAAGCCAAAACATTTTTCAGTTTCTTTGTCCTTTTTTATTTTTATTTAAATGGAATGTAGCTCCATCTGGTTACAGTCCTGGGTTGGAAGCCTTTTTTATGGTGATTTCTTTTTTTAGCCTCACATGTATGCCTTTGAAGGCCAGAAAATGTCATAGCATTTTGCAGAACATGGCCTCTTCACTGTCTTCTGTTAAGGTTTTGTTTTCTATAAAGTGCACCCAAATTATGTCACTAGGAAGGGGTCAGGAAGCATACCAAAAACAAGAAAGGGGGGAGGGGATGTTGGACGATCAACATTGTACAAATCTCCTTGAAATTTGTCCTAAATGTATGGTGATCCACAAGTGATTCAAAATTCAGTCATTATTGTCTTTCCATCATGCCCTTCCCAACCTGTATGCTTTTTTTAAATGTATTTATGTGGGACATCATGAACTGTGGTTGTATGGCAAGACCTATGTAACAATTCTTAAAAAAATATATCAAAATTTGGTGATCCACAGAGAAATTATTAGCTTTCAGGTTTGGGACGAACTGAGGGAGAGTAAACAATGACAGAATTTTAACTTTTGGTTGAACTATTTCTTTTATGCTAAAATATAACATATTCCCCCAGTTTCATAGACAAAGCTTAAAGGAATAGTTCACCCAAAAATGAAAATTAACCCATGATTTACTCACCCTCAAGCCATTCTAGGTGTATATGGCTGTCTTCTTTCAGACAAACTCAATCTGAGTTATATAAAAAAAAAATATCCTGGCTCTTTCAAGCTTTATAATGGTAGTAAATGGTGGTCTTGATTTTGAAGTCCAAAAAAAGTGCATCCATCCATCATAAAAGTTATCCATACGACTCCAGGGGGTTAATAAAGACCTTCTGAATCAAAACGATGGGTTTTTGTAAGATAAATATCCATATTTTAAACATTATCAACTAAAATAACTAGCTTCTGGCAGACAGCCTACGCAAGTCGATATATACTGCAAAAGAGTAACCCCTGACGCGATGTGTGAAGTAGGATGTAGGAGTAGCTTAAAGGGTTAGTTCATCCAAAAATGAAAATTCTGTCAGTAATTACTCACCCTCATGTTGTTCCAACCCCGTAAGACCTTCGTTCATCTTTGGAACACAAATTAAGATATTTTTTATGAAATCTGAGAGCTGTCTCACTTCTCCATAAGCTTCTATGTTATTGAAAATTAGTAGTGTAACAGCGCAGCGCTTCTGTGTTGTACGTCAGCACGTAGGCTCACTATTGGCCGACGCTGGTCATGTGTGTGATGCGTGTGACGTACAACACAGAAGCGCTGCACTGTTACACTACGTGAACTCACCAGAGGCCCACATAGAAGAAAATGAATAGTTGAATAAAGTCGTTATTTTTGTTTTGTTTTTCGCACAAAAAGTATTCTCGTTGCTTGATAAACTTATGGTTGATCCACTGTAGTCACTTGGACTATTTTAAACATTGTCTTTACTAACTTTTCTGGGACGGCAAGTTTCAATAACATAGAAGCCTATGGAGGAGTGAGACAGCTCTCAGATTTCATCAAAAATATCTTAATTCGTGTTCCAAAGATGAACGAAAGTCTTACGGGGTTGGAACAACATGAGGGTGAGTAATTACTGACAGAATTTTCATTTTTGGGTGAACTATCCCTTTAAGGTCAAACAAATAGAGCTGGGCAATAAACTCAAGCTCCTCTTGTCTTATATCAAAATCCTCTGACATTTCTCTTTAAAAATTCTTGTTTTAGACTTCTAATTCGTGCCTACTGTTTTGCTCTATCCTCTGCTCTTCCGCATTCTTCAATGCATATGTGTGGGTTACTCTTTCGCCGTAAATCGATGCGTTCGGCCGTCTGTCGGAAGCTATTTATTTTAGTTCCTAACGTTTTAAAAATGGATATTTTTCTTACACAAAGGCATCGCTTCGCTTCAGAAGGCCTTTATTAACCCCCTGTGGCCGTGTGGAGCACTTTTATGATGGATGGATGCACTTTTTTGGACTTCAAAATCAGGACTGCCATTCACTGCCATTATAAAGCTTGAAGAGCCAGGATATTTTTTAATAACTCTGATTGTGTTTGGCTGAAAGAAGAAAGTCATATACACCTAGGATGGCTTGAGGGTGAGTAAATCATGGGGTCATTTTAATTTTTGGGTGAGCTATCCCTTTAAGCCTAGTACCAGACTAAAATGCAGGTTTGAGCTGTTTTAACTGAAAACAACTTGCACTGACACATCTTAAAATATGTCGGTGTCATTGTTTTGTCTCAAGATGCACACCAGTAATGTTTTTTTCTTTGCCTTTGACATTTAGTTCATCGGTAAGATTGAGGTTTTCCTATAGTGTGAAAACCGTCAAAAATCCTTTCCCCTCCTCTCAAGGGCCCAGGGTGGGCTTTCAGCTTTGTCATTTTTGTTTACTGCCACAGAGCTCCTGTACTTGACAATATTTTTTTAAGTAAAAAAAAAGAGGTAACACTTAACATAAAGCAGCATGTCAGACTGCCTATAATGAACACAATAGTTTAGTAAATTAATAAAAATGACTTTACGTTCTTAAAATGTATTAAATACTTAAGCACTATATTTTAATGATCATTACACTCTTCTGTTTTGATTTAAAACACAATTTTGCAATACAAGATTGATGCCAGCAAATTCATAGCAGTATAAAATTCACAGCTGACCTTTAGAAGTGTTTTTAAGACATTTTCAGGTGTGGCGTTTATAAGGCGTCTTGACTAACTGCTGTGTGGAAAGCGCTACTGAATTATCCTGCTAAAGGTTGTTGCACTATTGCTTTCCTTACCGGGAAAGAGTCGCTTTTGGCGGCATAAGAGTAAGTTATGTTAGTTAGATTAAGGAGAATATTTGTAAAGATGCGTTAAAAAGCAGCAAATTGATATCAGAGCCAGAAAAAAAAAATCAATTTGATGGTTTTGACGCCACTTACCATATTTATTCTCTGAAATATTATAAATATGTTTATTAGGAATTATTAAATTGTAGACATTTGATTCTTTTGGGTAGCTGAGGAAAGATATTTTTTTTTCTGAGGACAAATGTATATGCAGATTTTGACCCAAAATCCCTCTCTCTTGGACTGAGTGCCCTGTTTCAAGGGCGTTACCATCACTGTGATCATTACCTCTCTCCACTCATACAAATCATCCACAATAGGGCACTAAACTGATTATGTTTTGGCAAAAAAAAAAAAAAAAAAAACTACAGTTTTTTAATTGCAAGACCTTTGTCCAGTGCCAGAGAGGACAGCGTGACAGTGGTGCCTAAATTTGTTTGTCTCAGAACTCACTCACTCAGCATTGTATACGCTGATACATAGATGAAGGGAAACATGTTTTATGCATATACACGTGTGTTTGTGTGTATATATATATTTATACAGTGACTGACATGGACACATGAATGTTGAGATGATTGAGCTGATCTGTTTTTTGTTTTTTTTTGTGTGAATATTTGTATACAGTAGAACAAATTAATAAAAAAATGAGGCAAAAGTCTCATCTGTGCAATCAATTAAAAATTGTCTGTGAGTTATTATATTACTCTGACACAGCCGATTTCAGTCAGACCAAACTCTGTCGCTGTGTCCTAACCAAGCGTGATTGGTGTGACGCATTGCAATCAATCATAAAGGACCAATCAGAACAGTTGTCTCCACTTGGCGCTCTCTCATACTGGCAGTTGCCACGCGCTGAAGCTAAAAAAAAAACAAACTAAACAAACGATAAAAGGTATCTCTTCTCTTCTATGATTTCTGCAACGTCGCGCTAGTAAAATCCGCCCACACCTAGCGCATCCTAGCAAACTTGGGTGACTAGAGACAGATTACGGAAGGAATCAGGAATCAGATTACGGATTAAATCAGAAATTTAATTCGTCGAGTTCCACAGAGAAAAACCATTAAAACCAAGCCGTTTGGTGAAGCATCACAGAAGTCATGAAAAAACAAGGTATGTATTAGTTCTGCAGAGTATCTGTTTTCCAGGCCATGTTGCGGATTAGCCTATTAGTATAACCTATAAGTCCATCCATCCATCCATCCATCTTCTACCGCTTATCCGAGACCGGGTCGCGGGGGCAGCAGTCTAAGCAGGGATGCCCAGACTTCCCTCTCCCTAGACACTTCCTCCAGCTCTTCCGGGGGGACACCGAGGCGTTCCCAGGCCAGCCGGGAGACATAGTCTCTCCAGCGTGTCCTAGGTCTTCCCCAGGGTCTCCTCCCGGTGGGACATGCCCGGAACACCTTCCCGGGAAGGCGTCCAGGAGGCATCCGGAAAAGATGCCCAAGCCACCTCAACTGACCCCTCTCGATGTGGAGGAGCAGCGGCTCTACTCTGAGATCCTCCCGAGTGACCGAGCTTCTCACCCTATCTCTAAGGGATCGCCCAGCCACCCTGCGGAGAAAGCTCATTTCGGCCGCTTGTATCCGGGATCTTGTCCTTTCGGTCATGACCCACAGCTCATGACCATAGGTGAGAGTAGGAACGTAGATTGACCGGTAAATCGAGAGCTTCGCCTTGCGGCTCAGCTCCTTCTTCACCACGACAGACTGGTACAGGGACCGCATTACTGCAGAAGCTGCACCGATCCGCCTGTCAATCTCCCGTTCCATCCTTCCCTCACTCGTGAACAAGACCCCGAGATACTTGAACTCCTCCACTTGAGGCAGGAGCTCTCCACCAACCTGAAGCGGGCAAACCACCCTTTTCCGACTGAGAACCATGGCCTCGGATTTGGAGGTGCTGATTCTCATCCCAGCCGCTTCACACTCGGCTGCAAACCGTCCCAGTGCATGCTGGAGGTCCTGGTTTGATGAGGCCAGCACGACAACATCATCCGCAAAGAGCAGAGATGAAATCATGTGGTCCCCAAACCTGACCCCCTCCGGCCCCTGGCTGCGCCTAGAAATTCTGTCCATAAAAATTATGAACAGAACCGGCGACAAAGGGCAGCCCTGCCGGAGTCCAACATGCACCGGGAACAAGTCTGACTTACTGCCGGCAATGCGAACCAAGCTCCTGCTCCGGTCGTACAGGGACCGGATAGCCCTTAGCAAAAGGCTAAGGCTTTTTTTTTTTTTTAAGCTGTATATACTTCAGATGTAATTTTTGTAAGTAGTGATGGCCTGACCATAACTGCAATGATGACATATTTATAGGCCAAATCTGGAAGTTATCATCACTCTAGTTTCTCTAATATGGGAATGAGAGAATTTCACCGCTCTGTAGAGCAGTACTGGGGCCAGTTGCATAACTGCCAATAGTCTTAAAGGCCATCACATTTCATTTATTTTTCTGTTAATATCTGTTTTAAGTCAGTTGCATAACGTAGACTGGTCTAATTTGATATTAAAAAGTAAGACTGATTGCCCCTTGACTAACCGCTAGTTGCTCATTCTAGTCTAGGCTACTTAAGACACAGGCTAAATCCGAAATCGCCACCTAAACCCTCAATCACTATTCCCTATGTTAATCCACTAATACTGTTTACTTGAAGGAGTGAATGAAAACGAGTGAGCGAATTCGAACAGCCGTTGAGCGCACATCGGCTGTACACTCGGTATTGATGTATCGGGATAGAATGAGTGCACTCAATAACGTCCACTATCGTTTCGGACACCACTACAAATGGCTGTCCCCTTAAATAACGTCCTATTTGAGGGTATAGGGGGTGATTTCGGCCACAGTCACAGTCTTAACATAATGCAGGCTTCCTCAAATCTGGTCCTGGAGGGGAAATAACTTGCAGAGTTTAGTTCCAATCCTAATCAAACACACCTGAACGAGCTAGTCAAGTCAAGTCACATTTATTTATATAGCGCTTTTTACAATACAGATTGTTTCAAAGCAGCTCTATGCAAAAAAAATTTTTTCCAGAAGAAAATAGCATCACAGTCCAGCTAATAAGCTAGTAAATTCAGTGATGTTTCATTTTTGTTTAAAAAAAAGTTATTAATTTAGTCAATATATATATATATACAGTACCAGTCAAAAGTTTGGAAACACTACTATTTTTAATGCTTTTGAAAGAAGTCTCTTATGCTCATCAAGCCTGCAGTTAAAAACAAAAAAACAAAACAAAAAAAACAGTAATATTATGAAATATTATTACAATTTAAAATAATGGTTCTCTTTTTTAATATACTTTAAAATGTAATTTATTTTTGTGATGCAAAGCTGAATTTTCATCAGCAAGTACTCCAGTCTTTGGTGTCTTATGATCCTTCAGAAATCATTCTAATATGCTGATTTATGATCAATGTTGGAAACAGTTGTGCTGCTTAATATTTTTTTATAACCTGAGATACTTTTTTCAGGATTATTTGATGAATAAAAAGTTAAAAAGAACTGTATTTATTTAGAATAGAAATCTTTTGTAACAATATACACTACCGTTCAAAAGTTTGGGAACAATAACTATTTTTTTTTAAAGAAATTAGTACTTTAATTCAACAAGAATGTGTTAAATTGATAAAAGGTGATGGTAACGATTTATATTGTTAGAAATGTTTTTATTTTGAATAAATGCTGTTTTTATGAATAAATGCTGTTAACGTTTTACTCATCAATGAATCCTGAAAAAAGTATTCCAAAAAAATATATTAAACAGCACAACTGTTTCCATCATTGATAATAACTGAGTATCAAATTATCATATTAGAATGATTTCTGAAGGATCATAAGACACCAAAGACTGGAGTACTTGCTGATGAAAATTCAGCTTTGCATCACAAAAATAAATTACATTTTAAAGTATATTAAAAATGAGAACCATTATTTTAAATTGTAATAATATTTCATAATATTACTGTTTTTTTTGTTGTTTTTTTTGTTTTTTTTACTGCAGGCTTGATGAGCATAAGAGACTTCTTGCAAAAGCATTAAAAATAGTAGTGTTTAACCTCTGCTGACACTTCAGGGATGCTTTGTGGTCGTGTCTAGGCGCAGGTCCACCATCTGATCTGGATATGGCCCGGATCCGGGCTGACTAGGCTACATCATGTGTTGTGCATGTTAAAAAAAAGCAATTTAATCAAGTAAGTAAAATCATAAAATAAAGACAATCAAATGCACCTCACAATTGAGTTGATTAGAAACTGAAGAGTTATCATGTGGGATTTGAATCCAGCGCTTTGCAATTGTATTTTGAGAATCTTACCTTTTTCAGTCACTTAACATCAGATGTTTTTTTACATATTGTATAATTTAATTGTGCTGCATTTCCAATGTACAGCTATTTTAGATATGTGAATGTGATATTAGATATCAGCTAGATTGTACAGCAGGGAATTCATAGTTTGTATCATATGTATATGAAACCTATATAGGTTGAAATTTATATGCTTTGAAACGTGCAGTAGGGTTGTAATGGACTTATTCTGTTTGTAAGAGCTGAAACTCGAAAGTTAGCATCACCCTGTTTCCCTTGGAAAGCCACAATTTCTCCATTGGCTTTTGGATTATTGCAGAAAACAAGCTCTGTGATGAACAAAACTATGACTCATACACATTTTGTTAATTTTCACATAGAAGCACAGCTTGCAAGGCCGGCTACAAGGGGGTGGCATTCGTGGGCCATGCCCCCCCAAACAAGTTACTGTTTGGGGGGGCAGTGTACCCCCCCCCCCCCCCCCCCTCCCTCAGTATTTTTCAGAGGTGTAATAAAGGTTGTGAAATAATTTCATAATATAGTATTAACTCGACTTTAGTGCTGCAAAGATATTCCACAGCATCAAGATAATTTGTTAACATATCAATATCAGTTGACCCTATGTTTGCAAGTAGTAAGTATTTTATTTTTATTTTTTTTGGCATGCCCCCGAACCCCCCTAACATTTGCAAGCTCTGTGATAAAAAAAAAACATGCCTACAGCCCTGACTTCAACCCCTGACACATTTTTAATTTTTTTGTAGTGAGAGATATTGGCAGACACTCATACAGAAATTCAGTCTGCCCACTAGGCATTTACTAACCTTGTAAATAGCGTTAATCTATTATAACCTATTATATCTATTATTTATTTTATGTTGTAGAATAAAACGTGAAAATATCCCGAGCCTGTTTACCATAGACCTTATTTTAGTGATTTAACCCAAAACATATTCTAAAAACCAATTGACTTCAGAATGATGGGCTGGAAGTTCAAAAATGCTAACTAATATTCCGGGGGTTAGGATTTATTTCTGCACCACCCTTAGGCATTCGCATTTCTGGAAAATTGTTTTAAGACATTAGAATTCAGTATTGAAATGGTGGAGAATACTATTTTTATCCTCTTTTTCTTCAGTCTTTCTCTCTCTCTGTCTTTTAGAGAGGTTGAAGTATACATTAGAGCAATAGAAAAAGCAAAAATGTGTTTGTGTGACACCCCATTTATCTTATAAGTGGGCACTGGTGACTGGAGGAAAAACATGCATGATTGCTTTATCAATATAAAGAGAAAGTGAGGAGAATTGTGTTGATGGTTCATCAATTCCACACAGAGATACGCCGAGAAGATTCTTATGATGAATGGTCTGCTCAGAAAGAGAGAGAGAGAGCAAGAGCAAGAAGGAGAAATGTTAAAACAACTCAACCTTGCTCGCTCTCATATGTTCCCCCAACATGCTGTCTTTCTCTCTTTCTTGTTCATTCAGTGGCATTCTCTATCCACACACACACACACACACACACACACACACACACACACACACACACACACACACACACACACACACACACACACACACCCACACACACACACACACACACACACACACACACAGACAGAGAGAGAAAACCTGCAAAGTCTCTCTTAATGATCCTGCTCACAGCAAAAAACAGATGTTGCACTAGATGGCAGTCATGTACCACTGAAGGAATGTAGTCGAATGAAGTAAAGCCCCCAGTACCACTCCCAGCTCACAGGTTTAACACGTCTCCTGTGTGTACGTGTGTCAGCATATGTTTGTAACCACAATGACCCTTGGTGCTATCGCAAAAAAAAAAACTAAATCTAACCTAAACAAGCTTATGTTTTCATTGATTTTTGTCTTTGCTTCAAAAGGGAAATACATTTTGCATAATAATGGTGTTTGTTCATTGCATATGAAGTCACCACAAGAACATCATCATCATCATCAATGTAGCTGTGCACACCTGCAATGACCGAAGTAAATTGCGTTCTGTCGGTACTGCGTTTGAAAAATGTGATTCTTGACAGTTCATAAAGAGCATTCTGTAGTATGCGTGTGTAGTTTGAATTGAATCCAGGCATACCCATCATGTTGACAATGTCAGATGACTTACAACGTCAGCTGCATAACTGTTTCTCGACGTTTACTAAAATGAAAACTTCTTTCCTGTGCCTCTTTGGATAGTAAAATGTCCATCATATGCATACTTCAATCTCTGTGGAAGTAGTAGGTCACCCTGGTATTTTTTTGCTTGGTGTGTATTTGGACAATGGACTAAATACTATTTATTTGATGTATAGCTTTTCACATACTATATAGTTGGGAGGTAGTGATCTTTGGATGTGGGGTGTGCTAGATCATTGAGACAGAGTCATGGTGACTAGCTCCTGAATGGTTTCATGTCTACGGAATGTAATAAGTGGTTTGCCGACAGCAGATTTTCACCCACACCTTTTGACGCTCCTTCTGGGTGAGTGGAGAGTACCGCTGAAAGATGAGGGCTGTGGTTTTCAAGTGTCACAGTGGCTCATATTCTCTCCGCTGGAAAGAAATCACAACTAATGCAGCTCAGGTCTCTAAGGGGGGAAACACTGTCTGGACACATGCATTGTCTTTTCTTATCTAAACGAAGATGTACTGTACTGCAGACTTGTAATTTGCTTAAATTTGGCTGTTCCTAGAGTGCAATCTTGCACAGTAGGGTTGTCGATTAATCAAATTTTAGTTTAGATTTTGGCTTCCAACGATTATGAAAACGTGCTAATCAAGATAAAGTGATCATCGTGCCGCATGCTGCTCCTTTCCTTTAAAGCAGTATGCTCTCGCCACTCCTTAAAAGCCTAAACTTAACGTCCAAATCAGTCAAATCATGTAATGTGACTGTCGTAAAATGCAGTCTACTGTGGGACATGCTTTATTTTTAAAAGAGTTATTAAAAGCACATTAAACTGCGAAAGAGACCCCCACACGCTTTCTGTGTGCGCACTGCGAGACGGAGCGGAACACGGACAAGCAAAGTGAACTTGGTGTTTCAGGCATGTGCCTAAATGGTCAAATATACTCAAAAATATGTCAAACTGTCCGTCTTGGCGAGTATTTACATAAAGAAAGTTATGTCTTAAAGGATTAGTTTACTTCAGAATAAAAAAAAATCCTGAAATGTCCTGACTGATAATACTGTTTAAACAAATGGGTTTTGAGTTTAGACTTAAATTCATGCAGCGTGGCTGTTGTCCTAAGAGCCAGGGGAAGAGAGTTCCATAACTTAGGGGCTATAATGGAGAAAGAACTGCCACCCATAGATGAAAGACGAAATCTCGGCTCACAGAGGAGTTCACAGCCAGAAGATCGGAGAGGTCGAGGGGGAATATAAGGAGAAAGTAAGTCCGAGAGATTGGAAGGAGCAAGACCATTGAGTGACTTAAATGTAAGCAGAATAATTTTTTTAAGAAATACGAGAAGACACGGGTAGCCAGTGGAGGTTAAACAGAATTGGAGTGATATGAGCAGATCGTTTGGTGTAAGTTAGCAATCTTGCGGCAGAGTTTTGAATATATTGCAAACGTGAGATAGAGTGTGCTGGTAGTCCAGAAAAAAGAACATTACAGTAGTCGAGGCGAGATGTGATAAACGCATGTACCAGCGATTCAGCGTCTTTTGGGCTGACATAGGGATGGAGTTTGGCAGTATGGCGGAGTTGAAAAAATGCAGCTTTACAGAGTTGACTAATATAAGCATCGAAGGTCAGTGAAGGGTCAAGAGTGATACCCAAGTTTTTGACAGTGGCAGATGGAATAATTGATGTAGATTCAAGGTCAGGTGTGGGAGTATTAGTTATATTTGTCGTTAGAGATGGTGGACCAGTAATTAAGATTTCTGTTTTAGTCACATTCAAACTTGCAGTTTGAAAATTGCAGTTTATCCAGGTCTTTAATTCATTAATAGATGATGATAGTGATGTAGTCTGGTGAATAGAGTCCGGTCGACAAGCAGTGTATATCTGAATATAATAACAAATAATCTGTCCGATAGGCAAAATGTGAAAAATAAATAGTAATGGGCCGAGAACTGATCCCTGTGGAACACCTTGTTTGAGAATGACAGTGGGAGATTTATAATTGTGCATGGTGATATAGTATTTTCTGCCTGTCAGATAGGAGGAAAACCAGGATAGCGCGGCTCCTGAGATACCAATATCTGAGAGGTGCATGAGTAAGAATTTATGACAGACAGTATCAAAAGCTGAGCTGAGGTCGAGTAATAAAAGTATGGAGAGGTTTCCCGAGTCACCAGAGAGTAAGAGAGTAAGAGGTCATTGATAACCCTTACTAATGCAGTTTCAGGACTGTGATGTTGGCGAAAATCAGACTGAAATAAATCAAAACTATCATTGAGAGATAGAAATGACTGCAATTGAGTGGCAACAACCTTTTCAATGATTTTTGAGACATACGGTAGATTGGAGATTGGGCGATAATTAGCGAAGTCAGTTGTGTCCAGATTCGTTTTTTTAAGGATGGGAGTAACCGCAGCCGTCTTTAGTGAAACTGGAACAGAGGCAGAGAGAAGGGACTTACAAGATGTGAGATAGGAGCAGAAATGACAGAGGTAGTGTTTCAGAAGGATTGTTGGTGTGGGATCCAACCGGCATGAAGAAGAATTGGATTTCTGTATGATTTCACTAATTAAGATGGGGTTGGTCAACGTAAAGTTATTAAGTGTTTGTATAGACTGAGCTTGCTCAAAAGTAGGTTCATCAGGTTCATCTTGCTCACAGGTCGGTTCATCACCAAAAGTCCCACGTAAAGCATCCAGCTTTCCCTGAAAGTGGTGCAAAAAAAGAACAGCACAAGTCACCCGATTCTTGTTGACAGGTATTATGCGCAGGTGCCTGTACTAGCTTGTTTACAATGTTAAATAGTTTTTTAGGCCTGTTGTTTGTGTTATTAATGATTTTAGAGATATAGGAAGAGTGAGCTGTGTTCAAAGCTGTTTAATAAACGTGGCTTAGACAGGTGCCGGTATCCATGGTGTTATCAGATTAAGATGCAAGGAATCGTTAGGTGTTTGCCAGGTCTCAGTAAAAAATCATATCCAGGTTTGTGTCGGTAATAAGTTCATAGGGGCCCTTGTCCGAAATAGAGCGACAGTTCAGCAGAGCAAAGTGGTTTTGCTGCACATCTGTATTTTCAGTTAAATTGTCATTGAAGTCTGACTTTTTTATGCAGACAAGTGATCGCGGTGGACGACAGTCTCTTAGTAGGCATTTCGGTTTGACCAGAGCTCTGTTATTTGACCAGATGCACGGGATAACAGTTTGTGTTGTTTGCCAATTAAAAATCTTTCGGACTGAACGACGTAGCGCGGGTGCCGGATGATCCCGAGTTGAGGCGTGGGTGCCGATTAAGCGCCCTGAGTTCGCATGACAGGTATCCAATATCCATGTTGGAAGGTAACCCAGTAAAAATAAGGGAAACCAGAGACAGCACGAGTGCTAAAGCCTTTGACGTGTTGGCAATAGACAAGAGAAAGTCAGCTGTCAGCAAAGTCACGTTAGCCAGGACCACAACCATCGCAACATCTATAAAAAGCTTATGGAGAGGAAAGCTACCCGACCCGACAGTAAGCTGTTCGAACTACTGGTAAGAAGAGTGTTAACTCACCTCACAGTCAGTCCAACAGATGGAGGAGAGAAGGGTGAGAGGGCTCGCAGCAGGCTGACAACAGAGAGTTCCCAACGGCAACAGAGAAATACGCCAAGCCAAGCAGAAAAAGTTAAGTCCAGTTTGTAGAGGGATGCAGAAAGAGCAGACTGAGTAAGGAGCACAACAAACGTAAGATAAACGACGAAGCATGGAGCAGCAGCCAGATGCGCACAGCATTCCCACACAGCGTTCAAACACCGGAAGTTACTCAATGGGGTACAATGGTTTGAAGGTCCAAATTGCAGTTTCAATGCAGCTTGAGGAATAAGGGTCTTATCTAGCGAAATGATCGGTCTTTTTCTAGAAAAAAATAAACATTTATATACTCTTTTACCACAAATGCCCGTCTTGCACTAGCTCTGCGATGCCCTACGCATTAAGTAATCATGTTGAAAGTTAACATGTGACATAGGGGGAAGTACCGACCTAGTGTTTACAAAGTGAACATGCAAGGCTGCTTTCACACTGGGCTCGTTTGCTGCGGTCCGAGCCCAAGCGCGTTTGCATCTTACGTCATCGCAAACGTGCACTGCGCATGACAGAAAACAACGCGAGCTCAGCAGAGCTGAGTGAACAACAGTTTTACTGTGTGTGTGTGTGTGTGTGACGCATAAGGTGGTTTTCTGCTGCTTGCAAACAAACTCTTTTGAGGATTTCCATTAATTTGTTGTCCTGATTCCACGCGCTATGCGTGAATACGCTGCAGGCTCACTCTCGCTCGTATCCTAGGTAAATCATCAACACTATCATCCCTTACATGTGTTTTATTTAACTAAATACATCATAATCAGCTAAAACGTATGCGCAGGTCACTTTACTTCCTGAACAAGTGCACCCGAGTCCGTATTGCTTTCACATTCACCCGAACCGCGGCACGGTTCGGGAGGAACTGAACTCAGACAACCTCCTCCAGGTAGTCCGCATGACAGTGTTCACATTAGCGATTTTTCATGCGAACTGTGCCCCGTTCCGAACTAAACTGCCAGTGTGAAAGCACCCTAAGTCAAACGCCATTTCCAAAAAAAAAAAAAAAAATATATATATATATATATATATATATATATATATATATATATATATAGCCTATATATATATATATATATATATAAAACAACGATATCGGACAATTTTGAAGTTGGAGTAGATGGAGTTTTTCACCCTACCCTACCTTTTTGAACCGGAACACGCGTGACCTTTCAACGTGATTACGTAATACATGCATTATATATTATTATTATTATTATTATTTTACATTTTTTTTGTTGTTGAAAATAACAGATCGTTACGCTAGATAAGACCCTTATTCCTCGGCTGGGATCGTGTAGAGTCCTTTGAAGCTTCATTGAAACTGCAATTTGGACCTTCAAACTATTGTACCCCAACCATTGTACCCCTCTGAAGTCCACTTTATGGGGAAAAATCCTTGAATGTTTTCCTCAAAAACCTCAGTTTCTTTTTGACTGAAGAAAGAAAGACATAAACATCTTAGATGACGTAGGGGTGAGTAAATAATAAGGACATTTTAATTCTTAAGTGAACTAATCCTTTAAGTGAATAAACAGTTGGTAAAGAAATTGGATGCGTTTAATTATATTCCATTATAATCCATGCATTTGGTCTTAACAGTCAAAATGCCGCATCTGTAACTGCATGAGAGGATAATATAGCCTGCCGACATGTTGCACTCTTCTTCGATTTTTAATGCTTTATTTAATCACAACCGACATAACAAATTAAATACTCAATACTCATATGTCAGATATGCAAATTATTAGGTTTTGACTTCACTACCAGTAAATAACCTGATTTATCAATACGCAAATTATTAGGTTTTGACGTCACTACCAGTAGGCTAAATAACCTGATTTATCAAGAAAGTCTTGTAAACGCAGTTTACTTGCGTTGTCGGCTTATTTGTTTGCATGTAAACACAACTGGTTATTTAAATAAGCTGATTTTTGTGAGTTATCAGCGTACTGGTGTACATGGAAATGTGATTCAATGATCAGGTTAGATCTAGTGTCCAGTTCAATTCACTGATTTATTCATGTTCAAGAAGATCCTGGAGATCCAGGAGCTTGAGTGCGCATGCAATTGATGACACGAAAAGTAAGTTAACATTGCCCGAATTTGAGTGATTATTGTAAAAGGAAATTATATTTAGGTCCTGACTCTCAGTAATTTGTGAACTAAATCTTCTGAGAGCTGTTAAAGCCCATTGTATGAAATGCTTTAATGTGGTCGTGTACATTTGCATGTCACCGTCTGAATGGGGTTGGCTACTTAATTAAAAATAACGTTAAATTAACATAAAAATGGCCATGCATCTTTGCATGTAGCTGCTGTGGCAGTTTCAAATGATATAGGCTAAAACTAGTCTGTTTGCATAGCGTTCTTTATAGAATGTTAACACATTTTGGCTCTTGTGATGTCTGTTTTATTGTATGTTTACTATTTGTCACCACAGATATACACGCATTTTGTTTTTCTTCATTTTGAAATAATTTGTAAAGTTGCCGTGAAATCAAAACAGACCTTTAAAGGTGCTCTAAGCGATGTCACGCGTTTTTTAGGCCAAAACATTTTTTGTCACATACAGCAAACATCTCCTCACTATCCGCTAGCTGCCTGTCCCCTGAACACACTGTAAAAAAATGCGGTCTCTGCAGACAGCCCAGGCTCCACAAACGGCAACAAAAACAAACTGGGCTAACCCGCACCACGAAACATAACAAACTGTTCCAGCCAATAACCGAAAAATAAGGATTTGGGGTGTGGTTTGGGGGGTTAGGGCGTGGATGAGGGAGGGTCTAGCTAGCCTCCGTTTTGTTTGACAATACTTTAAACGTCAACAAGAAGTGACGTCACTCAACATCACTTAGAGCACCTTTAATGGAATATTGCAGTATTTATTATAAACGATTTATTCACGCACATCATTATTATTTATTTTTTCTTTATGTGTCATCATAATCTTTAGTCAAAATAACTTCCCCTCTTGCAGTGACATCTTTTCTCTGATGTGTTTTTCGGAATGAGGGTGGGGCAACCTGTCACTCACATGAGATCACAGCAATCCACTCATGAAGTTTGTCACGTTTCACCTCTTCTGGGTCCAAACGTTCTATCAGAATCTAAAAGAAAATAACAACCAGTGCTGAAACGAACTTCTGAAAAATCATGATCCTAACCTTTATCTCCATACTGAAATCCCAGATGGCCATAATGTGATTCATCTTTTATAAATCGTTAAAATATAAGTGTCCGGAACGCAGTGAGCATGGAGACTGTAGTGTAGTACACTGTAAGTTTTTAAATGCCTAGCCTAAATGTGCAATATGAATAAATAGAGCTCATAAAACGGCTGTTTGAGATAGTTTTCTCAAGTGAAACGAGTAGAGGCCTGGACCCGGAAACAGCATTCCTTATGTCACAAGTGCACATCAAACCCCAACAATCCAATCAGATCCCAATGGTCAAAAAAATCCAGTCCTGGTCTACATTTTTACATGTTCAAGAAGCCGTATCACAATAAGGAAAACACTATTGCAACATCCATTTCATGCCAACTTTAACAAATATTTCGTTATTTTTTACTTGTTTGCACACTTAAAGTATCAGTAATTAAATATTGTATTATATTCAAGATTAATTTTTTTATAGTGTGTGCTTTGGTAATAAAATAAAACTTTTGTTTTTGCAGGTCAATACATATTCAATGTCTTCTTCATCTTCCAAAATAAATAAACATGGTTCATCAATTACTTTTAATACTTAAGTACTAAGTATTAAAAATCAAGTAATACTTATAACTTTTCTTTGAGGGTATCTGTACCTTTACTCAAGATTTGTTTACGCAGCCATTTTGTGTCCAGAACTAAAATATATCAACACACACAGTTCTTCCGCAGCTTTCAGAAACTTTATCTCTGTACATTGTCTGTACTCACTCTGTACGTTTTTTTGCACGTTCACCGGCTCATTCCACTCCATGTTGCGCGCACTTTCTTTCTGCTTCTTTCACGCCGTCACACTTTCCTGCAGTGCATGAGAATATTTATGTAAGTGATATGTCACCATAAGGCTGTGCATATTTAGATGTTGCACATTTGGTATCACAATCCGAGGGTGTTTTTCTTACATTCTTAATACACACGCGCACACTGTCTGCCTGCTTGCCATGAAAACCTACAGGAAATTGCTTCCCTCCAGAGATTCAGAGAGCGGTGCAGAGTTACAGCAACATGCTAAGATCATTTTCGTCCCTGCTGTCTAAATTTATTCTTCCATTGCAATTCACTCTGTCCCGTTTAAGGGTCAAAATTTCCCTCTCCACACTTTGACTGGAGCACGTCTTCCCTCCTCATCCGACTTCGACTTCGATCAAATGAATTTAATAAATTCTATACAAGTCAAACAGCCAGGCTTGATCTCTCAAACAAAGAGAGCTTCTATTTGATTTGTGCAAACTCAGCGGATGAGAGTGGGGATGAATAATACATGCCTCTTTCCTTCATTGTATTCTTCCTTATTAAATATCTCCCTAGCATCCCTTCATTCCCCCAGCAGTCCCTGCTTCCACTGTCGCCCCACTGCCAAAGCCCTGGGAGGAGAAGCCTTATCTCCTTCCTCTCTCCCGCTCCCTTTGCCCTGCGCTATATACTCCCTCGGTTTCCTTTCGAATCTCTCATTCTCTCAGTGAAAAAAAAAAAAACACATTAATTTGATAAAGTGAGTCTTATTATTGGTGGTATGGAGGCGCTTTTTGTGACAGTATAGATGACAGCTCTGAGTGTTGTGTGTGTGTAAGACCAGCCGAAGGCTCTGTTCGGTGACCTAAGCCTTGGTTTGTCAGTCAGTCAGCCGTCCAAGGACACTCAGTGCTGTGGGGTTCTGCCAAGTGCTGTGTGTGCGTGCGTGTGTGTGTGAAGTATCAGTGTGTGTTGACTCTGTGCTTTGTCTCTGCTTTGAAACGCAATAGACCTTCCAAGATCAAAGACTGCTTCTTCTTTTACTCAAAGCGTGCTGGCATCTTTGTCCATACACACCACTGTTCGTATTGTGTGTGTTTGTGCGAGTGTTATAACATCATGTTTCTCAGACCAAAGGCAACCACCTCTCTCCGTTCTTCTAATCTCTCTGCTTTTTCTTCTTCATGGGCCACAGAGAAGAGCTGAATAGAGTGGAATCATAATGAGCAAATAAGAAATTCCTCTTAAAAACCATCACAGTTGAATGCAACCTCTGTGAAATGCATGCTTAGCTAAAACAAGGGAATGGACTGAGCTGTATTAAAGATGCATTCATTAGTTTGGAATGAAACAGAAACGGGATTGAAGCTATGGAAATGTAATAGTCAGTTAACCACCTTAACAAAGCCATCAGTTTCTTAATTCAAAGCACCTTGGTAAAAAGGGGCCTACAGTTTATACTAAACCTCTGTTTAGTTGTTAAATGTACTTTATACAAGTGTCTGGATGCAGTCTCTGATAAAAGTCTTGATGTAGGTATAACGAAGCGTCATTCGAAGTGGGATCCATAAGCAGGCTTTTATTAAGATCGTGATCAAACAGGCAAAGGTCAAGCACCAGCAAACACAGTAACTTAGAGAAAACACAATCGTGGTCGATAAACAGGCAGTAAGTCAGGGCAGGCGGAGAACAGTCACAAACCAGAGACAATGCAAATAATCCAAAAGGCAGGCAGCAGTGAATCATAAACGATGTACAAACAGGGTCACTACAGGCAGACTAAAACAGGAATGAACGCTCAGAAATATCAACCGTAGTAAAACAAGACCTTGCAAAGAGGGATGGGAAAAATACAGTTTAAATAGACCAGCAGATAGGCTACAGCTGGGCAATATGATGGATGATGGGAAATGTAGTGTTCATGTGAAAGAGTCAATATTCGGGTGAGGGAGCCCTCTGATGGCCGAAAGAGGGAACCACAGAGTTTGTCTCTGTGACAGTAGGCCTGTCACGATAACTACTTTTTGTTGGGCCATATATTGTCCCAGAAATAATTGAGATAAACAATATATTTTTGTCATTTTAAGACCATTTTATGCCACTGAATCTGCATAATAATGCAAGTAGGCCTACACACTTTCAAATGACAACAAACTTTTAATTCTTACGAATATTTTGATATTGGAATTAAAGTGTCAAACAATTTAATATCCTAAAAAAAAAAAAAACGTAAAAAAAAAAAAAAAACTTGAATAAATAGTAAAAAAAACCTTTGCAAAGTAACAAATAGAAAAAAAATAAACAGACTTAGTTGCAAATGCATAAAAGGCACTTGTATGGAGATTTTCCATCTACAGATTTTTCCCTTTCCTTCTTTTCTCAGTAAAGTAAGGTACACTATTTCTGAAACCCTACTTAGCAGTCAGATGTCCATACGAACAAAGGCACAGATGCCTCAACAGGCCACATCTGCTGCTGAATTATTTTTTTAGAGGTGTGTTTTTTAAAATGTTGAACTTCTTTTAACTTGAAGGCCATGTGTTTATAATGCTGCATCATGCATGAGATGCTGCAAAAGACGTCCAACATGTCCGTCTAGTACACGTTTACATGGAATGCATAAACGCGTTCTCTGTGAATATGTACTAGACACTCATGACTGCCGCGTCCTGTACAAAACGGCCTTTTAATACTAGCTGTGAGCGCGCACCATTTCACGCTGTCATGTTTATTTGTACTGGAACAGTGGATTGCAGCTTTGAAACTGAGTGCATTTGGACTAATTCTTCCAAACGTTCTTTAGTTCGCAGGAAAACACTATAACCGCTCAAATGATGCCTTCTTTTCTCCCGTCAATATCCATTGTGTATGAAGGACTTACCTGAGCCCCTACGGAGAGCAGAAAAGTTGACAGAGGCAGCGCGGTCAGCAAAATGTAGGTGTCATGCAACAAATGTATGGTTGAAACGAAGTCCCGCAGCTTGCAGTCGTACCTGATATCTCCACTCTTTTCCTGCACAAACAACCCACTGGGGTCATGGAGATGGTGGCTTTTAACTTCTGCAGTGGTCACACCTCCTGCGGCTGGCTCAAACAATGTAAATGTAATGTAAATTTAGTTACTACACTGTTCTAATAATTTTCTACAAAAAGTGTATTTATTATGTATGGTACAGGTTGCCTCTCTCAATGTATATCGCCACATTGACATGCAGAAGTAAACGTCAAAGAGAATCCTCACACTCATCTCTGCTGAAAAGTCCAGCAATGCTGGTCACCAGCATAAGGTATGGTTTGCATGCTGGTTCTCAGCATGGGATTCTGGTTGCTGGTTTGCTGGTGCCCAACATGGGATGCTGGTTGCTGGTTTGCTGGTAGCCAGCATGGGATGCTGGTTTGCTAGTCCTCAGCATGGGATGCTGGTTGCTGGTCCCCAACATGGGATGCTGGATTGCTTGTTCACTGGTCCCCAGCATAGGATGCTGGGTGCTGGTTTGCTTGTCCCCAGCATGGATACTGGTTGCTGGTTTGCTTCCCCCCCCCCGCATGGGATGCTGGTTTGCTGGTCCCTAGTCTCAGCCTCAGACGTCACGCCCACGGACCGTTGGCTGAATGTCTGATGCATATGGCACACTTTTCTGGAAACACTTCAGGAGATTCGAAGTCACAATCTGATTGGTTGAATTCTACAGGATATCTGCGAGACGTGTGTGTTGCATTCTTTAACGGTCCGCCTGGAAACAAATGCTGTGGCGCCAAAACCCCTCGTGGAAGAAGAACGCTGTAGTGTTTACAACTGTGACAATGAACGCTTATCAGGATCAACTAAACGCTGGATTTTGAAGTTGGTATGTGAAGTTCGTGGCACTATTGTTGCAGTAAACTTACTGAATGAATAATTTATTAGATTCACGCCAGTCTGTTATTGTAGGGACATCAACATTTGATTGTCACGCCCCAAAACCTGACACGGCACAAAACGAACTGTGGTTGCATTACATGTCACTCAAACGTCCTCTTGTGCGGTCCTTGACCAAGAAAAGCTGCAATAGAGTCCATACCTTCTGCCGTCAGTCTGAAGCTCTGGCTACACAAGACTAGCTAGTACTCAACATGGGGTGATGGTTTGCTGGTTTACTGGTTTGCTGGTCCCCAGCATGGGACACTGGTTGCTGGTCCCCAACATGGGATGCTGGTTTGCTGGTCCCCAGCATGAGATGTTGGTTGCTGGTGTAATGGTCCCCAGCATGGGATGCTGGGTGCTGGTTTGCTGTTCCTCAGCATGGGATGCTGGTTGCTGGTTTGCTGGTGCCCAACATAGGATGCTGGTTGCTAGGGGTGTAACGATATTCAAACCGAACCGAAAAACTGTGATACGGTATGTAGCACGATACTCTCATGGCATACAGAATGCACCCTGCCCATCCCTAGCCCATTATTAAGGTTGACTGCACTTTACCTTCTGTCACAAAACAAATTTTTCTTCCTTGACATTTGATTAAATAGTAATTAGGGTGTAACGGCACCCGTATTCATCCTGCAAATTCTTGTGTCTTGTGTACAAGACGAATACAGCGTTGTAGCCTAACCACCATTAACCACCAATAATCAATAGTCGATTGTCGAGTTCACGCGCGTGATCATAGGTAACTAAGCAACAGTGGAGAACTCGATAATCGACTACTGTGGACTTCGACCGAAAACAGGAAGTAAATACAGGTATGTGCGCTGGCTGAATTAACATAACTTTTATTCATATCTTTCACATCTACTGCAGTCAGATTCACCCGTGTTCACTCTGAAGGAATCAACTCACATGGCTGGGCACTTGTAATGACACATCAAGGATGTTAAGAGGCTAAAAGCAGGTTTAAAACTTGCCCCATTGAAGTCAACAGGGTGCAAATTTTAAAAAGAGGATAACACGGTGTAGGCAACACCGATTTTTGTCGTTGTTCTCTGTACTGACAGCACTCCAAATTTACAAAAAAATGTTAAAATTGACCGGAGTTCTCCTTTAATGGAGCATTTTTCTAATGGCACAGCAGACAACATTTTTTACTAAGGTATCTGCATGTCTTGCTGCATCAAGCCACTCCCATAATAGCTGTCACCGTTGAAATTAATGCACGGCATAGTAGACTACTGTGCACCATGTGCATAAGATTCCAATAAAATAATTAGGTAATTATTCCCTCACAAATAAATCTCTCAATTATTAAAACGGGCTTGTGTCTATATTATGATTGGACACACAACATTATAATATTATTTTCAAATTAATTTTTAAATTATTATTGTCACTGGTTCAGTAGGGTACTCTTGTAAGAAAGTAGCAATGGCTGGGACAGACTTTAAGTATCAACTCCACTTAAAAAGATGCAATCTAGTCCTGTTTACATGAAATAAGCCGGCTCCTGGGCAGGTTTGAGCTTATGGACCTGTTGCTATGACAGCAACTCCGGGATGAGCTTCAAAGAACCTAACAATCCTGGATCATGTCAAATCGTCAACAGTAAAATCCAGATAACAGAGTAATCCATGTACGAAGAACGGGCCTCTGGACCAGCATGGGATTCATTTTTCAGCAGGGATTGGCTGCTGCTTCTGTAGATATGCTAGTTAATGTAGCCTACTGTAGTACTGTGATGCAAAGAGTAAAAAATGTACCAGCGGAGACAATGGGAGAATCAGTACCTGTACGGCCAAAGAAACAGAAAAGGTCTGACGACAGAAAAACCGTCGAAGACATAAAGACAGACAAATACAAAAAACAACTGTAAACATCGGAATGACATACATAAGGTGGAAATATTTGATGACAGAGAAAATGCTTAGTAGTGATGCCCAAGTTTCTTCTTATTTTGTTGGACAGGTAAGGGAATGAATTGTGTAGACACCACTCTAGAAATCAAATCAGCGCAATTTACATAAACCTCAGAGACAATCATGCTGAATCACACTACACTGTGAAAAATAATCCTGTAAAAAAACGATAAACTACTGGCAGCTGTGGTTGCCAGCATCATACCGTAAAAATATGGTGTGTTACTGTTTTTGAAATTAACAGCTAAATACCGTTTTGTCAGCTACAGTATAAAACTTTAACATCATATAGCTGTAGCTGACAAAACGGTATTTAGCTGTTAATTTTAAAAACAGTAACACACCATATTTTTACGGTATGATGCTGGCAACCACAGCTGCCAGTAGTTTACCGTTTTTTTACAGGATTATTTTTTACAGTGTATAGCGTCTAACAGTATTGTACTGTCGGGTCTTGAAGTACACAAAGAACAACAATGCTAATGCTGGCTAAATAACTTCGGATGCACCTTTAAAGGAATATTCTGGGTTCAATATAAGTTCAGCTCAACTGACAGCATTTTAAAGCACAATGTTTCTATTACCACAAAAAATGTTGACTTGTTTTTTAACCTGTAACGTTGTTCTGTCAACACTAAAATCTTGTTTAGCTATACTATTGAAACAGTGAGTTATAAATCAGACCCATTCACTTCCATTGTAAGTGCCCTACTGTTAATTCATTAATTAATTAATTTGTTTATTTGATGATCATTATTCATGCCACAAGTTGATTGAACTTAACTTCTGCTAGTTTGTTGCCAGTGCATTGCCGTGTTCTATGTGTTTTCTAAGGTATTTCTACTGTATGTGGGATTTTTTTACCAATTTTCCCATCTACCAGTATAAGTCTGAATGCTTGGTAAAGTAGCAGCACAAGCCATTTGATTTCACAAGAAACTAGCTTCCTCTCAATATCCATTAAATTTCAGACAATCAGTTTCATTCTGTCATGTACTGTATATTGTTTGTGCACTCTCTCCTTCCATAACTGCGACTCTCAGCTATGATTTTAGCTGCTCTGCTGCATTTAATACAATCACATAATCAAAGAACCCAGTCAAAAAGTATTTTCTAAGTCATGTCCCTCATTCAAATAAAAAGCACAGATCTTAAAAAGGACAGCTTTTTGCTGAGTAAATTTCAAAGTGTGGGCGTCATGAAATGCTTTTCTTTTTGGGGGGAGGGTAATAACTGTGAGCAGAATTATTGGATCTGACAAAATATGGAGTGGTTCCTTAAAATATATCAAAGTCAGTAACAGCACATGGGGAACAGGGACTTGATCAGACATGATCAAAAGAAAGTGGTTGCATGTACACACACATAAAAACACATACTCAGACACAGCAGATGGCTTGGCACATCTCAGGATACACACTCAGTAGAGGAGACAAGGAGGTGTGGGAGAGCACATCATTACCACCATCATCGGCGTACTCTAAAAAAAAAAAGTGTAGGTTCACGCAAATAAACACTGTATGTTTCTAGACTGGTATTTGCCGTGTGCTTGTTTATATGTACTTCAACTTGTTTCATCTGTTTGACTCAAAAAAACAGTTGAGGCCAATGATACAGTGTTCACTTTGACCCTGACATCTTTTCATTGATTTAGGACCAACACAGTGACCTTAAAGAAAGACAGAGAGATTGTATAAGTGTGATCATGAGGACCTTAATGAAAATGTCACAGAGAGAGAGAGAGAGAGAGAGAGAGAGAGAGAAATCACTGAATCTGGATAATACCCTCACTCAGGGTCATTGTACGTACACGCACACACACACACACACACACACACAAACACTTGAAACTTTCATGATTTAAACATGGAAGATTGTTTGTCTGTTTCCATACAACTATGCATTGAGTAATGCAACAGTTACTTATCATTTTGAGCAGTTGTATCAATTGATAGTTAGATCATTGTAAGGAAATGAATAGACACTCATTTGAAATGTAATGTGTGAATTGCCTTATTTAGTAATCAGTAAGTCAAAAGATATTGAAAATGAAACCTGGACCAGTTTAATCCAGTATTCAGACATTACAGCTGCTGTAGTGTCATGACTGACTGTGACGGGTATATATTGCCATTATTATGTAATCAAAAAAGAAGAAACATCATTGCTATACTTAAATGATCATTTAAATGACTTTTGGTAAGTACTGCATATTACATTATTATCTACAGTTCCTCATTCACATAAATGTTACTCGGCTTTTTTTCTCAGCAGGAATCATAATCCAAAATGCAATGTTCTATAGCAGCCATTTGGAGCCCCTGTAAAACTTATTTAATTAATTCTATGGTAATCCTTAATTACACCAGCGTTCAGAGGGAGAGAGACACAAAGTGTGTTATATAATACTGTACTTTATTTTAAAGAAATCAACAGAATAGAAAACTGTAAAAAAAAACAGCATATAAAAAAAAAAAATGACATCATCTGCAAATCATGAAACGCCACAACAACAGCCCATTTCCCATGATGCTCCACTGGCACTTAGAGTACCATTTTCCAAGAGTGCCATTTCCAATTCTACTCTCACTTACTCACCATAAGCATGTGCACCCTGCACATACACACACCATTTTCACAAGTTGCACAACAAATACACAAACTGCACACTGCAGACGCCTCTGTTTCCCATTGAACCAAACACACATAGACAGGTACTGAAAAACAACAACAACAACAACCAGTATTTCAATGTGTATTTGCTTACTTGTATTTACCAAAGGAAAGCATTTAGTCTATGTAGAATGATGGTGTATGAAATATGAATGATTTGTGATTTTAACAGCTAACAACTTGATTTGAGCAATGCCAGCCTTGAACAAATTTAGGATTCAAGCAGTCAGAGCTTTAAAAGAGAATGAAGTCTTCATCCTAAAAGTGTGAGAAATGTATGTAGAGTGAAAGCTCCGTGCTGCTGACCACTATTTCCCCCCACCTGAAGGCACAGACAACCGACAGGCAAGGCCATCAGTACTCAATGGGGTGATTTGAGTGTCCGCTAGAGCCGATAGCTCTGATGGATTTGATGGTCATCTTGCTGGGCTTGCTGCATTTAACCTGGTTGATATAACAGTATACTGGAGGAAGAGTTACTGTGCAAGACCTGTCCTTTATCTATATGAAACAAAACTATTTCCCATGTGTTGTACTCAATTTAACAGCCACAAAATGTGATTCCATCATAAAATGAATAAAATGGTCAATTGATTGTGAAATTGCTTTGTCCAGTGGTGGAGACTGGCGCGATTAGATGGGGTAATAGGATAAGCGTGCTAAAAAAAAGTGTGAATGGGTCGTCACTACTAAAGAACAAAATAACTTCTATACTTGATCTGATAAATCTACCTTTTTTAAATGAGTTTGATTGATTTACATTTATTTACAAAATGACTTCTTGTTTAATATAACTACCATGTTCAACTCAAACTTCCCATTCAACTTGAAAGAAAGGATTTCAAGCATGGGACTGAATGTCAAAAGTGTGTTTTTAGCAAGAAAAAAGAAGAGACTTGTTAGTGTTTAATGTTCTGTCATGTTGACGGTTTAAGAGTGAAGAGTGGAGCTTGGTTGCTCAGGTTGAGGACGGATAAAATGCTGCCTCCGCAGGCAGGATACAGAGGTAGGAAGGCAATAAGGCATGTCGGAATCCAATGATCGTGCCACTTCCTGTCTCCTCAGACACCTTCATCCGATCGATTTTTGAAGGCAGTGCAGATTGATCCTTCGCTGCCTTTGATATCACACAGTCATGTGCGTTCCATTTCATGACAGTTGAGCTAAGATGGTGTCAGAAATCTGAGGTTGGTGGTCAGTTTATGTGTCATTTATAGCGAGAAATTTGTATTGTAGTAATTATTTGCTTTGTCACCAAAGCTCTCTCTTGTTGTAGATCATTAAACCGTTACACTGCCTCAGGAGTCAGTCCGAAATCAGTTTCGTCAAGTATACCTTCATGCTCAAACTGCCTGCAAAGTCATTGCCTAATGGCATGCTTAACTTTTAATACATAGTTAGGAATTGTTTATAAGATGTTATGGTCACACTTTAGTTTAAGGTCCAATTCTCACTATTAATTAACGATTAACTACAACTTGCCTCAGTAAACTTCTAATTACTGCTCATTAATAGTTAATAATAGTTAGTAAGGTAGTTGTTAAGTTTAGGAATTGGGTAGGATTAAGAGATGTAGATTATGGTCATGCAGAATAAGGCATTAATATGTGCTTTATAAGTACTAATAAACCGCCAATATCAGAGTAATTTGCATGTTAATAAGCAACTAGACTAAGTGTTATCGATATTATGATTAAGGAAATATTGGTAACACTTTACAGTAAGGTGCATTAACTACATTAGTTAGCATGAACTAATAATGAACTGCACTGTTGTTAATTTCAACATTTACTAATACTTTATTAATCTTGTTAATTAGTTAATTCACTATGAACAAACAATGAACAGCTTTATTTTTATTTTATTAACTAACATTAACAAAGATGAATAAATACAGTAGCAAATGTATTGCTCATGGTTTGTTCATGTTAGTTAATACATTATACCTAATGTTAACTAATGAAGCTTATGATTACAGATTTAAAAAAAAAATAAAAAAAAAATCTTATTTTTAAATAAATATTACATTTACATCTATGCATTTGGCAGACGCTTTTATCCAAAGCAGCTTATATTGCATTTCAAGGTACACAATTACATTCTTATCAGTTCTTAAATTATCAGTATCTCAAAAATAAATTGGATACAGTTCTCTATTCAAATATTATTATTTTTCTGTTGAAAAAACAAAACAAAAAAACAATTACATGTAACAAGGTGACATTTCCTTTACTTTGATCCAATGCAGCTCTACCTTTAAAAGGGTTATGTGAAAAATGTAAGGTATTCGTCCAGGCACAGGCTCAGCTCGCATGTTTGACAGCGTATTATGGAATCACTACTTTCCACTCTTTCCTTTCCATCTTGTATAAAATCTTAGTCATGATCTGTTTCTCACAGTTCCATCTCAAACTCACAGTGACCTCAAACTTGCATAGTAAACATTACTTGAATGACATTTCCTCAGATAAAAAAAAGGCGAGCAGGGTACAAGATAACTTGCAAATGTGTGTTTGGGGATAGGGGGAGTGTTTTTGCATTTTCATTTTTAAACTTGTTTTTTTGATTTCACACTTCTGGGTTCCATCTCACACATGCGCATGCTTCATTAGAAGCAAACAGTCTAAAGCAATTCTCCCCCTCACGAGTCATAGCACTCAAGTAAACGACCAGGCTAATTTGATGGTCCCCCTCCCATCCCTCATCCCCTCGCGCTCTTCTCTTCATCATTGATGATCCACACCCCTTGGGACGACCAGCTCTCCAGTAATTGTTATCCTATTTAGTAATCTATGAGCCTTGGTTTCATCAGACGTTTAGCAGTGCATATAAATATCGCTGACGTTTATTGAATGTCAGAGTTCACGACGGTGGCTGATTGATTCTAACCCGTTGTATTTGGGCATGTCAAAATATGATTTGTTGCCATACAATAGCAATTTTAAAAGCTATTTTCTCAGAGGGAAGAAAATACTATCATTCAGAGGTGAATTGAAGGCAGCTAACTGTGAGATTGAGATTAATGAGCATTTTAGTGAGTTCCCATTAGCCTGTAAGGCCGGACAGTGAGGGAGAGTGAACCACACTCAAAATGGAGAGAGTGGACCTCTGAGTGTCACAAACAACTATAATCAAGACAGCTTGGGCAAACAGCCTGAGAGCAGAGGCTGTCAAGACATGAGTGTGCATGTGTTTGGACTGCGTGATTTTTGGAATGAATTCTCTGTTGAGATGCGTGTAAGTGTGCATATATGCGTATCCACCCCTTAATCTGTCTCTGTGTGTATGTTTGGGTCAATCATAGTTATTGAGATTGGAGTAAATCAGGTCCTAGAAACAAGATGGAAAGTACTTAGTGTTCAGCATGTTCTTGGCCAGTGTTGTAAAGCGCATCCACAACAGCAGTTACTCATTCTGAGAAGCACATGGGTTAGTTCAAGTTCACTTGGGCATTTACGTCTTTTTGTGCAGATATAAGTTGTAATATTATTTTTATGTTGGCTAAACAAGTCATTAAATAACTCAACGAAAAACATCCAATATCAGATGAATCCGCTAACAAATTGCTTCAGTTTCCCGGTGTTCATTCAGCTCTTCAGCTTCAGCGCACGCAGCACAAACATGCAATGCTGTTATTTGAAATCGTAATATTAATTTCAGATTTTATCATTTAAGTTTCTTTTTCAAAAACATTGATATGTGTTATCCGATGACTTGTTTGCATTATTTAGGCATTATTTTATTTTTTGTAATGCTATATATATATATATATATATATATATATATATACTGTATATATATATTTCTTTTTTTTTCATAAAGCAAGTTGGCCATAGGAGTGTAAGGAATCTTACACTGGTTCAAATTGTACATTATATGTTAGATTTATGTTAAAGTGCTTGGGACATGGCTTTTAATGGTGAGCCTTTTGTTTTTGTAATCAGGCTCTCAAAAAATGATATAAATATTTTGATTTAGATTTATCGACCAAAATAGCGGTTATCGGCTTGCAAAAATAAAGAATTATTGTATCGGCCAAAATGTTCATATTGGTGCATCCCACAGACAGACAGACAGACAGACAGACAGACAGACGTATTCCTGTCATTATGAGGTCATTCCATAGGCGTAATGGTTTTTATATTGAGCTAAGAACATTTTCTGCATTTTTAAATTTTTCATATGGATTTCGTATGATTTATAAGCTGTTTCCTCATTGGGACGAAAAAAAAAAAGTCCCCACAAGGACAAAAATGACTGGTATTACAATCTTTGTGGGGACATTTGGGTCCTCATAACGTACACACGCACGCACGCACACACACACATTTCCCCCCATTTTGTCGCATGATCCTTCAGAAATCATTCTAATATGCTGATTTGATGCTAATGAAACATTTCTTGACATTTCAAGACTTGTGCATCACTTCAAAATGTTTCTATTTCAAAGAAATGCTATTGTTTTGAATTTTCCTGTTTAAATATATAGCAGCAGAACTTTTTTCAGTACTGATAATATTTAGAAATATTTCTTGAGTACCAAATTAAGGATCTGAATGATCATGTGACACTGAAAGATGGAGTTATGGCTTCTGAAAATTAAGCATTTTCATCACAGGAATGAATTACATTTTAAAATATATTAGAGTATAAATCAGTTATTTAAAACTGTAATGATCTTAATCTTAACACAATCATAATCAATGAGATTTTCCGACAATGCAACCAATGAGATTTAAAAAAAAAAAAAAACATTAGAAAGTCTTACAAGTACTGAAAATGAAATTGAAAATGCAGTGTTCACATACTGGTTCACATACAAGGTGTCAGGATCTCAGAGACTTGGGTTAGGTAAATAATCCCAAAAAAATGCCCCCCTCTTAATAAGAATCACAAGCTGAAGCGTAGTAAAATACATGAAGACTGTTTTTATAGGCTTTATACACAGACAGATTAAGAATGACTCTTGAAGGACCAGCACCACATCCTCTTCTACCACTATTTGAAGAATTCATCTTCTAGAATCTGACAGTAAGTTTTGGGAGTTCATTTTTAGTCCATCTCTGCAGAATGGACTTCAGGGTACGAGATGGACTAAAAATAAACTCCCAAAACTTATTAAAACGTATTCTGGAAGATGAATTCTTCAAATAGTGGTAGAAGAGGATGTGGTGCTGGTCCTTCAAGAGTCACTCTCAATCATAAAGCCTATAACAAAACAGTCTTCATGTATTTTACTACACTTCAGCTTGTGATTCTTATTAAGAGGGGGTACATTTTTAGGATTCTTTACCTAACCCAAGTCTCTGAGATCCTGACACCTTGCACTTCTGGAGACTCCAGGTAGGTTGCAGTTCTGGAAAATGTTGGTGCTGGAGACTAAAGGGTTCCTGATGGTTTCACACCTAATTCTTCACCTTAATTCTTCATACTTTTGCAGTTAACATGTGTCTTTTCTTCTCCACCTGTTTTTGTCTGACCCTGCTGACCTAATGCATATTTCACTGTCCAATGGTCATGCCTTAACTGCAATTTCTAGTGTTGCATTAGTATTGCATTCTTCTCATGGGCATTTAATAATTTTTGACTTTTCAGTCTGAGTTAAATCTCTTTTTTGGCTTATTTTATCTGTAAAAGATAAAAATAAGGCATTTTTCATTTCCAGCCTTCATGAACAATTATATATCACTTATAAATGATTAAAAACAAAATTAATTGTAGTTATTACGATTAATGTGGTTTGGAATTGGTAAAATGTGCCTGGAAAAAAAATATGATCAGAAAATCAACGTGCCTAATAATTCTTGCACGCACTGTATATAGCCCTGTGATTCTTTTTAAATGTTAAAAAAAAGTGCCTTCTCTAATAAAACCCACATTTACTGGTTTCACTTTTATAGCTACATTTCACACATTGTTAAATTTGCTGATCCAGTCTAACAAAAGTCATCACAGGAACACAAAAGGTGCCCGTTTGCTAAATTACTCTGTGCAATTAAGACTTCAACATATGAGAAGCTGGATTCGCACACACTTTTGTCTCTTTCGCTGTCTATGGGGACATTATAACTCAGATGTAACAGCAGGTGGTAGGGCACCTTGCCATTGTGTAGTTAGTTGGAGAGTTCGTATGTGAGACTAAATTAAATGTGTTTGTGTAGGTGTTTCAAAGATGCACAAACTGAGGACCTGAGTTTCCAGATAGACCCCCGAAGGAGATGGAGTCCCTCCTACACACTCATTCACTTACTTCGCTGGCTCAGTGATACTCAAACGCTCGTATATGTTTCTGTTTTCAGTAGGTCTAAGTAAATTTGTAATTCTATAACCGTGTCGAGGGGAAATGTCTGACAGAATAAGAGAGAAAAAAAGATACTCCATTTTCAGACCGAACTAGAAAGAGAATGTATGCATCCACAGAGGAAAGCCTGACGTTTGTGTGTCTGATCCTTTCTCTTTCCGTCTCTTTTCCCATCCCAATTTTCCCTTTGGGGAAGTTTGAAAAATAGTGGGTTTTTACTCTGTAATATTTTACACATGATTGAAGGTGATGCCAACAGTGAGGGGCTGAGAGAGAGTTTGGCTGGATTATTGTTCCAAATCATCATCTATCTCTCTCTTTCTCTTACTCTGTCACACTTTTCTTTTAAAAAAAAAAAAGTTCCCTCTATTTCCCTCTGTTCTTTTCAGCTGCAAATTTTCTCCTTGCTTTTCCACAACCCATGTCAAGACACCTGTATTTATGATATCTAGCTAACAGCTGCCACACTAAATTTAGAGTGAATCTCCAGAGTGAAAGAGTGAATCTAGTAAGGCAAGGTACAATATATGAATGTCATTCAGCTACTGTCCTCTATTCCAGAGCCATAAATTAAAGGGGATTGCCTTATTTGTTCTCATATACGTGTGAACTGCAGAATCAGTGAAACTGCAGTTTTGCTGTATCACCACTGTGTGGTCTTCAAGAAAGGCACTTAACCTCAGTGAACTTCAGGTGGGATGTCCAGGTGGTTTTAAAATAGATCTGATATATTACATGTTATGAATGTTCCGACCTGACCGGCCCACACATTATTATTCACACCTGAGGAAATGCATCTATCTCACAGTATAATTCTGCTTAAACATTACGCCTTCATAATCCAGAATGAAAGGTTAACCGATTAATTTTACAGTTGTCAAAAGTGAAAAGTAATGTGCTCCTAACGCAGAAAACATAATAATCTGAGAAAGAAAAATGTAAAAACTGACAAAAAATTGTTTTTAAAGCCTTAACTTTGAAACAACAAAGTGTTATAAAAGTATAACTATCATAAAGTTCTTATAAAATGTACAAATATACACCCAAAACTCACTATTGCGCTCAAAATCTTATTTCACAATAACAATATATATCAGGATATAGTTAATTATTTAAAAAAAAAAAAAATCTTATTGAAAAATGAGCAAAAATGCAAACACAAAACAATAGGAGAAATACAATAAAAAGATACAAATGAAATAAAAATGCTTTGTTTTTCAAGTAGAACTATGTTACAGTAGTATTTAGGTACAAAATACTACAGAAATCAAATAATCTTAACTGTATGAATTAAATAGACATTGATCCCCATTAAAGCTGTAACAGTTATTCAGTCAAGAGCAGTGAGTGGGTCTCTCATTCTTGTGTTGTTTGAATACATTAACAACACAGAGAGCAACAGGTATATTAGGCTGCTGCCACTTTAAGACCTAAATGCACAGATCCAATATAATGATACATAACTGTTTACATTTACTCAAAGTCCCCCTGTAATCAATGATTTTATCCCTTAAAGGGATAGTTCACCCACAAATTAAAATTAGCCCATGATTTACTCACCCTGAAGCCATCCGTGCACTAGCGGCGCCAGGATTTTGATTGTAGGTGGGCCTCCAGAAAACTGGATGGGCCAGTTAAAATAAGCCAAAAAAAAAAAAACGGGTTCCCCTTCATCTCCGTTTCAGCGCTTTTTTTGCAGCACTGAGGACAGCGACTCAGTAGCATACTTGAATTTAATGCGTAATTAGCATAGGTACAAAAAAATAAAATAAAATTAAACAGGACTTTTTTGTTGCTTTTTTTAATACAATTACAATTTCATTTTATTGTTTAATAAAATTATAGGCCTATTATTTTTAGTTTATTAACAGCAACAACAGCTGTAAAGATGAAGTTGACGATCACAATCTCCATAGTGAATGAGCCTATAGAGAGAAAAGCACATTATGGATTACATAATCAGAGAGTAGCCTATTTCTTTTAGTTTTAAATTGTTAAAAAGACATTTCAAGCTTTCTTAAGATGTATTTCATGTCTGTGAGGCATACGCTGAGTTTCATTAAGTTAGGATGAGATGCGCTCCAGTTCACGAGTAATGCAAGTGACCGCGCGGGCGCCTCCATGATTATATCGTCTGCTATATTTCTTATTTATTAAATCCAGGCAATTGGTTGATAAAAAAAAAAAATAATAAAAAATAAATAAAATTAGGATACAATTTATACAAAACGAAATTCACTTAAAAAAAAGGTTTTCTACAAAACAAAACTTAATTAAGTGGTCAAAATCATGTCTGATAACATAAGTTGAAAGGTATTTGTTTGTGCATGCATAGTAAAACATATCTGAAACATTTATCAAGTTCACTGATATGCGTGCATTTATTAATTATTATCTTAATGAATGTAACAAGGACGACGCATGTAAACTGCGTTGTTTGTTTAGAATGAAATGGATCGCAAATAGATCCGAATGAAGAAACGTACAAAACTATAGTAGAAAATGGGTGGGCCCGGACCTAAAATGGTAGCGCCGCGGCTGCATCCATGTATATGGCATTCTTCTTTCAGACAAATACAATCGGAGTTATATAAAAAAATGTCCTGGCTCTTCCAAGCTTGATAATGAGAGTGAATGACTGTTTGGCTTTGAAAGTCCATTAAAGCTCATCTATTCACGATTAGAGTGCTCGACACGGATCTAAGGGGGTTAAAAAAAGATCTTCTGAAGTGAAGCGATGCGTTCATGTAAGAAAAATATCTATTGTGCGTCAAGTTCAAGGGTTCCTCTTTTGGCGTAAATTGATGCGACCATCTGCCGGAAGCTAGTTATTTTAGTCAATAAAGTTTTAAATATGGATATTTTTCTTACACGAACACATCACTTCACTTCACTTCTGAAGACCTTTATTAACCCTCACAGAGCCGTGTGGAGGACATTAATCATGAATAGATGCGCTTTAATGGACTTCCAGAGTCAAACAGCCATTCACTCCCATTATAAAGCTTGGAAGAGCCAGGACATTTTTTAATAAAACTCCGATTGTATTCGTCTGAAAGAAGAATGTCTTATACACATAGGATGGCTTCAGGGTGAGTAAATCATGGGCTAATTTTCATTTTTGGGTGAACTATTCCTTTAAAACTTTTTTTTCTTCATGCCTTAAAATGTCTCTCTACAACCTTGCCTCATTTAGTATATGGGGTTCTATGAATTCTCAAAATAGCCCCTCCTCCACTCACTTGCACCAGCTCAGAGATCCACTCGTTGACGATCACACATTGATGTTTACAAGGTAGTTTGTGACGTCAGAAACACCAGCAAGACTGTCTTTGGTTCACTGCAGTTTTAAAGAGAAAATACTCAGCAATGGTGTTGACTTATGAATTTGCACATGGTTTGTCTTAAAACACATTTAAAACACCACATAACATTTTCACCAGTGGGGCTTTAAGATGTGACCAACTGTGTTTATGTGAATACTCGCCTGCTTTTTGTGTACACCCTTCAGGTGTAAAATGCATGTTTCTTTATCGCTCTACATACCACAATTTAAACTATATAACAAAATCTCTATCAATAGACACTTTTTAATTGATATTGCCATACCGCCCAGCCCTATATGCATTCTGAGTGTGTGTGTATGCTACGTTAGCTGTTAGTAATTATGACTAGAGGAAAGAGGAATTCAGTCATGATGAGATGCATATCAACAGCTTTGTAACACCTTTGCAAAACTCCTCAATGAGATTGAGGACCTATCTGACAGTCTAATGTTTCCTGTGAGAAAACAGATCAGTTGTAAAGTCATGGACTATGTAGATATAGAGACAGCCAAATAAAAAGATAAACAATGATCATGTAGTAAGATATTAAACTTACAAAATTTAGGGAAACTGCACACAGGATATTGCTTCCAGACTTGCAATTTACAAACTTAATCGAAAATGATTGACAAACCATTCTTCGTTCCGTTGCCAACCCATTTTTCTCTATGTCTATGTTTCTTCTGATGCCTTATCACCCCTCTATTTGCATCCTTTTCCATCAACTTTTCAAGTCCTCTCATTCCCATCACTTACCATCAACTATATATTCTCTCTTTTGCATCTGTGACTCTTTCTTTGCTTCGTTCCCCTCCTCTCTTGATGGATGAGATGGGTAATTGCAGGTAAATCTGAATATGTATTGTTTCAGCTGAGAGGAAAAGGAAATTATTTTACAAGGAGATTTCCAGTGGTATAAATTTCAGTCCACACTTTAAGGTAAGAGTTAAGATGAGTGTGCTCACTGACTAGGCTTTAATAACAAAGAAGTGTCGTAATTAAACTCGCATTAATCTTTGCTCCCCATGCATGAACTATTGCCTGAATCATTGTGCAAATTAATAAGTCATATTCCTATAATACATTTTCCAGCTAACCACCGTAACATTGTCTTGTTTCACTTGTTGACCTGAGTCAGATTTTTTCTTTTTTTTTTTTTCTTTGAGAGCAATAAGTATTATTTATTGTATCGTTTCAGTTCTATATTGTATTGTGGGCATATAGTATTATCATCATCTGATTTCAATTTATGTTACTGATATCACACTAATAAACAAACAACTATTGACACAAACAATTGTTCCTCTTGTCAACAACGAAAAAGTATGTGGACCTCGGGGCTAATGACTTCTCCTAAGACTAATTGGTGTCAAGTGTTTCAATCAATGGGATGAGATTGGAGGTGACCTGGCCTATAAAATGGAATGCAAATTTGCCACACCTTTGCTTTGCTAAAGTTACTGAATCTGTATTTCAAGAAAGAGCTTTGACTGGCTGTGTCCGAAATCACCTCCTATACTCTACTACTTGAGAGGACAGGCATTTGTAGTGGTGTCTGAAACCGTGGACGTTATCAAGTGCACTAATTCAATCCCACAATGCACCCCAATAACGAGTGTACAACCGGTGTACGCTAAATGGCTAGCGAATACCCATAATGCACTGTGATGGTGACGCCAAATGAATTCCCACGTCTCGCCAGAAGATGGTGATTATCAATTTTACAATCTGGTCCAATGTACAGTGTAATATCATACATATATAAATTCCAATGATTACTAAATTGTTTAATTAAGTTTTATACATGCTAGTTTCCATGACAGAGTTAAACATAAATCTTTTCATCTTACTACTGGACCTGCTTGCTATGTTTCAAATGGTTATTCAACAGCAAGCACAAACAATGGAAAAGCAGCAGCCCTTCCGGCACACTCAGTGTCCGAATTCACTCAGTTGTTTTCATTCACTCCTTCAAGTGGACTATATTAATGGAGTAATGTAGGGAATAGTAAATGAGGGAATAGGGGGCAATTTTGAACACAGCCTGTGTGATGAATTGAGCAGAACTGTAGAACATATTAACAAATACATACACATTTTAAGTTAAATTTTTTATTTAACATAGATATCATATAGTGACAGATGCATCACATTTCCTATCCTCTAATGATCAACTAAACCCTTAGACCTTTGTGTGTCTTGATTTCTTTTTCCAGCACAGAAAACATAAGAGATTGGGACTGTGTTTGTTTTAATTTTTAAATAAAAACTAACAGAATGATGCAGGAATGACACATTTTTGTAGGCCAAGACTAGGGCTTCACAGTACATCTACGTATCGCAATATGGCGATATGTACATCTGAATAATTTTAATAGGCTACTTCAAAAGTTGTGAAAAGTAAAAGTTTTAGGTCGACGCATATAGCAGAGAACAGACTAGGTATGCGACTGTTACTTATGTGTGACTTGCTTGACGTTAAAAACGGTTATTAAGAGCAATAAGCTACGGAAAACAACTCATTGCTGTCTGACACACACACCCGAAGCTCTTTCGCAGAAAACCGCCTCTCGGATAGCATGCGATCCCGAATTAAATTATCTTTCTCTGCTTATTGCACTCGAATGGTCAAATACACATTAAACAGTTTTGCCTGGCTTGGCGAGTATTCAAGTAAACACAGTCAGTTTTGTCTTAAGTGAACGTAAGCAGTTGGGAAAAGAAATTGGATGTGTGTCAATAGGATGATTAGGATCCGTGCATTAGTTTCTAAAGTGACAGCAGGCCAAGGGGCCGTTCACACAGAAAACGTTTTTCCATTCCAATGCGTAACTTTTCCAACTTGTAAACAAGCGCTAGACGGATGTGTATAACTGTCACGCTTGCGTCTTTTGCAGAGTATCGCTCATGACACGACATTCTAAAAACATTCAGGAAACATTATAAAACTCGCTTTTTCCAGAGCAAATCCGCATTGCATGAGCCTAAAGCAGTATAACTGCTGCTGTCTGTCAAACAAAAGAAAAATCACTTGCTGCTCTTTACTTGATAACTATCAATGTATATTTAAATCATTTGAAGATTTCTCTATTTTTCTTACTTGAATGTTACTGTTAAATAGATCTATTGTAGGCCTACCAAAAAACTTAAAGCACTTGTAAGGCCTGCCCCAATCGGTCCAACGACAGTTTCCGATAAGCAGGTGAAGATCTTTTCAGCGTGGCAAAGTAATTTAATTCCAATTAAACTTTTATCTGACTGAATTTAGGTTGGAGTACCAATTAGTTATTGGTTATTAAGGGTTTATAAAAAAATATTTTCTTTTATTTTTTTCAAATTTGGAATTCATTAGACCATTACCTCTAGTAGGAAGCCCTTATGTTAACTTTAATGCACCCTCTATAGTGGCTGAGAAAGAAGCCAAGAGCATTTTCTTTGTGTGTTGTGGCTAGTTTTGTGGCTTATGTTGTGTTGTGTTGTGGCAATTCCGTTGTGTTGTGACTTGTTTATGTTGTGTTGTGGCATGCATGGTTCTGTGGTGGTGTTCATTTTCTTTGTGTTGTGCACTACAGGGCCATTATTTATTTTGATTCATAAAAGCCTACATTGCAAAACTCAAAGCTGAAATCGCTTCTTTGTATTTGCTACATCGCACTGCAACCTGTTAATATGGGTGCCAAAATATATGTTATTTTTGCACAGTGTGAAACAGACCTTAGTCAGTTGTATAAAGTCAGCAACACTGTATTGTTCAATGATGGAACAGATTAAGTCAGAGTGAGAAGGCGTGATGTGAACGGCGGGCGACCTTGTAGTATGATGTGCATGACAAAATTTAAATGACCAAGCAGCAAAAAGGGGTCCTGTTTATGCAATAAATGCAAAGATCAGGGAGAGTGATATCACAGAACCCATGAGTCAAGTGGGTTTTTTAAAAGATGAAGATCTAATATTCACAATTAAACAAAGATAAATATATGATTGGCATTAACAATCATATTCAAGACCAAACAAGGAGACATGTATTAGAAACTTATTGAGGGAAAACGAGATCGCTCATGAAACCGTGAACTAGGGAAACAAGACACTTCAAAATAATAGCCAGAAAATAAAGAGCAACCGCCACTGGTCACAGAGGGAAGTCTCATGATACATGACAGCTCAGTGCAACGTGGAGAATCTGGGAGATTTCAGTGATTCATCTGTCTGTTTTTTTTTTAGGAAGGCCTGAAACTCTCTTGAATTGAGTCGAGTGCCTAAAAACTTGACAGCTGTGGATGGGCCAGACATTTTCTCTGCAGAGATGGAAGTCCTAAAATCTAAGCACTCAAAGGTCAAGTGGATTGCAAAGTAAAAATCCTATAACATGATGGGCGAGGAAAACATTAAAATCTGGATTAATAGGGATGACTCTGAAGGCTGATGTAATATGTACTTGAGCTAGGCTCTTTAACCAGTGGTTTTATAGTTTTATTATACATTGATTAAAAAGAGATAACTTTTTATTGAGGTTTGGGATTTACTTCATGCATGTATTAGTATTATTAATATGTTATGGTGTATTATGATGTTTCTTGTAAGAGGGCTAAGCTAGTAAACAGATGCTAAAGCGCTTTCAGCGTCTGTATAGTGGTATGGAATTGTAATATCTGTTCAGTGCTTTACTTATTTGTCCCAATAATGTAATGTTTTTAATAATGTTGAAATGTGGGGGCTTTCCTTAACCCTTAAAGACCTAGAACATTTTTGGAGCACCTGACCTGCCAGTCCTTTTCTTTGTTTTTCTAGCCCATTATAGCAGTCAGCATCAAGTGTCATATATCATTTTAAACAGGAGAACTCGAAGTTTCAATCTAGCTCATTTAAATGACCAATTTTACATTTATTTTGTCTTAGAATGGATGAATTTACCAGTTTTAAGAAAAACGGCAGCAAATATTTGTGATTTTTTTTTTTTTTTACTCATCTCAAACAAATCCTCCTGAAGTTTAGATTTTTTTCCTTTTAGAAAGTTTTACTTTGATATTCTAGATTCCCAGATTAAATTTTGACTACATGTAACAACTCCTAAGCAAGGTATAGCCATTCATTACAACATTATTATAGGCAATTATCAGTGAAAATCAGGTGTTTTTTATTTACTGACAATGCAGAAGATAGTGCAAATGATTTTCACAAACTATAAGTAGTATTTACATATACCAAACAGAACTCTTGGCGGCGCCAGTTATCTCCGTTGGACACAATTCCACTGGGATATTGTGTAGCGACTGGTTTGAAAACAAAAAATTTGTTATTTGTGATTTATTAGCATACAGTATGTAAATCAATTCCATTTTATTTTTTAATCAATTGCCAGCTCTACTTTAAACGTACTCTGGTGCATTTAGTCCTGCATGTGCAAAATAACACCGCATGTGCCTGGTTCAAATGACAGCTGGTCAGTTGCTGAAGGATGGTATCGTGTGTTAACACCTGAAGGAAACATCTTCATGATCTTCTGCTGTGGCAGAGAGTTTTAGAAAGTAAGTCTTAGGTGAAAGATAAATGATCTCAGGCTTGTCAAGATAAAGTTCGAGGTGAGGGGTACACATCCAGTTGGGTATGTCAGAGATTTATGCAGAGAACCTCTTTTAGATCACAGACGTGGAGACCGAAGGAGGGAATGAGATGTGCGGCTGAGTTTTGTCAGCACAGCAGTGGTAAGAGATGCTGTCGGACTGAAAGAATGTTCTGTGATATGGAGTAAATGGAGAAGAGCAGGGGCCCAGGCTCCACGTGGTGAACTCTTGTCCAGGTAAGATATAAACTAGAAAAAGACTTCTTTTTGCAATGTTTTATGTTGATGCCCTGAAATACTGCAGATAAATTGAGAAGAATTAGCATGTTTAAGTTTGGTTTATGACTATAACATAAGACCACGAAGAGGATGAGAGTAAACCTATCAAACATAGAGGCAGAAAGTAAATTCTTTGTTGACTGACCAAACCTTCTGAAAAAGAGGCATACTATGTAAAGACTACTTATAAGGACGTAATGCACTTTAAAAGAATATACTTAAGTGCACACTGAATGTAATGTTTTCGGACGCTTAATTGAATGTTATTTGAAATTAAATGAAAATGTATTATAGTTTAAATTGAAATTAGATGAACTTAAGAGTGATTTTTTTTTTTTTTTTTACATAAGTATATGTAATTTCATAATTACTTTAATTGTGTTTGAAAGTGTTCTGACAAACATTTAAACTAAAATTTAATGTAATTTTTGCAATTAAAAAAAAAACCTGTCATGTATTTATTTTTAATTAAGTTAATTAATTTGCAGTTTAGTCAATTTAAAATATATTTACATTAAATGTAATATTGAACAACACAATACAGCTAAAAGTAAAACAAAATGTTACATGTGCTTTAGTATGTTAGAAAACACAAAATTATTTAAAATGTACTTTAAAATAAAACTGAATTTGACGTCATAAAAGTGTACTTAAGTGTGTTAAGAAATAGTCATGAATGTGAACTATATGTACACTTAAGTGGCCTTTTATTTTAATATATTATCTACAAGTATAGTTTTTCAAAAAATATACATACTGTATAAGATTTTAATTACACCACATTGCTCATTCAATACTATTTATTTCACTTTTTTTTTCACAAGGGTATGAAGAGACATGATATACATAGCTGAAATCTTGTGATTATTTGTAGCCACATGATGAGTGCACACTATGACAGAAAACATTGAGTTTATATGCGAGCACAGGCACACACAGACCGTCTTCATGTCTCATACTGTCCAAGACTGTCAGCATGTCTATCTGCTTCCATGTTTCTGCTTAAAATATTTATTTTTGAGATGAAGTCGTCTGCTGATAATCCCACACCTTATTTTGGATTCTTTATAAACCTCGTTCAGATGTCTGTTAACACGGCATGTATCCCCGCCAAAGTCTGATGGATTTCTGTTTGCTCAAAACTTTGCAAGACAGCCAAAAACAGGATAATGCATCATCAGTATCCAGGATGTGTGCCACTTCTTTATCGCAACACAATCTAGTGGATTACACACATTTTCTGGTGTGTGTGTGTTGTTGAGTTCCTCTCTAAGTTTTTAGTCCAATGTAAATTTATATATATTTTATGTTAAGTTTAATGTTTACACCATTTCTGGCCTATGGATAATAGATAGCCAACCTTTTTGGACCATTGGTCAATAAATCATCTGCAGATGCAATAAATGGTGATGTCCGATTAAACTGTTTAATTTGCAATTAGTCCATTCATTTCCACCAGTCTGACCTATTCCGGCAGATCTGTGGAAACATGATAGGTGGACATTATGCCATTGACAGGGTAATCACAGTGATGTGGAGGCACTGCCTCCTCACATGTGACCTTTAACCTGTAGTTTGCTGTTACCCCCCTCACATTCACACGCAATTGGGTTTTATTGAAAACCCAACGAGCGAAACACCAGTGTCATTGGTAGGCAGTGTTAATTTTTACAAAAAACGACTGCTTTACACAGTATTTGATCTCTATTGTAATATATCTCTTCTTTTATTTTTCCTTAGAGGAGGCATTTACTCTAATAGATTCATTTTTGTGCCTCAATTGTCCACATAGTGTTCATCACCCAGTGGATACTTTAGGTTGTGACAGAGGTTTAGTATTGGTGTAGACTGCATGGTTGTTGTTTTTACCTGTGGGAAGAAAACTATTTTACAACAAACTTCAAATGATAGTGCTCTAAACAAAAAAGAAAAAGAAAAAGTTTTACATGTCAGTCTGTTTGTTTATTTGGCCATTAAAGAAGTCAATTTTCATAGTCCTGTTTTTATCAAGGGTATACCGAAGTGCTTGTACATATATCATAGTTTTGTCACAGTTATTACTGCCATATTTTGGAGGAGTAAAAGATGTAATTATGCAATTCCTGTGAGTACATCTGTAATGTAATAACATTTTTACAATTGTCAATCCAGCTGATTACAGCTACCTGGCTTCTGTAATTTGCTTGTATAATCTTAATGAAATGAGATCTGTTTCTACCCAGCGGTAAGAGTGAAAGTGAAGGAACATCTCAGGTCAATTAGAGAGTGTACTCTGTAGAAACCTTTCTTTTCTCTCCCATCTAACCAAACCCCATTGGCACCAATGCACATTTCTACTCATTACAACGTTACAAGTAAATACATATTTGAGACCTAACATGGAATTTGTAGAGAAATGTTTAGTTAAATCTGCTGGTCATTGCTATTTTTGATCTCAATTATGTAAATGACTTATTTTAGTAGTATAATTAACTACTCTTAAAAGCATAGCTTTATATCCATTTAACCCTCTGGGGTCTAAGGGTTTTTTTGGGGTCCTTGAGATGTTCTGACATGCCCTGACATTTGTGCTTTTTTCAGTTGCTTATAAACATATTAATGGCAAAGGTGTAATTACACTCTATTTAGCACAAACAGGGCTACCATAATATGTGAGCAACGTGCATGTACATGTTTGTATTTTTGAGAGAATAATGGTTATGCATGGTTATTGAAAAAATAAAAACTAAAGTTTCTGAAATAAGGCCACAAAACACATACTAAATGTCGTTGCCTAGAGTTTTTTCTTCAAAATGATGTGAAAATCATCCTGCCTAATCATTCACATAAAACAATACATTGATTTAAATCTTGTAAAACACTTTTTGTTTGGAAAAGCAATATGCGCAAAGGGCGTCAACGATCGAACACCATCATGCATATTAGTGATTCACACCTCAGGAGACAATGGGGCCCACATACTTAATGAGCCATTCATTCAGGTGTGTCACCTATAGACACAAGAAAGAATGCAAGAGCATTGGTTCACAGTTGGAAGCATCTCAATTTTATTTTATTTTTTTTCACAAATTATGCTTGCAAATTGTATAATATCCAAGGAAAACATGTCTAGTAATTGTGCAGTTAATTCTCATACTGTATTTTCAGTTTTGGAATATGTATCCTCTCCCCAAATCTGTCAATAATAAAACACAATAAAAATTATTTAAAGAAAAGGCTTATATTTACCTTTTAAAATTTGTTTACATCTACCTTGTAAATATATATTTTTTATTAAAAAGGTTACAATTACAACTGCAGTTCAAGTGTAATCTTTCTTTGTAAAAACTAAAGTATACATTTTATCATATTTCAAAGTTAAGGATTCATTACTTTGAACATAGCCTACATTGACAAAACATACTATATTTAACATATTAGCAAAAATTGGCAAGCAAAAGCTTATTTGAGGTTGCAGATATTTTACAGTAAAAATGTGTAATCTATCCAAAACTAGTCAACAAAATGTTGTCTTTCATATTATGTCTCTAACATAGGTCTTTCGTTTTTATTATAAGGAATATAAATTTTAATTTGCAGTTTAATACGTTGCTTATACAAATACATTTTATTTCAACATATTTCAGTCGATTTTTACTCATCTCAGTATAGCAATACAGTTTGCTAAAAGCAGATCATTCATTCACACACAGAAACGCGATTCAAATTTAAACAATCTTTTTGCAAGCTGTGGTAAACAGTGTGCATCTCTGCCGTTCATTCATTCACACACAGAAACGCGATTCAAATTTAAACTGTCTTTTTGCGAGCTGTGGTAAACAGCGCATCTCTGCCGTTCATTCATTCACACACAAAAACGCGATTCACTTGAGAATGAAAAAAACTTACTACAGTATTCCACCCGTTGCTCCTCGAAATACCAGCACTTCTGAGGTACATTTTCCATTATTATTATTATTCCTCACAGCGCTGCGAGACAGTGTAAACAAGTACAATGATCTGAATAAAGTTGATGTGTTTTCTCGAGCTGATATGGGGGCGTTCACAGTTTGCAGGGATCGCCTCAGTCATTTGCGTTTGAATAGCGCGCGCTCTCCGTGGGCGGGGTCACATTAAAAATAATTAGCTGAGATGAGAACGACTGATATCTCGCTCTTTTCATAAAAATTACATAAACAGAGAATATTTGTTTTTTATAAAAAATACTTCATTTAAAAGAAGAGAATTCAAGCTTCATGCCTGTGTGTCTGTATGCCTGTTTGACTGAGTATTCGCTGAGTTATGGTTCATTTTCGGACGCGTTTTAGAATGGACTTAACTGACAGAGAGGAGGCAGAACTCGCATCATGTTTATTTTTCTTTATTTGGCGAAAAGCACAACACTTTGTTTTTATTGTGAGTATACACAAAAATAATACACACTTAACAGGATCGATTGATGTATAACGCAAGCATATAAGATAAAAATTATTATTATTATTTTTTTGCACTGATAAGGAAAAAAACGAGCCTATCGCGCCGACCTCAGGGGGTTAACTATTTTAAATCACGAGTAGCTTGTAGCTTTTCAAGCTTCAGTTTCATTGTCGCTTCCTCAACACTGGTTTATACATGGATTAAGCATCTGCAAACATATTGGATATAATTCCTCCCTTTATCTTGACCAATAGATGGTCTGAAGTGTGATCAGTGCAGTCATCTGATGAATTGAGTGGGTTGCAGAAGCTCCTCTTCTTGCCTCTCCTCTCCTCTCTTCTCCATACTCACAACAAACCTCTTAATCCTTCTTTCCCAAAGAAAAGGAGTGAGAAATAAACCCAAGCCCACTCATATCTCAGCCAAATATAAATCGAGAGCCAGCGAGGAGAGAAGGGAAACACCCCAGGGGCCTGGGAGAAGCTGTGCTTTAATTTCTCTCCTTTTTTGATTATGGGATGTTAGCTTTACTATCAGCCACCTCTAGCTAAGCCTGTGCAGCTGTCTTCCGCCAGTATCGCAAATGCAGAAGGGCCCATATCTGTAAAGCCTGATATATGGATCTATTTTTTTCTTAAAACCACCCATCTCTCCAATCCCATCTCTTTTTGTGGCAGTTGAAAAGCACTGTATCGTAACTTTTCGTCAAGGTAGACAGTCATGGTGCTGCCTCCCTGCTTTCTTTCACTCACTTGTATTTGTGGCATGTTCTGTCTCCTTTCTGTCTCTTTTTTCT